>NC_137783.1:340000-438991 GCF_963455305.1 Plecotus auritus
TTCTGTATTTTAGTTGTAATTCCGACGTGATGGTGGGAGGCGGTGAGTTCCGGCGTTGACCTACGCCACCATCTAGGTTCTCCTCCGAGAGTCCGGCTCCTGAGGATGATCCAGAGAAGATCATCCCGCCAGTGCGTGCGTGCGTGTGCGAGGCGGCCCGGGACCGCACGATGGGAAGGGCCACGACACGCCTGCGGGGAAGCGTGGACAAGCACCTGTTCCCGGGAGAAGCTGCGCACCGTGAACATACAGCCACACAGCACACCCCACGCCCCATTCCCGTGTGTGCGTCATCAGTTTAGGACCTGGGTGGGCTGCGGTTAGAGGTGGAAGTCACCGGAGGACGGACACCCGTGTCTAGGACTGGACTGCCGGTGACGGTGACTGCATTCTTGGGACCTCCCAGGGTTTTCTCAATCTCTTTACAGCGAGAGCCGCTTTTATCAGCAGAAATGTACAATTTTTTTAAAAAAATATATATTTTATTGATTTTTTTACAGAGAGGAAGGGAGAGGGATAGAGAGTTAGAAACATCGATGAGAGAGAAACATCGATCAGCTGCCTCCTGCACACCTCCCACTGGGGATGTGCCCACAACCAAGGTACATGCCCTTGACCGGAATCGAACCCGGGACCCTTCAGTCCGCAGGCCGACGCTCTATCCACTGAGCCACACCGGTTTGGGCAGAAATGTACAATTTTTAAGATGACCATCTCGGGGCCACCTCCTCCAGGCCGGCTCTGAGCTAAGTTCCTTAACTCTTCACTTCTTACCAACATTCTATGAGGCGAGAGTTGTTTATGTTTATAATTTGCAGTAAAAATAGAAGTAGCCTCGAGATCCGCCAGCCTCACGCTGCAGCGCGTGGACCGGAGGCTCTGCGGCGGCCCCCCCGCCCCCTCCCCGCCCGCTGCCACGCGGGGCAGAGCTGGCGGAGCCTCTGGCCCCGGTCCCTGGGCGCAGAAAGTGCTGAGGCCGGAGCCCCGGCAGCCAGGGCGGGATTCCTGGGGCTTGGCCACGGGACGGGGGCGCGGGTTCGGGCAGGAATCCCGTCTCCTTCTTTGTTTTTAGAAGAAATAGCCCCTGCCCAGGCTGGGCCGCGCCAGCTTTATCTGGTTTCCTTCAAAGGCTGAGCCACAAGGCGCTGCTTTGCTGAGCTCTGCGGCAGGCGGGGGGGGGGGGGGGGCGCTGTCGGGGGAGGGCTGGGGGTGGCTGTGCTGGGCCCCGACCAGAACCCGCTGTGGCAGGGCCGGGGAGGCGCAGGGATGAGCTTAGCAGATGGAGACGTATCGGTGTGAGAGTTTCTGCTCATCATTCATCCTCGGGAGCACGGCCGGGTCCCCAGCTTGGATCTCTCCGACGGTCGGCAAATCAAACCACCGCCCCGGGGGAGCACGGGAACCGGCTCGGCTCCCCGCTGCGGATGGCACCCTTCCCGGCCGGCCGAGCCGCACGAGGCCCAGCAAACGCTCAGCTCCCCAGCCTCTCCCGCTTGCAAACGCGGCGCCCGCGGATCTGAGGGCAGAGGGCCTCCGTGACCTGGAATTAAGGCATTAACTCCTCTGGCCTCGGTGAACCCATTTGAAACACTAGGCTGAACTGTCAGGTCACGCTTGGACTTGGTGACTGTTTATAAGACACACCGATTGGCGATAGAGGTCCCCACGGAGGGGTCGTGTCTGTCAAGGCAAACCCAGTGTGTGACGTTTTCCTGAGGCCAAAACAGTGGGATCAAAGAGCTCCTGGACTTTCAGTGTCAGCAAGCTTCCCAGGTGTTTCTGTGGGAAGAGGGGCCTTCCTGCCTCACACCACACGGGGTGTTCCCACCACATCCCACCATACGGGGGCCTTCCCACCACATCCCACCACACAGGGTGTTCCCACCACATCCCACCCCACGGGGCCTTCCCACCCACATCCCACCCCACGGGGTGTTCCCACCACATCCCACCCCACGGGACCTTCCCACCACATCACACCACACGGGGTGTTCCCACCACATCCCACCATACGGGGGCCTTCCCACCACATCACACCACACAGGGAATTCCCACCACATCCCACCCCACGGGGCCTTCCCACCACATCCCACCACACGGGGGTATTTCCACCACATCCCACCACACAGGGGTGTTCCCACCCACATCACACCCCACGGGGCCTTCCCACCCACATCACACCCCACGGGGGTATTTCCACCACATCCCACCACACGGGGTGTTCCCACCACATCCCACCACACGGGGTGTTCCCACCACATCACACCACACGGGGTGTTCCCACCCACATCACACCCCACAGGGAATTCCCACCACATCCCACCACACGGGGTCCTTCCCACCACATCCCACCCCACAGGGAATTCCCACCACATCCCACCACACGGGGTCCTTCCCACCACATCCCACCACACAGGGGTATTTCCACCACATCACACCACACGGGGGTATTCCCACCACATCCCACCACATCACACCCCACAGGGCCTTCCCACCACATCCCACCCCACGGGGCCTTCCCACCACATCCCACCACACAGGGGCCTTCCCACCACATCCCACCACACGGGGTGTCCCCACCACATCACACCACACAGGGGCCTTCCCACCACATCACACCCCACAGGGTGTTCCCACCACATCACACCACACGGGGGTGTTCCCACCACATCACACCACACGGGGTGTTCCCACCACATCACACCACACAGGGGTGTTCCCACCACATCACACCCCACAGGGTGTTCCCACCACATCACACCACACGGGGTGTTCCCACCACATCCCACCACACGGGGTGTTCCCACCACATCACACCACACGGGGTGTTCCCACCACATCACACCACACAGGGGTATTTCCACCACATCACACCCCATGGGGCCTTCCCACCACATCCCACCACACAGGGGCGTTCCCACCACATCACACCCCATGGGGCCTTCCCACCACATCCCACCACACAGGGAATTCCCACCACATCACACCACACGGGGTGTTCCCACCACATCCCACCACACAGGGGTATTCCCACCACATCACACCCCATGGGGCCTTCCCACCACATCCCACCACACAGGGAATTCCCACCACATCACACCACACGGGGTGTTCCCACCACATCACACCACACAGGGGTATTTCCACCACATCACACCCCATGGGGCCTTCCCACCACATCCCACCACACGGGGGCGTTCCCACCACATCACACCCCATGGGGCCTTCCCACCACATCCCACCACACAGGGAATTCCCACCACATCACACCCCACGGGGGCCTTCCCACCCACATCCCACCACACGGGGCCTTCCCACCCACATCCCACCACACGGGGCCTTCCCACCCACATCCCACCACACGGGGCCTTCCCACCACATCACACCCCACGGGGTGTCCCCACCACATCCCACCACACGGGGTGTTCCCACCACATCACACCACACGGGGTGTTCCCACCACATCCCACCCCACAGGGTGTTCCCACCACATCACACCCCACGGGGTGTCCCCACCACATCACACCCCACGGGGTGTCCCCACCACATCACACCCCACGGGGGCCCCCTACCTACATAAAGCACATCAGGGCCCCGGGGTGGCTGCGTGCAGCTCCTCTGACCACGTGGAGAACGAGGCAGAATTAGGTCCGTTTACGGCCCTTTTCCGGGAACCCGTGTGAATGTCAGCTCCATGGAAATCCACTCTAAGTCCCACCGTCTCCGTCCTCCGCTCCCCCTCCTCCCCGCTCCCCCTGCCCCTGAGGCGCCGAGATCAGAGCATCATCACATGAGGCAGGTGCGGGGGGCTCACAGCTTACTGTGCCCGCTCCGGCCCCGCCTGCCTCTCGCCGGCTCACACTTGGTGCCAGGTCCTGAGAGCCAGGAGCCGCCTGGCTGATGCGCAGCCCCCGCTCCGTCCCTCCCAGCACAGCCAGGCCCCCGAGGCCCAGCGTGAACAGGGGAGGCCCCGCGAGGAGAGGGAGGCCATGGCGGGGGGTGCATCCTGGACCCTGCCTGCCTGAACCTGCCCAAAGGGGCAGTCCCAGGAATGTGGAGCGGTGAGCTCGCACCTGCCCGCCCGCCCAGGTCAGGAGGCTGCAGGCTGCGGTGTGTTTCCAGGGCTTCTGGCAGCGGCCCGGCTCCGGTTAAAGGAGCTCATGCACTGGGGGGAAAGGGGGGAGGGGGCGGAAGGGAGGGAGGGCCCAAGAGGAGGGCGGGAAAGCCCTGGGCAGGGCCATATGGGGACAGCTCCCGCAGAGCACAGCCAGGGCGCAGCAAGGGCTGGGAGCGTGCACAGGTTCACGGGGGCCTCGAAGCAAAGGGCAGGCCCCTGAGCTGATTTCTTGTCCTTGCGACCTCCTGGTGGCTCAGGGCTGGACTGTCCCTGGGCCTCCTGCTCCACCCTCAAGGGCCCCTCCTTCCCTCCCTCCCTCCTGGCCCGGCTGGAGGGCAGGACGGGGCATCCCTGAGCCCAGCGCCGGTCCCGGGAGATAATGAAGAGGAGGAAAGCGACCCCTCTCTGCTCTGAGCCACCTGCCCCGGGGCCGGCATGGTCTCCAGAGGACCGGCCTCCCGCAGACGGGGTGGGAAAGCAGCTGCAGGAACACGCGTGGCAGCTGACGCCTGCGACGCCGAGTATCACCTCCTGAAGGCGCATGTAACCGTGCCCCGTGTGACCCGAGTTGTGGGGGGGGGGTTGGCGTCTGCTCCACAGAACAGGGAGTACATGCTCCGAGGCGAGACCAGGCCCCAGAGCCCCTTTCCCAGACCGGCCCCCGCACCCCAAAGACGCCAGGAGATGCAAGAAGCGGAACCGGCCATCTCCAAGCGCTGAGGCCTCACGGGAGCCCTGGCCCTGGCTCAGAGGGACCCCAGCGCGGGCACCTCGGGGGCAGCTGTCCGTACACCTGCCGGGGACCCCGGGGAGCCCGTCCTGGGGACCTGGGCCTTTTCTGGGGGAGCAGGCTGAGGGGGGTGTTGGAGCGAGAGCCAGCTCGCCGTCCGTCTCCTCTGATTTCAAACCAAAACGCAGGGCCGAGAATCACTGCCCCCGGGGCCACGGGGCTCCCTGAGGGTCTCCACCGAGGGGCCGCCGGGGGCCGGTGACCTCAGGGAGGGACCGTCCACTCTCAGTCTCAGGCCTGGAACCGGGGTGGGAGGCAACATGAGATTCTCCCAGGCGCTCACCCGGCCTCCGCGTGGGGTTTCAGTGTTGCAGGCGGGAGGCCGGCTGGAGGGGCTCGGTCGCTCTTGGGCACACGCGTCGGGAATGCAACCACCCCAGGCCTGCAGGTGAGCTCACGCACGGAGCAGCTGTCACTCCTGGTACGTGTCCGCGGTGGGGTCGAGGCTGCGGCCGTGCTGTCAGCATCACAGGCCCCCACAGCGGGGTTTTCTCTCCTGCGGTCCTGGAGGGGGCTGCCACAGGGTTTCAGGAAGAGACGCCCTGGCCTCACACTGGTCTGAGCAGTGACCATGATGAGAGGAACCAGCTCAACGGGTGTGTGCATGTGCACGTGTGTGCGTGTGTGTGCACATGTGTATGTGTGTGTGCGCAAGTGTATCTGCATGTGCATGGGTGAGGGCATGTGTGGGCATATGAATGTGTGTATATGAGTGTGTATGAGCATGTACATGGGCATGTGAACCTGTATGTGTGTGGGTGAGGGCATGCATGTGCATATGAATGTGTGTATATGAGTGTGTATGTGCATGTACATGGCATTGTGTATCTGTATGTGTGTGGGTGAGGGCATGTGTGTGCATATGAATGTGTGTATGCATGTACATGTGTGTGTATGTATGTGTGTGTGTGTGTATGACTGCGTGTGGTCTGGCCCTCCCTCTCCCTCGCCCCCATGAAGACGGGCCGCCAGGCTCCCCTTCTGCCTGGGGAGCCTCACGGTCCCCACACCTCCCAGTGCCCTGTGCGCCGAGGTCGCAGGCCCCGGGTCTGGGGTTAGGATGCGGACATCCGGGGGGTTTTATCCCCCATCCCCCAACAGCCTTGGGGGTCAAGGGCACATCTACCCCCTCTTGGCCGGTGCGAAAACTGCCACCTGCCAGAGACGGCAGCTCCTGGATAGCGGGGGGCGGCCGGTGGGGGTTTGGGGGGGGACACAATGCCACACCCCTCCCCTCGCCCGCCCCGCGCTGTCTTGCTTGGCCTCCAGAATCTGTTCTCTGACCCACAGGCCAAGGAGGGAACGTCCTGCTTGGGTCACTGTTAAAACCCACACGGAGGGGCAGGGCGGGGAGCGAACAGGCAACGGGTCTGAGGCTCCGTCCAGGAGTCGGATCCTCACCCTAAAGCGGCCACGGCGCAGGCGAGCTCACCGTCTGGGGTCCTGCGCCCGCCCGCTCCTGCTGGGACTGCGCGACCGGGAGCCCACCTGGCTGTCCAAGGCTCAGCCAGTGCGTCAGGCACCTCCTCCCCGAGCCCCGCGCCCCGGGGCCCCGGGCAAACGCTGACCAGCCGCCTCGGATCAGCGCTCCCCTCCGGACGGCGGTGAAGGACGTCCCGGCGGAGACCCACTCGCTGGCGCTTTCCAGCTCTTCACACGAAGCTGAGAGCCGGCGCCACCCGTTCCCGGGAACCTCCTCACCCATGCGCACGCAGATACACATGCACACACACACGCACACACGTGCACATGAACACACCCATTGAGCTGGTTCCTCTGCATCATGGACACACTCGAGGCAAAGGGTCCCCCGGGGACCCCAGGGGTGGGGGCTCGGGGTGCGTGTGAGTATTTGCCCCTCCCCTCGGCCGTTTCCACAACCTCTGACCTTCCCGCTCTCCGGCTGCGCCCTCGCGGGTCTGACCTGCCTCCGTGCTGGGTGCCTGCGGTGCGTCTCCCAGTTCCCCAGCTTCACGTCCCCCTCTTTCCCTAAATACGTTTTACTGATGTCAGAGAGGCAGGGAGAGGGAGAGAGAAACTCCGATGATGAGAGAACCACTGACTGGCCGCCTCCTGCACGCCCCCTCCAGGGACTGAGCCCGCACCCCGGGCAGGTGTCCTTGACCGGAACCGAACCCAGGACCTTCAGGCCACAGGCCGACGCTCTGTCCACTGAGCCACACCAGCTGGGGCCCGTCCCTCGCTCTCCTTCCGTCCTTTTTTTTAAAAAATATATTTTATTGATTTTTTACAGAGAAGAAGGGAGAGGGATAGAGAGTTAGAAACGTCGATGAGAGAGAAACATCGATCAGCTGCCTCCTGCACACCTCCCACTGGGGATGTGCCCGCAACCAAGGTACATGCCCTTGACCGGAATCGAACCCGGGACCTTTCAGTCCGCAGGCCGATGCTCTACCCACTGAGCAACACCAGCTGGGGCCCGTCCCTCGCTCTCCTCCGTCCTTCCCTGCCGCCCACCCCCTGGAAACAAACCGCCTGGACAGGAACATGGGCCCCGGAGCGCCCGCCTCTCGTCTCACTGACGGCCGCTGGCTCCGGGACGCAGCAGCCCTGCGGTGCGGGGCGTGGTCTCTGGGTTCGGCCTGGGGACCTGCACGCGACCCCCTCCCACCCCCGCCTGTGGGGCTCAGAGGCTCCCTGACCCACCACGCAGGGTACCATGCTCACAGCGACGCTGGGGCCACCACGGCTGCGGGGAGGGCGGGGCCTGGACCCAAGAGCCCCTGCGGGTTCTGTGCGTGGCTCTTACCGGTCGCGGCTTCATCGCGACAGAAACGCCCGCTGCCACACGCCTCGGACAGCTCACGGACAGCTCACGGACAGCACACGGACAGCACACGGACAGCTCACGGACAGCGCACGGACAGCTCACGGACAGCTCACGGACAGTGCACGGACAGCTCACGGACAGCACACGGACAGCGCACAGACAGCTCACGGACAGCGCACAGACAGCTCACGGACAGCGCACGGACAGCTCACGGACAGCTCACGGACAGCTCACGGACAGCACACGGACAGCGCACGGACAGCGCACGGACAGCGCACGGACAGCTCACGGCTTCTCGTAAACACGCGGGACCGCGCGGTCATCGCTGCAGCCGGCTCAGGGTGCTGTGCCCCGAAGAGAACCCGCGCCCAGGAGCAGCCGCCCCCCGTGCCCTAAGCAGCCCCCCTCCGCTCTCCTTCTGTGCAGGTGCCGGGTGGACAGCTCGTGGCGATGGGAACGGACACCGGTGGCCACCTGTGTCCCGGCTCCCCCCCAGCACGTGTTCTCAGGTCCCGGGGTCACGGGGAGCCTGTCAGCACGTCACCTTTGCACGTCAAGCGGCTGCTGAGCCTTCAAGAGCCGCAGGGACACCTCCCCCAGGAAGCCTTCCCAGGTTTCGGATGCACCGGCCTCATCTGCCTCTATGGCCGCACCGCGTGGGCTGTGCACGGCTTTGTGCCGTTGAAGTCGGGGCACATTTCTGAGCCTGAAAGACCCACCGCACTGAGAGCTGCACTGCAGGCAGGGGGGGGAGGGGGTGGAGGGGGGGGTGGAGGGGGGGGGGGAGGAGAAGTGGGGGAGGGGAGGTGGGGGCAGGGAGGTGGGGGAGGGGAGGTGGGCGAGGGGAGGTGGCGGCAGGGAGGTGGGCGAGGGGAGGTGGGGGAGGGAGGTGGGGGAGAGGAGGTGAGGGAGGGGAGGTGGACAGGGGGGACGAGGGGGGTGGGCAAGGGGGGGTGGACGAGGGGGGGTGGGGGAGGGGAGGTGGGGGCCAGGAGGTGGGGGAGGGGAGGTGGGGGAGGGGAGGTGGGGGAGGGGAGGTGGGCGAGGGGAGGTGGCGGCAGGGAGGTGGGCGAGGGGAGGTGGGGGAGGGGAGGTGGGGGAGAGGAGGTGAGGGAGGGGAGTTGGACAGGGGGGACGAGGGGGGTGGGCAAGGGGGGGTGGACGAGGGGGGGTGGGGGAGGGGAGGTGGGGGAGGGGAGGGGGAGGTGGACGAGGGGAGGTGGGGGAGGGAAGAGGGGAGGGGGAGGTGGACGAGGGGAGGTGGACGAGGGGAGGTGGGGGAGGGGGTGGACTCGGGGAGGTGGGGGAGGGGAGGTGGACGAGGGGAGGTGGGGGCCAGGAGGTGGGGGAGGGGAAGTAGGGGAGGGGGGTGGACGAGGGGAGGTGGGGAAGGGGGGTGGGGGAGGGGAGGTGGACAAGGGAGGTGGACGAGGGAGAGCCCACGGGATTCTCGTCTCAGCTGCCCGGAGACACGAGGGCACCCCCGGGCGATCTCTGAAGGATCCTGTGTGCTCTGCCCCCTCCTCCTGGGACCCCGGTCGGTCAGCTCCTCGGCTCAGCAATTCCCGGGAAGAAGTCACGGACAAGTCACCCTCCTCCCGTGTCCCTGGGCCTCTGCACCCGCCTGCAGCCGCGGGGACCCCCCTGACCGGGACCAAGAGCAAAGACCTCGAACTCTCGCTCCCCCTCACACGCCCCCACGTGCCCTGGCGGAGCGGAGCCACAGCTCTGCCAGCGCCCATGCCCACGCCTCCCTCCGCACTCACGTCGCTCTGCCCTCCTTTTAAGTCCTGCCTTCGCCGTGTCTCCACCGGCTGCCAAGCCTCCCCCCACCGGTCCTGTTTGAACTGGCCGCCCGCCCAGTCCTCGCGGCCTCCCTCCCCCCCCCCGCTCCCCCGCGTGGGGCCCTCGTCCAGGTTTGCTCTGGAGAAACTTGGGCAGGCTGCCCCCCCCCCCCGTCCTCCCATTTAGCCGTGTGCCATCATCGGTCAGCGCGTCCCTGTCACTTCGCTGAGACACGCTGCCCGCACGCGGCCGGGCTGGGCGGGAGGAGCTGGCAGGAGGTGGCTGGTGCTGGCCGCGCTCCAAGGCGGGCTGGCCCCGGGGACAATGCGTGTGCCACGCTGGGGCTGGGGCTGGGGCTGGGGCTGGGGCTGGGGCTGGGGCGGGGAGCGGGAACGGACACACACTCTTTCCAAGGCGACATCCAAGCCACTCTCTCGGGGTGTCAGCCTCGACCCCATGTCACTCGGGCCAAACGCAAACATTCCGAGATCCGTTTTCCTCGCGCGTGACCTCTGCCTCCCCACGGGCGGGCTGTTCGTGCCAAACACCCGGGTCAGAAGGAACGTTCGCTCAGACCCGCGGAGGCCGCGATGCCAGGCTGCAAACCAGAGCCCGTTTTATGGGGGAATAAAGCCCCCGCAACGCGGGCTCGGGGGGCCGGCGGACGGCAGGTTTACGAGCGCAGCACCATCGACGCCACCGTAATGAGTTCCCCCCGAAAGTCTCCTTTTTTAGGGCCGAGATCTGAGTCTCTCTCTCTCTCTCTGCACGTGAGTATCTCCGGACGAGAGCAAGAACATTATGGAGGGTGAGTCCCCGGCCAGCGCTGGGCTTTAAAGCCGAACGCAGATCCTATAAATCTAACCCACATTCCTTTCCTGGGAATGACCGACTTTTATGAAAACCGAGGACTGTAAATCAGAAACCTAAATAGCTTGCTTTGTAGCAGATAAACACAGATTTATGTGGTGGCTGAGCCCCCACCTAACCCTCTCAGGGAGCCACAGAGGACCCTGGGGGCGGGGGCGGGGGGGTGGGGGGATGTGTGTGCCGTGGCTTTGCTTACATCAGCACGGGCATTTCGTCCTCAAAGCTGGGGCGTGTGGCGAGGAGTCGTGCCCCGGCAGAGGTGGGGGCACCGGGAGTGTGTCTTTCTGTGGCCAAGCACGCACTCCACCTCAGCGGGGTACACACCGAACCCCCAGGCTCTGGGTTACTCCAAAGACCAGTCCCCACCCCGTGGGCACACACAGGAGCTAATCTAAATGGGGTTTCTGTGCGGGGGCTTGTAGGGGAGACTGTCCGCACCTGGGCTTCGAATCCCTGCAGGTGTGACCTCTTCTAAGGCCCCCCCCCGCCCCCCCTCGCCTCAGCCTGCTCATCTGCAGGACCCTCTACCCGGCCCGTTGCAAAGGTTAAACAGGACAATGACCCGAGGGGCTCAGAACCCCGCCTGCGGCCCGTGGTTCCACTGGACACATGTCACCCGGGGTTGTTACATTGTTGCCAGAGCCGCTGGGCACGTGACCAGGCTCCTTCACGGCAGCCGCACCGGCCGCTGGGGAGGCTGGTTGCGCTCGGATCCCCTGCACCTGGGAGTCAAAGCCCTAACACCTCGCAGGTGATGGGGAGGCCGCTGGTCCCTGGGCGACCCCCAGCCCACCTGGGAGTGGTGAGGGCGCAGAATTCGGGATTGACCCACCTGCCTCACCCGTTTTCATTCCAACGCGCGGCCCCCGCCCTGGCCCCCGCCCCGCCTCTGCTTGGGGCTGACGGTCACAGCCCTCAAGGTGACCCCCAGCAAGGACACGGTGTCCAGCCCTCTCCTGCCCTGAGTGCGGCCGTGGCTGCCCAGGTCCGGTCCTGGGTCCCACCTCCCGCCCCGCCGCCCGCCCAGCCCCCTGCCTGGCGCTCGTGTGTGAGCAGGACCCACCCTGGGTCCCCACTCCGACTGGAAAGGGCCCAGGGGCCTGGGACCCGGAGAGAAAGGGGCTTCGGCGGGTTAATGGAGAACTGGGGCTTAATCATTAACGTTCAGCACGGAGGGAGGGCGTGTGTGTGTGGGGGGCTCCGGCTCAGCCTCTGGGGGTGGGGGTCCGGCTGGTGTCAGGGCTCCCTGGGGGCCTGATCGTCCTCTCTGTGCGGAAACCCCGGAATCTGGGGAGACGGGGGCACCCAGATGGCACCAAACTGGGGAGCTGGTTCCTCCCGCAGGCTCTGCCCCAGGAGGTGCGGCCTGTGGGCTCACTGCCTAGGCCAGTCCCCCCCCCCGCCCCCCCGGACCATGTGAGGGAGCACCGAAGCCACCCAGCGGCCGGGGGCGCCCCTGCACGGGGTCCACAGGCAGCTGCACGCCTGCCCCCCTCGGGCTCTCCCCAGCCCACCCCCTCCCCAGCTCTGACCCCTGCTGGCCCCCCTCCCCCTCCCCCACCTGTCCATAGGCCTCTCCTTCCCACACTCAGCACCCCGCCTCCACCCCTCTCTCACTTTAATCATTTACCTGGAGTGGGAGCAGGCCCCCTTCGGCGTTTCCCCAAGAGCTGGGGTGGCCCTGGAGCCCTGAGAGCCTTTCCTTCCGGTCCTCCTCCTCCCGGAGGGGCCCGCCTGCCCCGCACCTGCTGCAGCCTCTTCTCAGTGGGGAGCGCGGCCCCCCCACCCGGCTCCTCCCAGGAATGTAAAGAGCACCGTGGGGGGGGGGGGGTCCCGGGTTTCTATTTACTTTTCCTCCTTTAACCATCAGCTCAGCTCCACAAGGGGAGCTAAAGGGGTGAATTATCACCCCACCCCCACATCCCCCCGCCCCTTCACCCCTCACATCCCCCGCCCCCACCCCCCACATCCCCCAGCCCCTCCACCCCACACCCTCCACCCCCCACATCCCCCCGCCCCTTCACCCCTCACATCCCCCCGCCCCCACCTCCCACATCCCCCAGCCCCTTCACCCCTCACATCCCCCCGCCCCCACATCCCACATCCCCCAGCCCCACCCCACACCCTCCACCCCCCACATCCCCCCAGCCCCTTCACCTCCCACATCCCCCAGCCACTTTATCCCTCACATCCCCCCGCCCCACCCCACATCTCCCCGCTCCACCCCCACATCCCCCCGCCCCCACCCCCCACATCCCCCCGCTCCACCTCCACATCCCCCAGCCCCTTTACCCCTCACATCCCCCCGCCCCCACCCCCCACATCCCCCAGCCCCTTCACCCCTCACATCCCCCACCCCCCACATCCCCCAGCCCCCCACATTCCCCCCACCTCCACCCCTCACATCCCCCAGCCCCCCAACCCCCCACCCCCTCACTCCCACCCCCCTACATCCCCCAGCCCCCCCCACCCCCCATATCCCCCCGCTCCACCCCCACATCCCCCAGCCCCCTCACCCCCCACATCCCCCCGTCCCCACCCCCCACATCCCCCAGCCCCTTCACCCCTCACATCCCCACCCCCCACATCCCCCAGCCCCCCACATTCCCCCCACCTCCACCCCTCACATCCCCCCGTCCCCACCCCCACATCCCCCAGCCCCCCCACCCCCCACCCCTCACACCCCCCCCGAAGCACCTGGGAAGCCACAGTCGGGTGGAGACAGAACATCGTTGAGTGTGAATTCAGAAAACAGGGTTTCCTGGCTCCGGGAAGCCCCCCCGGTCCTTTCCAGTCACTGCCCCCCCGGCCCCCCCCAAGGGGACCGCATCTCACACCATCCACCGGACGGACGCGCTGGTTTCACACCAGCCCCACAACCCGTCCCAGCTGCTTTCGCTCAGCGTCTGGGAAGCTCACCCCCTCCTACCCGCCCCCCATCCCCGTGTGTGGTCCACGACGGTTCTCTCTCATTGTGTCGGGCATCCATTGTGTTTGTTTGTTTTTTAAAATATATCTTATTGGTTTCAGGGAGGATGGGAGAAGGAGAGAGGAACATGGACGATGAGAGAGAATCGCGGATCGACCGCCTCCTGCCCCCGGGACGTGTGCCCTGACTGCAACCGCACTGTGACCTCCCGGTTCCTACGTTGGTGCTCAGCCACGGAGCCACGCCGGCCGGGCGAAACCGCCTCGTTTTCTAGATACGGAAGCTTTAAAACGGGTTCAGTGACGATCCTCTGTGGGGGGGGACGGGGTCCCTTCAGTCCGTGTGGCCCGGGTGGGGCCCAGCCCCAGGGGACCAGGTGGGGAGGCACCTTCTGCTGGGAACGCGGGCGAAGCTTAGGCCGTAGACTCCGGTCCCAGCCCTGCTGTGTCCTGGCCAACGACCTTGAGGGGTCACCTGTCATCGAAGCCAGGTCCAGCGTCCACACCGGATGGGAGGTGGTGATGGTCGCGCAGGCTGAGGGCGAGGAGGTCGGAGGGCGGGTCACGGAGCCGCTCCTCCCGCAGATAACAACTTCCCTCCTTCCTTTCCCCGGTCCATTTCTGCTTCTCGTCGGCCCGGCCGAGCTGTAGGGGACGGCTGGCATGTCCCTGCCTCCTGGGGTTGTGCTGAGGTCCACGGGCTGAATAAACGTCGTCTCCACGGGACGTAAAGCTCCTCAGGAAAACCGGGTGCTGGACTCGGACGGGCCTGTGGGCTCGTGCGGATCTGGAGCCCGTGGGCTGCTGGGGAGCCAGCCGTGGGGCCTGTTTGCCAAGGTCCCAGGCTCTCCCCGCCGGCCCCGCCCACGGCCCAGGTCGGCCCCTGCCCCTGCATTTCCCACGACAAGGAAAGTGGGGGCAGGCCGCCCGGGCAGCGGGGCCACGCGTCTCCGGGCACCGAGGGCCCTTTGTGACGAGCTGTGCTCAGCTCCTCTCTCCTCCGCGGGGAACAGGTGCTCCCTGAAGGCAGGGACGGCGCCCTCGTTCTCCGTGTGACCTGAAGGCGCCACCAGAGGGCGCACAGGACCCCTGGCTCCAAAGGCCGCAGGCTGGGTGGAGCGGCTTCTGGGATGGAACCCCGGGCAGGGAGCGACCGAGGCAGGACACCAGCTCCTTGGTGAGCTGGGCTCTGACCTGGGGCGTCCATGGAGCGGGGACAGGGCCCACCGTGAGGCCAGACCCGAACTCCTGGACCACAGGTCCACACGGAAGCCTGAGTGTGTGAGTGTGTGTGTGTGCGCGTATGTGTGAGTGTGTGACTGTGTGTGTGTGTGAGTGTGTGTGTGTGTGTGAGAGGGTGTGTGAGAGTGTGTGTGTGTGTGAGTGTGAGTGTGTGTGCATGCATGTGTGAGTGTGTGAGTGTATGTGTGTGTGTGTGAGAGAGTGTGTGTGTGTGAGTGTGCATGTGTGAGTGTGTGTGTGAGTGTGCGTGCATGTGTGTGTCTGAGCATGTGTGTGTGAGTGTAGTGTGTGCATGAATGTGTGTCTGTGAGTGTGTATGTGTGTGTGAGTGTGCATGCATGTGCATCAGTGTGTGCGTGCATGAGTGTGTCTGTGTGTGCATGAGTGTGTGTGTCTGAGCGTGTGTGAGTGAATGTGAGTGTGTGTGAGTGAGTGTGTGTGTGCACATGTGTCTAAGTGTGTGTGTATGTGTGTGAGTGTGTGTGTGAGTGCGTGTGTGTGTCTGTGTGCATGAATGTGTGTCTGAGTATGTATGTCTGAGTGTGTGAGTGAATGTGAGTGTGTGTGTGAGAGAGTGTGTGTCTGAGTGTGTGAGGGTCAGTCCGTGAGGAGGGGCTGCGGGGTCCATCCCTGGTGGGCAGGGCCACCCCCAGGAGGACGGACAGACCCGCCAGGACCGTCTGGCTAAGGAGCGGCCTCTGCCTTCAGCCACTGCGATGCCCGAAGAACCGAGACGCAGATGTGCACGCGAGTCTCACCCCGAGATGCCTGCCTACAACTTGCGTCAAACCCTGGGGCTGTGCCAGGCCCGTCCGAGACCCCGAAGCAGCAGCCAAGGCCTCTCGCCTTTGGGGGCGGGGGGGGGTGCACCTCAGTGATGTTCCCTCCAGCGGTGCCGGCCGCCCGGCGGCCATGATGGGGCAGCAGCCGTCTCTGCCAGGGGCCCCCAAAGCGGGACGGCGTCATTGTAATTCCCACCAGCACCGCCTAAAGCCCGTTGGCGAGGGAGCCTGTCTGTGCCCCCACCCCGAGCTGCTTCCTGCTGCTGTGGGTGCCCCAGTGGCCCGGCCCTGCCGCCCGGGGCCGGAGAGGGACGACGATGACGATGCAGGGAAAGCAGCCAACGCGGGGTGAACGGGCACGGGAACAGCCAGGGCATCGCTGCCCCGGGACCACCGAGTCCACTCAGAGGAGAACCAGGGTCCTCGGGCCGCCGACCGGGTTTTAGAAAATAGAGATTTCTATTGATTCAGAGGAGGGAGAGGGAGAGGGAGAGACATCCATGGTGAGAGCAAATCACGGATCCGCTGCCTCCTGCACGCCCCGCACTGGGGACCGAGCCCACAACCCGGGCCTGTGCCCTGACTGGGCATTGAACCCTGACCTCCTGGGTCACAGGTTGAGGCTCAAACGCCGGCTGGGCTGACCCGGTTTTTCAATGTGACTCCCCGGAGCAGCAGCCCCGCCCCCCGCCCCCCACTCCCAAGCCTGGAACCGCCGCGTGGAACCACCATCGCTGCTCCGCCCCCCGCGCCCCCCACGCCCCCCACCTCCGCCCCCCAGTGCGTCACAGCTGCTTTTATCGCCCGAAATGGCTAAAACCTCGCCCCGTGCGAAGTGACATGCCAAGGAGCTGGGTCTCAAACAAGTGCCCCTTGTCCCGCGCTGGCCGTGGGCACCTCGGCCTCTGCATCCACCAGGCTGCCCGCCGGCCCCGCCCCAGCCAGAGGCCCCAGCACCGCACCCTCCCGCTCTCCCACCCGCCCCGCCCCAGGTCAGAGGCCCCAGCACCCACCGCGGCCTCCCGCTCTCCCACCCGCCCCCACCCCGGCCAGGAGACCCCAGCACCGCGCCCTCCCACTCTCCCACCCGCCCCCACCCCAGGTCAGAGGCCCCAGCACCCACCGCGGCCTCCCGCTCTCCCACCCGCCCCCACCCCGGCCAGGAGGCCCCAGCACCGCGCCCTCCCACTCCCCCACCCGCCCCCACCCCAGCACTGCGCCCTCCCACTCTCCCACCCACCCCCACCCCGGCCAGGAGGCCCCAGCACCGCGCCCTCCCACTCTCCCACCTGCCCCCACCCCAGGTCAGAGGCCCCAGCACTGCGCCCTCCCACTCTCCCACGGCCCCCACCCGCCGTCCAGATGCCCCCCATCCCCCTCTCCCTCCCCAGCACCTGGCTGCCCCGAGCCAGGCTCCCTCAGCAGCAGCTGCTCAGGTCCCACGGGGACACGGTCTGAGAAGGGGACGCGGCCTTTGGAACCGGGACTGACCCGGAGGATGTCGCTGGGGCAGGTCCCGGCCTCCCTGAGGCTCCGGAGCCCGGCTCTGCCCTCCAGCTCCTGCTCCAGCCCCGCCTCAGCCCCGCGAGCGCCACCTTGGCTTCCCTCTGCTCGGTCCCCATTTTTAAGGGGACGGTGTGGGTTCTGGCCGATCACGGCCCCGAGGTGGCTGCCGGGGCTCCTCGGAGAGCAGGTGCCGCCCGGGGACCAGGTGCGATGCCACCTGCGGAGCCTCCAGAGGGTCCGAGGCTGTAAAACGACCTCAGGGCCCAGGAATGTGAGGCCGGAAGGCCCCCCCGGGGACCGAGCTGGTGGTCTGGGCACTGCACCCCCAGACGCTGAGCCACACGGAGGCAGACGTTCCAAACGGCTGAGTGCGGAGGGGGCCGGCGGGGCTGGGCCTGGCACACACCGAGCTCCACCCAGGAGCTCCTCGTCGGACCTCGCACCGCCCTGCAGGGAACGCCCGACCGGCCCTCAAACCAGGAGGGAAACCGAGGCACGGGGCGGGTAGGGAGCACACCCACGGTGTCACGGGCTTCAGGAAGGACCCGGAACCGGAAGCCATGTCTGGCTGGTTCCTCAGACTCCTGGACCAGCCGTGGGCAAACGACGGCCCGCGGGCCGGATCCGGCTGTTCTATCCGGTTCTCTTGCTCTCCCCTCCGCTCCTTTACTTTGAATTTATATTAGTTCACCCAAACACTCCATCCATGCTTTTGTTCCGGCCGTCCGGTCCAGTTTAAGAACCCATTGTGGCCCTCGAGTCAAAAAGTTTGCCCACCCCTGCTCCTGGACAAATACCCGTCTGCTCACGACCGGCCGGCGGGGAGGGGGCTGACACCTTTATGTGGCGCCGGGGGCAGCTGCAAAGTCACCGAGTCCCAGGTGTGCGGAAGTCACAGAAGCATCCCTGTCCAGTGAGGGGAAAACGAACGGACGGACGAACGGACGGACGAACGAGTGAACGAGTGAAGGAGAAGCAAAACTGCTCTGTGACGTGGGGACCCGGCCTCGGCGGTTCCCCCAGGTCTTTAGTGGAATCTGAAAGCGGCCGGCTAAGCTTGCCGGTTGGTAAGGCCGTGGGACTCACGCGTGCCCTTGACCTGCACCCTGAGTCCGAACAGGAAGCCGGAGCTGGGGTGGGTCCCCGGAAGGCGTGGCGGGTGAGCCATTTGCTTCCCCGTCTCCCAAACCCAGTGAGTGTGAGAGCGACGCTCGTGCGAGGCCGAGGGCAGCGCAGGACGCAGACAGCCGCCCCGGGAGGCACACGGGCTCCGGGAACCTGGCGGCAGGTGTCGCCGCCCACGGTGAGCGACACGAACAGGGAGGGACTGGAGCCCGCCTCACGGCATCGCCCCTGGGAGCCCGGGACCAGGCTCCAGGCAAACCCCCCGAGAGAGACCAGCCGGCTGCCCAGCAACCCCCGGGCCTCTCAGCGGGGACCCCGGCGGCCAGAGGGCTCAGCACGGCGCTGCGGCGTGGAGGGTGCATCCTTCCTGCCACAACCAGCGGCGAGAAGATGTGAAGATGTCGCGATGCTTGGCTTCCTGTCCCGCAAGCAAGCCCCTGCCCGTGGTGCCCGCTCCCAGCCTGGCCGCAGCGCTGCCTCCGGGAGCCGTGGCCCCGCCGCCTTCCCGGGCCCTGCGCCCCCCTCGCCGCTGGCGACGCCTGTGCTGGCACCTCGCGCCCGCCGCTGTGGGCTCCGACCTCCCAAGGACTTGGTGAGCTGGCTGCAGAAGACCGTATTCAAGAAGACGTCACAGAAGCAGCCAATACCGTCCAGTCCACGGTGACGCAGACCCAGAGGGCCGCCGCCTTAGCGACGTGACGTCGTCAGTGCTCCGGCACGTGAAGGACTTACCTGTCACAGCAGGAGGTGGGAACACACCTCAACTTCTCCTCCTCGCTGGGTGTTCGTGACGCCACCTGGCAGCCTGCAACGGCCGTGGTAAAGATCCATAAAAACATACTCAGCCCTGGCCGGTGTGGCTCAGTGGATAGAGCCTCGGCCTGCGGACGGAAGGGTCCCGGGTTCGATTCCGGCCAAGGGCATGGACCTTGGTTGCGGGCACATCCCCAGGTGGGGGTGTGCAGGAGGCAGCTGATCGATGTCTCTCTCTCATCAATGTTTCTAACTCTCTCTCCCTCTCCCTTCCTCTCTGTAAAATATCAATAAAAAGTAAATAAATAAAAGACCGAAGGGAAGACCTGTGAGAAGTTGCAGGCACACGGAGCTTGGCGGGTCCCCTCGGGTTCCCATCACACGAGGTGACACGTTAACCACCAGCAGCGAGCCGGGTACACACGCGTGTTTGGCAGGTACTATCATCATCATCGTATTTTCCGTCCCGTGTTGGAGCCACATGAGCCTCCAGCTGCCAGAACATCCATTCGCCCTGGGAATCCCATTTCACCCCGTCCTCCCGGGGCACGGCGGAGCCCTGGAGTGTCGCCGACGTCACCGTCCACGGGTCCACGGGCCCACGGGTCCACGGGTCCACAGGGCAGGTCAGCCGGGATTCCCCACGTCCCCTCGTCGGAGGGAATTCCTCCAGGCACGACCTGGCGCAGGGGTGGGCAAACTTTTTGAGTCGAGGGCCACAATGGGTTCTTAAACTGGACCGGAGGGCCGGAACAAAAGCACGGATGGAGTGTTTGTGTGAACTAATATAAATTCAAAGTAAAGGAGCGGAGGGGAGAGCAAGAGAACCCTCCACTCTTTCGGCTCCGCGGGCTGGATAGAACAGCCGAACGGGCCGGATCTGGCCCGCGGGCCGTAGTTTGCCCACGGCTGACCTGGCGGCTGGCACAGCCCTGAGGGCAGCCGGCTGTCTCCCGGCCACAGCAAGGGTCCCCGTGCGCTGCGCAGACACTGCGCGTCCTCCTCCTTCTCCTGCCGCAGCCGTTACCCTCCTTCAAGCAGATGTCCGCGCAGCGTGCAGGGGGCGTGTGTGGGCAGACGTGCCCCGCGTCCCCACAGCCCTTCTGAGCCCCGGGACCCGGCACCGCATTCAAAGAGCCACAGTCTTTCGGCCAAAAAAAGTAATTAAAAGGGCGTTTAGCTGGAATTCTCACAACTGGGGACGGGACCCACGCTTAGAGCCGGCAGCCACCATGCCTCCTACTGGCAATCTCTCACCAGCCCCCCGAGCCCCCCAACCAGGTCTCGGGGCGCCTCTCTCTCCACTGCTCTTCCAGCCCCGGCTGGGATGGGGTGACAGAGCAGCTGGGTGGGCAGAGGAGGAGGGATGGGCAACCGGAGCCGCCCCTCACCTGCATATCCGGCCTGGGCGTCGCTGTGTTCTGAGGGACATTCCCGTCGCCGTCTGATTGTGTGCGAAGTTCAGGTAGGTCCTCAGCCCGATGCCCGTGGCCACGCGGGCCCGCGGAGTCGTTCTCGGTCCTGCTGTTTCACACGTCCCAGCAGCCCGCGTGGCAAAGCCGGTGTGAGCCGGCACCACCGACAGGGACGTGGCCCCGCTCCCTCTCGGGATCAGGGGCGACGCCGTGTATCAAGGTTAAAGTAGAGGCAGTTACTCCAAAAATCCCGTGAGAGAGCGGGGGGCGGGGTGGGCTAGAAGGGGTCCATGGGGGGAGGGGGGTGGGCTAGAAGGGGTCCATGGGGGGAGGGGGGTCTGTAATACTCTCAACAATAAAGACGTTAGAAATCCGATGAGAGAGCGGGGGCGGGGTGGGCTAGAAGGGGTCCATGGGGGGAGGCGGGGGGGCTAGAAGGGGTCCATGGGGGGAGGGGGGTGGGCTAGAAGGGGTCCATGGGGGGAGGGGGGTCTGTAATACTCTCAACAATAAAGACGTTAGAAATCCGATGAGAGGCAGATGCCAGAGAGTAAATTATGAGTTCCGCCCTCTGCTCTGATGTCGGGAAATCAGGGAAACTGACCGGAGCGAGAAACACATCCTGAATTTGTTAAAGACAGACCCTACCGGTTAGGCAGTTCTCGGCAAACGACTCAGTGGGAAAGGAGACCCGTGAGCCAGTCCCCAGACCACACGTCACCTGATGGCAGGCGGCTCTCAGTCCCTTTAAACCGAGTCGGCAGCACCGGGGACACGGGGGACTGGTGAGCGAGGCCCCGCCTTCAGGGGGCACCCGCACTGGCCAGGGCCGCGGTCCGAGCCGAGCCGAGCCGATGCTGACGGGCGGCGCCCTGGTGGTCCAGGAAGCGGCTGGTCGGGAAGCCTGCATCGTCGAGGCACAGAGCAAGGGGCCAGGTCTTCCCGTGGGCGCTGAGGGTCAGAGAGGACGGGTCTGAGGGGCAGCACACACAGTATGTGGGGGCGTGAGAGTGCATGTGGTGGCATGTGAGTGCGTGTGGGGGCGTGAGAGTGCACGTGGGGCGTGAGAGTGCGTGTGGGGGCGTGAGAGTGCGTGTGGGGGCGTGAGAGTGCATGTGGGGGCGTGAGAGTGCATATGGGGGGTGAGAATGCATGTGGGGGGTGAGAGTGCATGTGGGGGCTTGAGAGTGCATGTGGGGGTGTGAGAGTGCATGTGGGGGTGTGAGAGTGCATATGGGGGGTGAGAATGCATGTGGGGGCATGAGAGTGCATGTGGGGGCATGAGAGTGCATGTGGGGGCATGAGAGTGTATGTGGGGCATGAGAATGCATGTGGGGGCATGAGAGTGCATGTGGGGGCATGAGAGTGTATGTGGGGCATGAGAGTGTGTGTGGGGGTGTGAGAGTGCATGTGGGGTGTGAGAGTGTATGTGGGGCATGAGAGTGCATGTGGGGGCATGAGAGTGTATGTGGGGCATGAGAGTGTGTGTGGGGGTGTGAGAGTGCATGTGGGGTGTGAGAGTGCATGTGGGGGCGTGAGAGTGCATATGGGGGGTGAGAATGCATGTGGGGGCATGAGAGTGCATGTGGGGGCATGAGAGTGCATGTGGGGGCATGAGAGTGTATGTGGGGCATGAGAATGCATGTGGGGGCATGAGAGTGCATGTGGGGGCATGAGAGTGTATGTGGGGCATGAGAGTGTGTGTGGGGGTGTGAGAGTGCATGTGGTGGCGTGAGAGTGCATGGGGGCAGCAGGCGGTGAGCGCTCCCGGGAAGCCTGGGCCGAGGTGGGGACGCACTGGGTAGCCCTGGAGGGTGGAACAGGGACCGGAAGAAACGGCTAAACCAACAAGGAAAACTGGCCGTGACACTTGATCCGTGCGGCAGAGACCCCGCCCGTGGACCGGCTCAGCCACAGCAGCCGCACACAGTACCTCCTGGACCTGCTGGCGTCCCCGGCCCAAAGCCCCTCCCCCGGGTCACCCACCAGAGCCCTGGGCGGCCGGACCCGCCCCTGAGCAGGGCCTCGGCTTCTGGGGACCAACACCAGTGCCTGCTAACCAAAGACCCACGCTCCGGGGAGGGCAGCGTGGGGGCGACGCTCAGCGGCCTGGCGGCTCAGACCAGCGCGGACGGAGGCGAGGAGCCCACGGCATCCGGCTGCTCGGGTGCACAGACACGTCGGAGAGAGATGGACAGATCGACCGATCGGTCACCAGCTCCACGCACTCTGCACCCTCTGCCCGTCTCCCAGAACCTGACCCGAGAGCCCCCCCACCCCGAGTTCTGTCCCTGCTATGCCGTTAAGAACACAAGGGCGTCTCTCCCCACAAACGCTGCTTCTCTGGTCCCCTCCACGTGGAGCTGGGCCCCGGTCAGACTCCACCCCGAGCCCTCGCCAGCACCACGCGGACACGCAGGGGGGTGACGACCAGGGTTCCTGCAGGCCCGGCCGCAGCAGCAGCACCTCCACGCCAGGGTCCTCAGGCCGCGAGGAGGAGCCACTTCCAAGTGAGAGGGGCCAGGGACAGCCCGCATTCCTCCGAACTGAACGCCTCGAAGAGGCTGAGATTTGGAAAAGCAAACACTCGCGTCTCTGAGTGTAGGACACCCTTCCATCTCCACAAGGGGCCGAGGTCCTGCAAAGGGCTGTTGATGGAAACAATGCCCCCTTACTCACCGAGCCGCCTCCTCTTTACCACCCGACCGCCTTCTCCGCCGCCGCACCATCCGAGGCGGGATGAGAGCGAGTGCCGTGAAGTGAGCACGGAATAAGAAGGACGCCCGGAGCCTGGCTTTCGGTTCTGGCGTGTGACCCCGGGCGAGGCCTGGGCACCGCCGAGCCTTTACTTCTCACCGGGAAACCGCGCACGGTGACCCCTCCGCCCTCCCTGCTCCCCCGTCCTCCTGCCTCACCCATCGCTTCTCCCCTTGGACCAGCCCTGTGATGGGCGCACAGCAGGTGCGCTTTCCGATTTGAAATGCACCCTGCGCTGACGCCTGCAGCTTCGTCGTCGTATGCATTAGGATCTTAGGGATGAAAGCCCTCCTTCATAATTCTTTTTTGGCGTTCTTGGCAATCTGTGTAAACGTGTTCTATTAAATACGTGTTTTTTTTAATAATTGGCGCAAGTGAAAAAAAATCCCACTAGAATTTGGGTGTACTTGACGTTATTTTTAATAGATTCCTTTGGGGAGCACTGGCTGTTCTTTTTTTTTTAAGTTGTGTCTTTTTTTTTTTTAAATATATTTTATTGATTTTTTACAGAGAGGAAGGGAGAGGGATAGAGAGCTAGAAACATCGATGAGAGAGAAACATCGATCAGCTGCCTCCTGCACACCCCCCACCGGGGATGTGCCCGCAACCAAGGTACATGCCCTTGACCGGAATCAAACCCGGGACCCTTCAGTCCGCAAGCCGACGCTCTATCCACTGAGCCACACCGGTTTCGGCACTGGCTGTTTTAATTACAAGCCACGTTGGAGTCTCTCGGATAACTCTAAGTTACCCAGCCGGCTGACGTCATTGTTTACGTTACGATGTAATAAAATTGTCTCAGTATCCACCGCACACCTGATAGAAGCCCCAGCCCACGCTGGGTCTCCGGTTTCACGGCCAAGAGCCGCTGTGGTGTTTGTTCTTCCCCGAGCCCGTTCCAGCCTCTGCTTCCATGGAATTCTTGGTCTCCGCTCCGGCCCTGCCCCTGCACATCTGTCCTTTCTCCAGTCCTCATGCCCCACTGGACTCTCCGATATCCTCACCGGCCCCAGCTCACGGACACAAGGGCACAAGGTAGGCGACTTCGGGGGGTGTTATGCTCCGAAGCGTGGAGTCAGAGTGTCTGCATCAACAGCTCGATTCCATCCGCCAGCTGTGCACTCGGTCAAGTCACTAACTTCTCTGCCTGAATGTCTCATGTGTGATGGGAAATAGGATTTTTGTGATAATTAAATGACATAAACAGGTGAAGTGCTTAGTGCACTGCCTTGAAAGTAGGTGCTTAATAAACATCATCATCACCATCGTCACCATCACCATCGTCACCATTGTCACCATCATCGTCACCACCATCTCCATCATCATCACCATCTCCATCATCACCACCATCATCATCACCACCATCTCCATCATCACCATCATCTCCATCATCATCACCATCACCATCATCTCCTTCATCATCACCATTGTCATCATCATCATCATCATCACCACCATCTCCATCATCATCATCATCTCCATCATCACCACCATCACCATCACCATCACCATCACCACCATCATCTCATCATCATCACCATCATCATCATCATCATCATCACCATCATCTCCATCACCATCACCATCACCACCATCATCTCATCATCATCACCATCGTCATCATCACCATCATCATCACCATCATCTCCATCATCATCACCATCATCATCACCACCATCTCCATCATCATCATCATCTCCATCATCACCACCATCACCATCACCATCACCATCACCATCACCACCATCATCTCATCATCATCACCATCATCATCATCATCATCATCACCATCATCTCCATCACCATCACCATCACCACCATCATCTCATCATCATCACCATCATCATCATCATCATCACCATCATCATCATCATCACCATCATCACCATCATCACCATCATCTCCATCATTGCCATCATCACCATCACCACCATCATCATCACCATCATCATCTCCATCATCACCACCATCATCTTCATCATCACCATCACCACCATCATCTCCATCATCATCACCATCACCATCATCACCATCATCTCCTTCATCATCACCATCGTCATCATCATCATCATCATCATCACCACCATCTCCATCATCACCACCATCACCATCACCATCACCACCATCATCTCATCATCATCACCATCATCATCATCATCACCATCATCTCCATCACCATCACCATCACCATCACCATCACCATCACCACCATCATCTCATCATCATCACCATCGTCATCATCATCATCATCACCATCATCTCCATCACCATCACCATCACCATCACCACCATCATCTCATCATCATCACCATCATCATCATCATCATCACCATCATCTCCATCATCACCATCATCACCATCATCACCATCATCTCCATCATTGCCATCATCACCATCACCACCATCATCATCACCATCATCATCTCCATCATCACCACCATCATCTTCATCATCACCATCACCATCACCACCATCACCATCACCATCACCACCATCATCTCATCATCATCACCATCGTCATCATCATTGCCATCATCACCATCACCACCATCATCATCATCTCCATCATCATCACCATCATCATCATCATCTCCATCATCGCCAACATCACTATCGTCACCATCATCATCACCATCACCACCATCATCACCATCATCATCTCCATCATCACCGACACCACCACCACCACTGCCACCCCCATCATCAAACGCCGGAGGCTATCCGAATGGGTCACATTATGAGGAAGCACACAAGTGACTTTAATGTATGCGTTTACCCCAAAAAAGTCCCTCTACTCATCCTCTGACTGGAAGAAGGTCCTCACTTTCTCTTTAAGCTCCAGCTGGGCCCCTGACTTTGATCTCGTCCCGTCCTTTTCCTGGTTCACTCCCCTCCAGCCAGTCTTGCTCTCTTAATTCCAGTCCCTGACAGTGAGGCACAGGCATTACCGTTGCAGAACCAAACCAGCCCAGTGAGGTGTCTGGCTTAACAAGAAGCCACTTCTCTCCCAAGCGGAATCCTACAGTCAAATCTTACAGCTGAAAAACAATTCTTTTTCTCCTCCTTCACCAAGTTAGAATATCTAAAAGGTACGTTTTATCAAATCTCCTTTATTGCCCATAGAGCATGCTGGTTTCTATATAGAGTATGTCTCTGGTCATTATTATATATAAGTTGTCATTATGAATGGAATGTTATTCATTATACTTCCTAACTGGTTTTTTTCAGTGTGAAAAATCAGTATTTTTTTGTATATTTGTTTTCTAAATGGAGTATAATGCCGTTGTTTCAAATTGTTTTCTCCGTGTATTCGCATGAGTTTTTTTCTGGTATCTAATTGTTTTGTCTCCAAATAGTAAAATTTTTGTTTGCTTCTTTCCAGCACTTAAGCCTTTAGTTTTGGTTGCTTGTTCTGGCGTGGACAGATGGTAAGTGTCGGTTACGATAATGGCCCACCGGTATCTGTGAATTCCACTTGCTGATATATTTTTTTAAAATATATTTTATTGATTTTTTACAGAGAGGAAGGGAGAAGGATAGAGAGTTAGAAACATCGATGAGAGAGAAACATCGATCAGCTGCCTCCTGCACACCCCCTACTGGGGATGTGCCCACAACCAAGGTACATGCCCTTGACCGGAATTGAACCCGGGACCTTTCAGTCCGCAGGCCGACGCTCTATCCACTGAGCCACACCGGTTTTGGCTCCACTTGCTGATATTTTGTTTAGGATTTACAGCCGTCTCTCTGACGCGTGTGGTTAGCCTTTTTCTGGTTTTACCACAACAGAGAACGCATCGAGACGCGGCCCTCTCTCCGAGTCCGGGGGGCGGTCGTAACCACGTCCGTGTTCTCTGATGGCTGGACCTGTGCAGGCTGCCTGGGTCTGGCTCCCTCGAGGAATCATCGTCTCGAAGCTTATTTTAGGGTCTCTGTGTCTTCTTGATGCAAAAAAAAATTGTCTCATTTCTAAAACGATGGTCCATATCATCCAAGTCTTAAAATGCATTTCCACATTTTTACCAAGGATCCTGTAACACTTTAAAAACGTCCCCTCCCTCCCCCCCCCCCCCCCCCCCCCCCCCGCCACAGTGCGGTTAGCGGCCTCTCTTTTGTCTGATTTTGGATCGTTGCATGTCCCGACCCTTTGGCCGTCGTTAGTTACGGTAGATCACGATTTGCGTTTCCCATGTCTCTCTCACTAGTTCACGAATTGCACCGCTCTCTGGTTTTCTGGTTCAAATTCAGTCCCAAGCTTTGAACGTTTATTTCCTTCTGCTGTGGGCCTGGACAACTGTGAGTTGTGCCACGGACTTCACGCCCTCTTCTGGGAAACGAGGGGATGCACGGCCGTGGCGATGTCCCCTGGGAGCAGCATGGCTCGCTGGTCTCACAAAGGGGGTGGAGGGGTGAGGCCGGCACCGTCTGTCGTCCGCTCCGACAGTTTGTCCAGAAAATGCAGCTCCTGTCCGTCCACCATTAAAAACACGTTGAAGTCGCCTTTATGGGTGTCACATGGCCTTCACGCCCAGGAGGCAATCAACATCTGCAACCATTTCGTAAATACGTGGAAGTCACCTACATCCTCTAAGCTATGGATGTGGAGAAATACATAGTACATAGAGTACATGATCTCATAGCATCTCATTGGCTCAGTTGGAATCACATGCGCATCTCTCAACCAATCAGAGTGTCCGGGGGAAAATACAATGCACTGATTGGCGTAAGCCTGGGTCCCTGAACCTCCTGAATCAGGCTTGGCCTCCTGTCCTCAGAGCCGCAGGAGTCACGGCCTTGGATGGTACTCGACGTTGCCAACATCGTCTACACCCCACTCTGTGGGGGTGCGTGATGCTCCTTCTGAAAAAGCTGTTTCAGTCTTTTAAGAGTAGAAAGCACTGCCCCAGCCAGTGTGGCTCAGTGGATAGAGCGTCGGCCTGCAGACGGAAAGGTCCAGGGTTCAATTCCGGTCACGGGCACAGGCCTGGGTTGCGAGCTAGAAACATCGATGAGAGAGAAACCTCCATCAGCTGCCTCCTGCACACCTCCCACTGGGGATGTGCCCGCCACCAAGGTACATGCCCTCGACCGGAATCGAACCCGGGACCCTTCAGTCCGCAGGCCGACGCTCTATCCACCGAGCCAAACCGGTTTCGGCAATGAGAGAACCTTTTAACGATCGTGTAGGGGGTGTGCAGGAGGCAGCCGATCCATGATTCTCTCATTGATGTTCCTATCTTTCTCTCCCCCCTCCCTTCCTCTCTGAGATGAATAAAAATATATATTTTTTAAAAAGTAGAAAATATTTCTATTCCAAGATGACTGCGTATGTTCAGAACATGAAAATGCTGCCTTTTCCTCAATCTCTTCCAGCTCCCGTGACCTGCCGGCGGGGCGGAGAGTGATGAACCTGAGGTCCCCGCGCTGCCTCCACGCTCAGCCTCCTTCCCGAACCTCGGAGGAGAGGCCGGGCCCAGGGGAAGTTTAAGATGTTCTGACCAACCAGCCAACGCCTGGGACGAGGTGGTCAGTTCAGGGCAGGAGTGATCCGGGGGGCGGGAGGGGCGGGGAGGCAGCTGGTCTGACGGCGGCAGTATTGCTGCTGAACCCCCGGGGGAGCAGCGCGTGGGGGTTCTGCCCTTTATCTCTTGTATGTCTTCAATGTTCAAAACGCACACGATCGTTAAAAGGTTCTCTCATTGCCGAAACCGGTCTGGCTCAGTGGATAGAGCATCGGCCTGCGGACTGAAGGGTCCCCGGGTTCGATTCCGGTCAAGGGCATGGACCTTGGTGGCGGGCACATCCCCAGTAGGAGGTGTGCAGGAGGCAGCTGATCGATGTTTCTCTCTCATCGATGTTTCTAGCTCTCTCTCCCTCTCCCTTCCTCTCTGTAAAATATCAATAAAATATATATTAAAAAAATACTTAAAATAATAAAAGAAGAAGAGGAATGAGGGGAGCAGGTGGCCGGGAAGGCAGATCCGCCTGGACAAGCTGTCCACTGAAGAATGACCGTGTGTGCGTGTCCTGAAACAGCCCGGCCCGCGGCCGCCTCCAGGGCTTATAAATTGAGTTTTCACATGCCGGTCGGTGAAGCGCGGCCCGGTGGGGCCCCATCTGGAACCACTCGGAGCTGTCTCTGCGGCTTTGGGAACCAGAAAAGCCACTGCTGGGTGGTTCCTGGTGCTCCGACGCGGGCAGGCATCCCGGCCACGCTGCTGACAAGCACACGGTTTTAATTTCCCTGCTGGTCTGAGGGCAGCGGGCGCCGAGCTCAGAAGGCCGCGGGGTCTCCTCGGAAGCGGGCGCTCGTTTCCGCGGCGATGTTGCGGCTGCGGGCACACGGCTCAGCGTTCCCACGTCCCGCAAAGCTCTGGGCTCCCCCACCCAGCACAGCCCCGTCTTAAAGGAACAGGCGAGCGGCGATGACTGACTTCCCAAGTGCGGGTCCTGCCAGGACAGAGAAGCAGCCACCGAGCTGCTGCCGAGCCCGCCAGCTCCCTCCTGGGCCTGCCATCGGCACCGTCTCTTCTTTTGTTTTCATTACGGGGGAGGCGTCTTTGCAGTGACCCCCCGAGCTGTTTGCAGTCCATGTTCAGATTCACAATTATCCTCAGAAACGTCCTCAGAACCAAAGAGGGTGAGCCCTTGAGGCCAAACCTGAGAAAGCAAAACGCACCTGCACAGGGAGGGGGGGGTGGGCACAGGTAGGGAGGGGGGTGGGCACAGGTGGGGGAGGGGGGTGGGCACAGGTGGGGAGGGGGGGTGGGCACAGGTGGGGAGGGGGGTGAGCAAAGGTGGGGAGGGGGGTGGGCACAGATGAGGGAGGGGGGTGGGCAAAGGTGGGGAGGGGGGTGGGCACAGATGAGGGAGGGGGGTGGGCAAAGGTGGGGAGGGGGGTGGGCACAGGTGGGGAGGGGGTGGGCACAGGTGGGGAGGGGGTGGGCACAGGTGGGGGAAGGGGGTGGGCACAGGTGGGGAGGGGGTGGGCACAGGTGGGGAGGGGGGTGGGCACAGGTGGGGGAGGGGGTGAGCAAAGGTGGGGAGGGGGGTGGGCACAGATGGGGGAGGGGGGTGGGCAAAGGTGGGGAGGGGGGTGGGCAAAGGTGGGGAGGGGTGTGGGCACAGGTGGGGAGGGGGTGGGCACAGGTGGGGAAGGGGGTGGGCACAGGTGGGGAGGGGGGGTGGGCACAGGTGGGGAGGGGGTGGGCACAGGTGGGGAGGGGGTGGGCACAGGTGGGGAGGGGGTGGGCACAGGTGGGGGAGAGGGGGGGTGGGCAAAGGTGGGGGAGGGGGGCACCTGCAATAATGTGAACATCAAAATCTCTCTCTATATATAAAAGCCTAAGTGACCGTTAGGACTGGTTGACCGAACGACCGGCTGACTGGTCGCTATGATGTGCACTGACCACCAGGGGGCAGATGCTCAACACAGCCCCGATTGGGACTGGGCGAGATGGTCCTGAAGGGGCCCTGATCACTGGCCAGGCCGAGGGACCCCACCCATGCACGGATTCGTGCACCAGGACGCTAGTGTTTAATAAACACGAATGAGCGAATTGGTGAATACGGAAGAATACGCGTCTCCCCTATGACAACATCGCCCAACGGTCACCATGGATTGTAAGCTCACGCAAAGAGCGTGATGTCATAACATCATTGGTTGTTAGAGGGACACGGCTGGCTGGGAGTCGGGAGTAACACACCCACAGAACTGAAGCGGGGCCCGAGGGCCGAGGCCAGCCCACCACACGCGGAGGGGTCACGTTCGTTCTCTCTGCATCCTGCAGGCCTCGTCCCAGGCCTGGCCCTTCGTACGAGCTCAGGTTCGGGATGCGAGGGCCAGTGACAGATCTGTGGGTTCTGGGAGCAGAAGATAACCAACACCGCCCGCTCATCCTAGGAACTGCGGGGCCCGCGCCTGCTCCATGGAGACCACAGTGCAGGCCAACAGGAGGGACTGGGCCCTGCGTACAACCCCCGGAGGCACCACAGTCCCTCAGACACGCGGACGCGTCCCGAGAGGGGCTTGGAGCGGGACCCCCTCAGGCCACGGCCACAGGGGAGGGGAGGTGTCGCCCGCTCTAGAGGGTGGGACTCCGCTCCAGACCTGCCTCCTGCCGGATCGTCACTGTTTCCCGCAATCTCCCGCCTCACCAGCTCCTGCACTCGCTCTCCGCCACGTCCTCGCAAACGTCACCCCAGCCCTGGCCGGGTGCCCAGTGGCTTAGGGCATCACCCTGACACCCCGAGGGTGTGGTTCGAGCCTGGTCAGGGCACACGAGAAGCAACCAGTGGATACGTGAATGGGCGAACAACAACTCTCGCTCCCTCCCTCCCTGTCGCTAAAGCAATCCATCCATCGATCGCTCATCAAGAACAACACATAGTTAACCGGAGTGCACTTCCTTTTGCCAGATAAACATGCGAACAGCCTGCTCGGCAGGCGACGTCGCCGCGGACGCAGATGGCGAAGGGAAACTGCGAAGGCGCCGAGTAAACATGGCTCAGACGAGGGCGCTCCACGCTCCGGGGCCGGGGGCCCACCGGCGCCACGACGGCAGATGGCTGAGACGTTTGCCAACACGTTTCTCTTTTGGATCTCGCTCCCAACTCTTCGGATCATGATGTCGCTGGAGAGCTAAGGAATGAATGACTCACCGGAGAATTGTATTCACCGGAGCTCAACGGCTCACGGCGCTCCGTCCCGGACCCTCACGTGGCGGCCGCCTGTTCCACGGTGAGGGAATTCGGGGAACAGGGAGGTGACGAGCCAGGTGGGTCCGAGTTTGGATCTCTGACCTCCTGGTTATGAGCCACGTGCCCGTGAGCCCCAGTTTCCCAGCCGCTGAGACGGGGTCGATATCGACCTGCTGGGAACGCTGTGGGAATTAAGTGAAACCTGTGTCCTGGGTCTCGTCCGTAAGGCTGCTCGACGGACGAGAGTGTCCTTTCTCTCCGGGACCTGAAGACGCCGGGGCTGTGAGCGCCGGGGCTGCGGTTGCCGTGACGGCAATGCCGGGCGAGCCAGGGTGTCATTTCCTCCTCGCCCTCTCCTAGAGCGTGGCCATTGCCCCAAAGGCCAAGTCATTTCTGTCTTTCCCCAAATCCAGGGGTCAGTCAAGGAAGGCCCTCCTTCTGCTGAGAACGAGAACACGGAAGAGGTGAAACGGTGACTCATTCCCACGTGGGGTTTAATTAGATGCCAATTAGATGACACCCCCAGGGACAGCTAATAAGCCAGAGAGAGCGCTTCCGGCGTCCCAAGCCCTTTACACGCCACACCCGTTTGGTAGGTGGCGCTGCCTTCTAACGAGCACGAGGTCCGAAGTGTAACGGGAGCGTTTAGAAAACGGGGGGGGGGGGGGGGGAGTCCGTGAACCCACCAGGGACCCCCTCCCTTTTCCCAGGGGCCTTTGCAGGCTCCCAGGCACATTGAGGTGCCCGATCTCAGGGAGTCCTCAGCTCCCCTTTAAGCCCATTTCACTGATGGGAAAACTGAGACTGCAGAAGGTAAACGCTTGGCCCAGCTGGTAAGGAGCAGAACGTGGACCCCGAATCCGGTTTGCAGAACCGAGTCCGAGCATCTTGTCACGACCACAGAAGCACTTCCCAGGATGCCCGACACCAAGTCAGAAAATAAACCAAATGTTACGGCTGAACTGTGCCCGCCCGCCCCCCCCCCCCTGGTCTGTATGTTGACGGGACTCCCCAGAAATGACTGTAGGTGAAGACGGGGACTTTAGAGGCGATTACGTTAAAATCCGGCTATGAGGGCAGGCCCTAGTCCAGCCGTGGGCAAACTACGGCCCAGGGGCCGGATCCGGCCCGTTCGGCTGTTCTATCCGGCCCGCGGAGCCGAAAGAGCGGAGGGTTCTCTCGCTCTCCCCTCCACTCCTTCACCAGCAGCAGTGTTAACATGGCAACGTCGGGAAACACGGCCACAGCTCCTTCTTCTGAGTGGGCGCATTTATATCCTCCCCATTCAGTAGAAGGAACAACTTCTCAATCTCCCAGAGGCTCCTTGGAATGCCCGCGGACGCGTCCCCCGACATCACCCTGGGAATGCGTAGACACGTTATCGTGGTGATGTAGGGAGACACGCCCCTGGAGAGCACAGTTTCAGAGCATTAGCTAAAAAGGAGACCAACAACACTGTTCCCACTGAAGTGGATGTTTTAAAGACCAAAAACCTTTCAACCCAGTCTACATTGCCATCTACATCGACGTCCCGGGCATCATTTGGAAGTTGCACTAAAGAAAATGTTTAATTTACTGTTTACACATTTTGTTCTTTTCTATTTGTTTTAGTTTTAAATTATTTTATTATATTTAAGTTTAATTCGAAAGGCTTTTGTACCTTTCCTTTGTTAGGCAATTTTATTTTGCCTTTGCCATCTTCAATATAAGGTATGTTATTGTGCTATGATTCCTCCATTTTTTGAAGTTTCAAATTATAATAATTAGTGTTTACATTCTTCTTGTTAAAATGTTTGAAATGAATAAAACTATTGATATAATAAAAAAAAAAGACCATACCCTTTTATGTAATGATGTTTACTTTGAATTTATATCAGTTCACACAAACACTCCATCCATGCTTTTGTTCCGGCCCTCCGGTCCAGTTTAAGAACCCATGGTGGCCCTCGAGTCAAAGAGTTTGCCCACCCCTGCCCTAGTCTCACCTCACAGATGATCTTTTTCTTTTTTATTGATTTTTAGAGAGAGAGGAAGGGAGAGGGAGAGAGAGCAGAACATGGACCGGTTGCCTCCTGCACGCCCCCCCCCCCCGCCGGGGATCTACCCGCAGCCCCAGCAGGTGCCCCGACCGGGAACTGAACCGGCAACCTTTCGGGGTACGGACGACGCCCCACCACTGAGCCCCACCGGCCAGGGCACAGATGTTCTTATAAGAAGAGGAAGTTTGAACCCACACAGAGATACCGGGGACTCGCTCACCTGGCGGAAAGGCCCGTGAGAACGGGGAGGAGCGCCTGCCGGCCCAGGCGCGAGGCCAGCCCTGGACCCGACTCCCGGCCTCAGCGTGTGACCGAGTCAGCTCTGCTCCTGACACTCAGGGACGCCGCTCGCCCCAGGAATCCCCGAAACCCTCCTCAGCAGCAAGTGAGCGCTGAACGTGCCCGTGTCTGCTCCAGGTTAAAATCAGGGCCATCGATCTCCCCACAAACAGAAAGTCTTCACCTGGGAATATGCATCACGCAGGGTGCACGTCGCACACAGAAACCACACGGTCATGTGACCGGGAGAGCTTAACACAGAGACGTACTAACTCCGAAATAAGGTGGGATCGTGGGGGGTTGGCTGCCGGTGGAAAACGGACTCTGGGGAACGCAGCCCGGGGCCCGGGGCAGGTGCAGAGCCGGGGAGGGGCCCCCCTTCCGTCCCCTCGGGGGCAGGTGCAGAGCCGGGGAGGGGCCCCCCCAGTCCCCTCGGGGGCAGGTGCAGAGCCGGGGAGGGCCCCCCCCCAGTCCCCTCGGGGTGGAGACCCCTCTGTCCGGCAGGCGCTGCCTGGGGTCCCTGCACAGCGGGGAAGCGGCCGGGGTGCCACGCTGCCGGGGAACCTGCCCGAGATCCGCCCTGCAGGTGCCAGGGGGGCGGGGGGAGGTACTGAGGAATGTCTCGCTGGGGGTACGAGCTACAAATCATCCCCGGGGCCCGACGGGAGCTTTGGCCGCCTGCTCTGCGGGAGCTGGCCGTGGGGAAGCCCAGGGCGCCCCGAAACCTGTGGTGGAGAACTCACCTGGGGGAAGACAGAGCCACACCGTCCCCCGCCCTCCCCTCCAGCGCCCTCTGTTGACGACGCGGAGGACTCATTCGAAGGCTCCGCGTCCTGGCAGCAGCGCGGGCAATCGAGGGCGAGGTGGAGCGGCGAGGCCGCACCTGTTCCCTGGCGCAGAGCCACGCCGGCTGCACGCGATCCGAGATGCCACCTCACTCGGGAGACGGAAGCAGCCCAGCCCACAGGCAGGGCACGCCTCGCGCACGCAGAGGCAACAACCCGTGGACACGTGGGGAGCCCCCCGACCCAGAGAGTCGTATACTTTTATTTTATTTTTTAAAAATATTTTGATGGATTTCAGAAAGGAAGGGAGTGGCAGAGAGAGAGAGAGAGAGAGAGAGAGAGAGAGAGAGAGAGAGAAACATCCGTGAGGAGAGAGAATCACGGACCGGCTGCCTCCTGCACACCCCACTCTGGGGATGGAGCCTGCACCCGGGCCTGTGCCCTGCCCGGGAATCGAACCGTGACCTCCTGGTTCCTAGGTCAACGCTCAGCCACGGAGCCACGCAGGGCCGGCTAATGTGGTTTTAAGTTAAAAAAAAAAATTTACATCATCGGCGTTCTGAATAAATGCTAATAAAATTAATAACACTAATAGAATAATAAAAGCTTTGAAATGTATTCTTCATCATTACATTGTGTGGCGCCAGTTTCAGTGCAAAGCACTGAGCTCACACGAGGCCTCACAAGATCACCGAACGGGTGCGTCCTGTTTGAACGGCAGACGCGCTCTGTTCTCGCCGGAACAGCGGGGAGACCCGGGGACGGACAGGGAGGGGGGAGGCGGCTGTAACTGCGGTGAAACACGAGCGACGGATGGACAGCGCCCGTTTCTCAGGGCCGTGGGTTCGCACAAGAGGTCAAACCGCTGTGCGATCACCAGCACCTTCCCTTCCAGAACCTTCGCCTCTTCCCGATGGAAGCCGTCCCGCAAAACACCGCCCGCCCCCGTCCCGCAGCCCCTGGCTCCCAGCAGCCTCTGCCTCTCTGACCTTGACCTCTCCAGGAGCTCAGCGCGGGGAACCCGCAGTCTGTGTGCTCTGGTGACCGGCTTCTCTCCCTCAGCTCATCCTCCGGGCTCCTGCGGGCTGCGGCCCGTGGCAGAGCCGCCCTCACGTCCCAGGCCGAGTGACAGTCCTTCCCGCGGCCGGAGCCATTGCTTACCCACCATCGGCCGTGGACACCGGCACAGCCCCGCCTTCCGGCCGTTGTGAATTCTGCTGCCGTGAACATGTGTGCTGGCACCTGAGGTTCTGCTTTCGGTCCTTTTGGGTAGATGCACAGAAGTGGAATTGCTGGACACACACAGAGGCAGACAGAGATGGGAGGAAATAGAGACAGACAGACAGACAGAAACAGAGAGAGAGAGAGGGAGAGAGAGAGAAGGAGAGAGAGAGAGGCAGGGAGAGAGAGACACAGGGAGAGACAGACAGATGGAGGGACACACAGATGGAGAGATGGAGGGAGGGCCCCTGCTCGCCTGGGCTGCAGGCACCGAGCCAGCGAGACTTCCTCCAAATCCCGCCAGGCAGCCTGGCTGGGCGGTGCTGGGGTTCCCAGCGCCTCGCTCGCTGGTCAAACCATGTACAGGCAGGAGGGGGTCTGTGTCCCCGGGGCTGCTGCTCCGATGCTAAGACTCACCGGAACCAGCAGGGACATGTGCTTGCTCCGTGCTGGGCCAGAACCTGAAATCAGGGGCTGTGCCCCAGGAGGGCTCCAGGGCGGGTCCTTCCCACCTCTTCGGCTTCTGGGGCTCCTGGTGCTCCTTGGCTCCTGGCTGCCTCCCTTCCATCTCAGCTTCCGTCTTCACGTGGCCCCGCCCCCTTGTGCACCTGGCCCGCCCCTTGTTCACATGGCCCCGCCCCTTGTTCACATGGCCATGCCCCCTTGTGCACATGGCCCCGCCCCCTTGTGCACGTGGCCCCACCCCTTGTGCACCTGGCCCGCCCCTTGTTCACATGGCCCCGCCTCTTGTTCACATGGCCCCACCCCTTGTGCATGTGGCCCCGCCCCCTTGTTCACATGGCCCCGCCCCTTGTTCACATGGCCATGCCCCCGTGTGCACATGGCCCTGCCCCCTTGTTCACATGGCCCCGCCCCCTTGTGCACATGGCCCCGCCCCCTTGTGCACATGACTACGAGGCTGCACCATGGATAGTGTAGCCCCACAGCCCAGCGGTGTCCCGGGATTTTAACCTCCTGAACTTCCTTGTCCACAAAGTTATGCTTGTCTGAACCCCAGTATTTACACATCAAATATTTGAAACCTCAATCGTCCTGGAATGAGCAAGCACCGAGTGCCCATGCGTTTCCTTCTTAACTGGCTCAATCATTAACGAGACGTGAGCATTATCTCCAAAGCCTTCCAGTTATCGAGAGGAAGAGAGATACCAGAAGCGGTTCCAGACTTGTCATTTCAGACACGGGGTCACGTGCCCGTGCTCCTGGCCAACGTGAAGCTGGTTCTGCTTCTTCAAACACGTGAGGTAACATCTCTGAGAAACTCGCCACACGTTCAAGGACGACGCGGGAGACCCCGGGAGGTGAGAGCCGCCGAGACCTGGAGGCCATACGGGCGGGTCCGCCTTCCTGTCACAGGTGGGGACACCGAGTCCCGGATCCATGGGGTGGCCCGTGGGGATCACAAACACCTGATTATCCACTGGAGAGTAGAACACCCTGTCGCCTCAGGGTGCTGGGGAATAACGGGAGGTGGTGCTGAGGGGCCCGGGTCGGGTAGAGTTCCTTCGAGAGGCCGCCGTCTCCGGCACCTTTACGTGGGGGTCCTGCAGGGCCAAGTCCAAGCGCCTCACAGTGTTATCAAAGCATCAAGCTTGACGACAGGGCGGGAGGACAAACGGTGCCCCCCCCATCCCTCTGCCTCACGTATTTGCATGTTTTTAGGTCCCTGGCCCGTGCGGCTCAGCTGGTTGGAGCATCGTCCCAGACACAAGCTGAGCTCAGGAGGCAACCGGTCCATGTCTCTCTCTCACATTGATGTCTCTCTCTCTCTCTCCCACACTTAGAAAAAATAAATAAAAGTGAAAATAGTTTAGTATTTCTTCCCATTGCTTAGGGCTGGGAGTTTTATTCCCCCTGCTCTCTCCCCGCGCCGCCCACTCTGAGCTCAGGTAGCAGGGCAGGGCGGCATCTGGGGAAGGAGGGCCTCTCCTCCGGCCCCGGTGGCGCCTCCGCATCTGAGTGATGCGCGGACGGAGGCCTCGCTCATGGCACCGGGCGTGGACACAGCCGGCCCTCTGCGCAGGCCGGGACGGGGACGCCGTGGGGCCTTCCCTCCCGCCCCGGGGAGCTGGGCACAGAGCACAGGGCAGGATGGACCCGGGACCCTGGTGCACCCAGCAGCCAGGCCGTTGGCTCCGACGGACGCCCAAAACCACAGGTTCCGCAGACCGTCGGCGCCGAGCGGTGCCGGGAAGGCGCGCCCGGTCCCCACCGCCTTTGCCGCGAGGCCTGCTCAGAGCTCCGTGGGCCTGACCTGCCCCAGAGAAGGAAGTGCCACGTCCCGGCACGCCCGAGGCATCGTGTCGTCCGCACCCCCGCACGCTGTGCCCACGGGGCAGGGCTGGCTTTTCCCCTGGAGAATGTCCACTGGCCTCAGCCCCGGGTTCGTGATGCGTGGAACAGGCAGAGCCGCGTCCCAGGAACGGCTTCCTGCTGAGAACGTGTCAATTCATCTTCCCGGTCCCTCTTGTCCTGAGGCCTCGGGGCAGACCCGGAATTCCCTCCTGTGACGTAACCGCCCAACGTTGGCGATGTTCCCTCTGACCAGCGCTACCGGAGGCCGCCTGCCCCCCAAGCGGTATCCCCGCGCCAGAACGAGCTCACCGCACGGTGGCCAGCACGTGGGTCTACGCGCCTTTCCACCTGCGTCACCTTCCTGTCTGCTTTTCACTCCCCTGTCCCATCCAGGTCGGCTCCTGGGCTGACGGAGCGAGGGGCGCGGGGTGGGGCTTGTAGCCCCTCCAAAGTGGCCTCACGTGGCTGGCTTGTATCAACCACAGTCAAGGTCAGAAGAAAGCATCTTAGGATGAAATGACCTTGACAGGGATGAGGGTTTTTTTCTAATATTTTATATATATATATTGTTGATTTCAGAGCGGAAGGGAGAGGGAGAGAAAGATAGAAACATCCACGATAAGGGAGAATCACGGACCGGCTGCCTCCTGCACGCCCCCTACTGGGGATCGAGCCCACAACCCGGGGCCTGTGCCCTTGAGCGGGGAATCGAACCATGACCTCCTGGTTCCTAGGTCATCGCGCATCCGCTGAGTCACGCGGGCCGGGCGACGAAGCATTTCATTGGTTGGAAAATTTAAGTGTGAACGTCAGACCACACATGTTGCCACAAACACATTCTCCGCGGAAGCTGCCGAGCCCCGGGCCGATGGGCTGCCGACAAGCAGGACTGAGGTTGGCCCCGCGCTCTCTCCGGTCTGAGCGCTCCCGTCTGACGTTGAGATCTAATGTGAAGCGAAAGGGTTCAAGGTCGGGGGTCAACCAGGCACTGAAGGTCATCTGCCTGTAGCGTTCGGCTCAAATGAAAAGCTGGCCACTGGCTTACTGACCCCCGATTTCTGGGCCGAGATGTCCAGGATGTTCCCCCAGGTGGTGGTCGTGACGCCGAGGTTTGTTTATCTGCGGTGGGCTGTTTGAGACCCTGTGGAAAAGTAACTAACACGTCGGGACCAGCCCGGCCGGTGTGGCTCCGTGGGTGAGCGTCCACCTAGGAACCGGGAGGTCAGGGTTCGATTCCCCGTCAGAGCACTTGCCCAGGCTGTGGGCCGATCCCCAGTGGGGGGCGTGCAGGAGGCAGCCGATCCGTGATTCTCCCTCATCATGGATGTTTCTATGTCTCTCCTTCTCCCTTCTTCTCTGAGATCAATTTTTTAAAAAAAGTAGGGACACTTTCACGGGAAATTGGGGTTTCAGAACCTGAGCTGCAGGCCGTGGCCAGTGGCCGAGCCCCCATGTCACTCCTCAGCCCCCGAGGTCTCACCCAGACACTCTGACTGCTCACCGACCTCCCTGGGTGTCCCTGTCCCGCCTCCCGGTGACTCAGCCTCCTCGGAACCATCTGCCATCTCAGCCCCAGGCCTGGCCTTGGGCCCGGCAGCCGGCTCCTCGGCAGGTTCTGGGAAGCTCTGAACGAGGTGTGGCCTCCTAAGTCACCGGCCCGAACCCCTGGGGTGCAACAGGCTCCCCCGACCCGAGTGCAGAGCCTTCGCCCGGTTCCGTCTCGTTACTGAGGGCTTTCGCGCCCCAACAGGCACCTGCAGGTGGGACCGGCAACGCCCTCGTCCTGCTGGGTCTGGGAGCCGCGCCTGCAGGTTTCCCCGTGTGCAAACGGAACCCCAGCCTAGGTCCCCGCGGTCACTTCGAGGAGCTGTGGGCTCCGCGAGGTCAGAGGTCACGCCAAGTTCTACGAGGCGGTGGCCACGGGGACGGGCCCGCGTTTTACTTCCTCGTCACGCTCCGAGTCTTTCGTGGAACGACTCCTGGTTTTCTAGAATCTCCTTTGCAGAGAAAACCCTCCGTATGAAGACGCCAGGAGGGCGGTGAGGGGCCTGCACCTCCCCAACATGCCGGCTCCGGCAGGAACTCCACGCTTCAAACCACCGCCCCCCGACCCCAAATCACGCACCAGCCCGGCCTCGCCCTGCGTGGAATTCACCTGTCGCCCGATGCAGGCGTGTGCACACGGCTGCCCAGGACACGCAGCCCTCCAGGTCTCCGGCCCCCGCAGCCTGGGTGCCAGCCAGACTCTCCACATCCAAGGGCGCGTCACAGGGATAAAGTAAGCATTGCACTCGAGCAGCAGGACGCCCAGCGACCGAGAACAGGGGGTGCTGGGGAGGGTGCCGGGGAGGGAGGGTGCTGGGGAGGGAGGGTGCTGGGGAGGGAGGGTGCTGGGGAGGGTGTGGGGGAGGGAAGGTACCGGGGAGGGAAGGTGCCGGGGAGGGAGGGTGCTGGGGAGGGAGGGTGCTGGGGAGGGAGGGTGCTGGGGAGGGAGGGTGCCGGAGAGGGTGCTGGGACAATGGCGGGGGGGGGGCAGTGGGAAAACAGGTGCCCAGGACGTGGCGTGGGGGCTGAGTTTCTGGGCTGCGTGGAGGATCGCTGAGGACACCACCACAACCCCACGTGCCGCTCAGACTGGCCCTCCAGGAGCTGACACCTCGGGGAGACCGGCGGGCGGCTACTCAGCGCCTCCGCCTCCGGGGCCACAACCTCCGGGCCCACAACCTCCGGGCCCACAACCTCCGGGCCCACAACCTCCAGGCCCACAACCTCCCCTCCTTGTCTGACTGTCTTTCCTTTCAGCCGCTCCGGCACAGACAGGACTCTGCTCAGAGAGGAAACCCAGCTTCCCCGGGGGCAGCCGTTTGGACTCACAGGATGGGCACCGGCCCGAGACGTGGAAACGAATTTCCTCCCGGCAGCGCCTCAGGCATCGCGGCCGAGGAGGCATCGCCCTTCCGTGGAGGGCAGGACGCACGCCGTGGGGGTCACAGGGCCTCTCCTTGCGGCCTCGAAAGCCAGCTCCTCTGGGTGCAAAACAGGAAAACAGGCCCCCCCCCCCCCCCCGCAGGGCCCTGGGACTTGCCCTGGCCTAGCAGCCGAGTGCACCCCAGGGCTGTAGACTAAGTGTCAGGGTGTGGGGGGCATTTCCTCCTGAAACCAGCCCCCCCACAACAAAGGAACAAGCAGTGGGCGTGAGCAAAATGCGTGAGCATTTATGAACCTTTCCCAACACTCATCCATCCATTGCCAGAGAGCAGTGCTGGCCGTCCTGGCCGGTGTGGCCCAGTGGACAGAGCCTCGGCCTGCAGACTGAAGGGTCCCGGGTTCGATTCCGGTCCAGGGCACGGACCTCGGTGGCAGGCTCCTCCCCAGCCCGGGCCCTGGTCGGGGCGCGTGCAGGAGGCAACCCCATCGACGTGTCTCTCTCCCATCGATGCTTCTCTCTGTCTCTCCCTCTGTCTTCCACTCTCTCTAAAAATCCATGGAAAAATATCCTCGGGGGAGGATTCAAACATAAATAAAAATAAAAATAAAATAAAACGAGATGGTAATACATTAAGAAAGAGAAAGAGAAAGCAGCGCTGTCCCTAAATCTGGCTGCGACCCTGAGCTCGGTGTGGGCGGGGCGGGGTTAGGAGGGCGGGCGGGGAAGGTGATCTTTGGGGTGTGGGGGTGCGGCAGGGCTGGGCCCGGAGAGCTGGCACCTTCACACTGTCGGACTTGGAGACAATGAAGCAGTAAAAGCGGGGAGCCAGCCAGCGAGGAGGGTTCCGCCCGTGGGCACCCGCGTGGGGGCGATGGGGCGCCACCCCTGCCACAGGCGGGCGGTGACCGTCCCTCCCCCAGGGCCCCGGCCCGGCACCAGGCTCTCCAAACCCGTCCCGTGCCAGGCAGCCCAGATGGCCAAGCGGTCGTGGCCGAGACCCGGAGCGTAAATAAACCGGGAGTGCAGATGGGCGGCCAGGCGGGCGCGCCCCCTAATCGCATCGCAGGGGAGCCCTCAGGAAGCCAGGAGGCTCCTCAGCCATTTTCCGGCCGACGGCTTTGTTTATCAGACAAGGGGAGCCCCCCCCCACCCCCCGCCCCCCTGAGGGTAAAGGGACTGCTGACTGCAGAGCGGTCAGAGGTGGGGGCTGGGAACGCAGGCCGCCCGCCCTGGGCCCTGGCGAGTGACCGGATGCCCGTCCTGGTCTCCTCACACGGCGGGTGGGTGTGAGGCTCGGGCTGTTCACGTCAGCTTCTCGGTGGGTGTTAATTATATCTTTTAAATACATTTTTATTGATGTCAGAGAGGAAGGGAGAGGGAGAGAGAAACATCTATGATAGGGGTCCTCCAACTTTTTTTTTTTTTTAATATATTTTATTGATTTTTTACAGAGAGGAAGGGAGAGGGACAGAGAGTCAGAAACATCGATGAGAGAGAAACATCGATCAGCTGCCTCTTGCACACCCTCCACTGGGGATGTGCCCGCAACCAAGGTACATGCCCTTGACCGGAATCGAACCTGGGACCCTTCAGTCCGCAGGCCGGCGCTCTATCCACTGAGCCAAACCGGTCAGGGCACCCTCCTCAAACTTTTAAACAGGGGGCCAGTTCCCTGTCCCTCAGACCGTTGGAGGGCCGGACTATAGTTTTAAAAAAACAACTATGAACAAATTCCTATGCGCACTGCGGGCCCGGGACGCGTCAGCTGCTAAGCAGGAAAGACAGCGGCACCCGGCGGGCGGGATCCATGTCCTCGGCGGGCCGCCTGTGGCCCGTGGGCCGTAGTTTGAGGACCCCTGGTAGAGCGTTGGCCTGCGGACTGAAGGGTCCCGGGTTCGATTCCGGTCAGGGGCATGTGCCTTGGTTTCGGACACATCTCCAGTGGGGGGTGTGCAGGAGGCAGCTGATCGATGTTTCTCTCTCATCGATGTTTCTGACTCTCTGTCCCTCTCCCTTCCTCTCTGTAGAAAATCAATAAAATATATTTTTTAAAAAAATTAGCCTGTTATATTTGGTCCAACATTTCAATGAACTCACCCCTAATGATTTCATGGACCTTACACGGCAGCACTGGAGGTTCCCCATCCCTGCCAGAATCTAAGAGAATCACGGACCGGCTGCCTCCTGCACGCCCCACACTGGGGATCGAGCCCGCAACCTGGGCCTGGGCACTGAGCGGGAATCAACGTCCTGGTTCCTAGGTCGACGCTCAGCCACTGAGCCACCTTGGCTGGGCTCACATCTGAGAACCATCCCATCAGGGGCCCTGGGGGTGACCCTCCCTGGAGATGTCAGCCGAGCACCGTGCCCCTCACTGCACACCATCCCAGCCAGGTGCTCTCCCATTTCACAGGTGGGAAGGGAGAGGCCAGAGGGGGCTGCACCGCCCGTGGGCTGCGTGGCTGACCCAGAAGTCATGCTAAGAGACACGGTATCTGACTTCCCGGGTCCAGAGATCCTGCAGGGAGATGCTGGCTCTCGGAGCCGACGGTCTCGAGAAATCCCGACCCCCTGTGAACACACTGCAGCGGGGAGCGACGGGCAGAGGCCTGTGGCCCGCCTGGAGGGCCCGCTCCCCGGCCTTCTCAGGAAGTGCTTTGGGGTGCTTCTCGCTGAGAGTGGGGTGCGCGCTGGTCTTGCTCTGTAACACCCGAATCCCCCTCCACTACTCCCCTGGCGCCCTTTGCCCCCGGCTGTGTTTTTTTTGGGGGGGCGGTCCTGTGTGTTCGGTGGCGTTTTCCTCCACGGTGGCTCCCCTCCTTTGGCTGGAAGGCTATTCTAGAAACAGACGACGTGAAGACGGGGACGTGCATGTTTTCTGGGTGTGATCCGAGGACGGTGAGGACACTTGCGAGCCTCGGTGTGTCATCTGTGAGGTGGGTGACAGCGGCCCGAGTGACGGCAAAGAACAGAAACATGAACATGGGACGTGATGGGCGACTGTGACAACGTTATCGTGGACGCAAGGATCGTGGGGGGGAGGAAGGCCGTGGGCGGAGCTCAGCAGAAATCAGGAATTCCTGGGAGAGGGGCTGGGAGAAGCTTCCGGTACAACAAGGCTCTGTCTCGTGACTCGCAAGCACCGGCCTCGGGGAATACCTCCTTCCCCATTGGCATCAGGTCCTGTTCCCTTGCTCGCGGGCCCAACACGCTGGATTCTGTGAAAGAACCCGAAGTGATGGCTCCAGAGCGGAAAACGGAAATTCTACCCTCGGCCCCTCAACGCGAAATCCCCGCTCTGCCCTCTCCTCCTCGTCCAGAGGCGACGAGGGGTGACTCTGAGGACAAGGAAGCTGTCCCCCCCCCCCCGAAGGTGAGTTCTCCCCCCCCTGTCTGTGCCCCAAGCAAGCCTCCCCCACCCTTAGCCACGTCCCATCTTCGTAGGGACCCCTGCTCTCCGTGCAAACGGGGTGTACAAGGGAGGGCGTCACCCTGGCCACATGGGCTCAGCAGATAGAGGTCGGCCTGCGGACGGAAGGGTCCGGGTTCGATTCCCGGTCAGGGGCACGTGCCCGGGTGCGGGCTCGATCCCCAGGGTGGGGCGTGCAGGAGGCAGCCGATCCGTGATTCTCTCTCCTCATGGATGTTTCTCTCTCCCTCTCCCTGCCTCTCTGAAATCCATAAACATATATATATATATATATTTTAAAAAAATATATTTTATTGATATTTCACAGAGAGTCAGAAACATCAATGAGAGAGAAACATCCATCAGCTGCCTCCTGCACACCTCCCACCGGGGATGTGCCTGCAACCAAGGTCCATGCCCTTGACCGGAATCGAACCCGGGACCTTTCAGTCCGCAGGCCGACGCTCTATCCACTGAGCCACACCGGTTTCGGCCATAAACATATATATTTTTAAAAAGATTTGATAGTTTGGAAACACAGCACCGCCTCGACCGGAGGGAAGTGCAGTCCCACCAACCCCGCATGACAGGCCTCTCAGCCTTGGGAACACGCAGCCTGCGGGTGGCGTGAGCCAGGACGCGTGGCGGGCGGCGGTGCCAGGCTCAGCCCCACCCTGCAGGCCCGCTCGGGGCTGAGCCCGAGGCCTGGGAAAGCGGGGAGTCCTTTCCTTGAGTCCCTGCCGCTCCCACGGCCCCGTCGGAAGATGGTCCGCATTCCTGCGGAGCACAGCTGGGTGGGGAGGTGGGGAGCCGCGCCGAGTCCTGGAGCCTTTCCCCGGATGGTGTGGGTTTTGAAAGACATTCGTTTTCAAGACGGCCCTTTGTTCTTTTGGGGGAAAATAATCTCTTCCCTTTTGCACGTGGCCTGGCGAGCGCAGTCCGCGGAGCTGCCAACTTCACCGCATGTGCTCGGCACACACGCCCCCCCCCCCCCCCCCCCCCCCGCGTACACGGCCCCCCCCCCCCCCCCCCCCGCGCACACAGCCGACCCGCCCCTGGCTCCCCCTGCAAGGAGCCACCTCCGGCCTTCGGCCTTCGCTGTGAACGATGCCTCTGCCCCAATAACCACGCGGCACGGACCGAACGTGGCCCCGGGGCCTGCATCACGGGGACGCGGCTGGAGAGGTGGCTCGGGCCGGCTGAGGCAAAGGGCCGCTTCACGCAAACACGGCTGCTTTTGGGACCTGGCGGGGAAACGAGAAAGAAACCCAAGATGCTCCGGGCTTCTGTCCTGGTTGCCAGGCAACCAGATGCTGGTGCAGGAAGGGAGAGGGGCTTTCTTCTGGTGCCAGGCAGCGCTGACGGACAGCGGGTGCTTTCCGGGCCGAGGGGGCGGGACAGAGGAAGCTGCACAAGCCTCATCGCCCTAATCGGCCTCGGAGCCACCGCCGGCAGGGGAGCTGGAAGGAGGCCCTCATCTGCCGGGCCCAGGGGGTGGGGGAGGCTGCAGGGCTGAGAGGGTGGGGGGACGGGGCTGCAGGGCTGAGAGGGTGGGGGGAGGCTGCAGGGCCGAGGGGGTGGGGGGACAGGGCTGCAGGGCTGAGGGGGTGGGGTGGGGAGGCTGCAGGGCTGAGGGGGTGGGGGGACGGGGCTGCAGGGCTGAGGGGGTGGGGTGGGGAGGCTGCAGGGCCCAGGGGGTGGGGGGAGGCTGCAGGGCTGAGAGGGTGGGGGGTGCGGCAGGGCCGAGGGGGTGGGGGGGCTGCAGGGCTGAGGGGGTGGGGGAGGCTGCAGGGCCGAGGGGGTGGGGGAGGCTGCAGGGCTGAGGGGGTGGGGGGGGAGGCTGCAGGGCTGAGGGGGTGGGGGGGGCTGCAGGGCCGAGGGGGTGGGGGGGGGCTGCAGGGCCGAGGGGGTTGGGGGTGCTGCAGGGCTGAGGGGGTGGGGGGACTGGGCTGCAGGGCCGAGGGGGTGGGGGGGGCTGCAGGGCCGAGGGGGTGGGGGGATGGAGCTGCAGGGAGCCTGAGGGTTCCGGGGAGCCGGCTCCTTGGCAGCTACAGAGGCGAGTGATGCAGGGGGGTAGGTGGGCAGGAGGCACCGACACAGCCTCCGGGGCGGGAGGCGGGGGACCCGGGAACCACACGGGGGCCGAGGGCAGAAGACAGACGGGAGCCACGCCGGGCACAACGCAGTGACGATCCAAGAGGCTGCGTGTGCCCGTCACGGCGCCCAGGCCGGGGGCAGGGCCAAGGCGACGGCCCAGCCCCAAACCCACCTGGCCTTCGCTTCTGTCCACGTCGGGTCCCAGGGGACCGGGGACTAGGGGCCCTCAGACAGGCCCGGGCCAGATCCTCGCTCTGCCACCTATGGGGGAGTTGGGGGGCGCGTGCTTCGCACCCTGAGCTTCCGGCCTCTCTGCCCGCAGGGCGCGTGGGACTCAGCCGTGGGCACAACTGTTTCCTTCCCCCCTCCCCGAAGCGGGCCTGTCCTCTCAGGGCCTCCATGAGGACGCGTGCCGTCTGTGCAGCCGCAGTGAAAGGGAGAGTTGGCTCCATCGGGGCGGACAGGTTGGGGGGGAGGGTTACTGGGCGATTTCCTCGTCATTGCACTGGCATTTCTTTTCTTTTCTTTTTTAATATGTTTTTGTTGGTTTTATAAAGAGAGACAGGGAGAGGGAGAGAGAGATAAGACATCAATGAGAGAGAAACATCCATCCGCTGCCTCCTGCACGCCCCACCCTGGGGTCGAGCCCACAAACCAGGCCTGTGCCCCGGCCGGGAACCGAACTGGTGAGCTCCTGGTTCCTAGGTGGATGCTCAAGCCCTGAGCCCCGCCGGGCCGGCTGCACGGCGTTTCTGATGTTCCTGGAAGGCGCACACGGCGTAGCCTCAAACACAGGAGCGCCGCCCAGGGCCCCCTGCGAGGAAGCAACTTTCCCATGTGGTAGGGAGGAAACAGAATGCCAGAGAGGTTAAAGGTCAGCGGCAGGTCCCAGGCCGCCCCCCGCCCCCCCTTCCCCGAGTCTGCAGGAAAGATGTGCCCCACCCGCTCCAGTCACCTGCCCCGACCTCCTCGGCAGGCGCTCCGCTGCCCTCCCGCGTGAAACGCCCGCCCCGTCACCCTCTCAGCCACAAGCAGCGACAACGGTCCCCCCCCCCCAGCCCCCCGCCCCCCCGTGCCTGCATCTCCAGAATCGACCGAAGGGAAACAGCAAAGCAGCCAGCAAACCAACCAGGAGACGCTTCCCCTGCGAGTTGTCCCTGTGGATCTGCTGAGACGCCCGCCGCCGAGCGGGTGACTGGCCTCCTCTGGGGAGAGGTGGGGGCCCCAGCGAGCAGTGAGGGGAGCGCAGAGCCTCTGCCGGAGACGCACGGCGGGTGCTCCGGCCACAAGCCCGGCACCTCAGCGCTTGGCCTCCTGCACCCTCCCGGTCCCTGCAAGCACACGCCGTGTCTGTCCATCTCACCTCACAGGAGACAACAGAGGGAGGCCCACAGGGGCTAAGAGACTCCGGGCACACAGCCCGCCCGTCCGCCCTGCCTGGCACCTCTGCACGCAGCCTCCCAGCCCGTGCCCTCCTCCCGCCGCCCGTCTCTCCCGCAGGGACACGTGGGGCCAAACCCTTTCCACGCGGCTGTTGGGCCAGGAGGAAGCCCAGAGCACCCCGGGGTGAGCGTGAGGGGGATGCTGGCCCCCTGCGCCTCGGCTCCGATCAGCGCTCCCGCCGTGGGAAGGGGAGCCGTGGCCGTGGGCTGGGCTGGCGCAGGCCCGTCCTGCCGGCCTCACAGGCACCGATCGAGTGCTTCCAGTTAAATGAAAACATCAAACCGCACAGCGTGCGGCCGAGCACCTGGGGAGGCGTGCATCACCGAGCTGTCAGCACGCTCGCACGCCGTCCCGGCACGCGTGTGCGCCCCCCCAGGCGGCTCCTTGGCAGCGGACACGCTTCCCTCTGACCCAGATGATCCCGCTTCGCAGCCCCGAGGGAGCCCCAGCCTGCCAGGCCCCGCCCCCCGCAGCCATTTCCTGGTTCCACCCTGTTTTGTTCTAGTTGCAGGGACTGAATCCATCACCCATTTTCTTAAAACAATTTTTTTTAAAATATATTTTTTTATTGATTTTTTACAGAGAGGAAGGGAGAGGGATAGAGAGTTAGAAACATCGATGAGAGAGAAGCATCGATCAGCTGCCTCCTGCACACACCCCCTCCCCACTGGGGATGTGCCCACAACCAAGGTCCATGCCCTTGACCGGAATTGAACCCGGGACCCTTCAGTCCGCAGGCTGACACTCTATCCACTGAGCCAAACCGGTCAGGGCTCTTAAAAATTTTTATTGATTTCAGAGAGGAAGGGAGAGGGAGAGAGAGAGAGAGAACGTTACTGAGAGAGAGAACCACGGATCGGCGGACTCCTGCACGCCCCACCTGGGGACCTCAGGGATCAAGCCCGCAACCCGGGCACGTGCCCCGACTGGACTCGACCGTGGCCTCCTGGTTCATAGGTCGACGCTCAACCCTGCAGCCACGCCGGCCGGGTTCGTCACCTATTTCTACCTCGTCAGGCACAGGGGCCCCTCCTCCCGCTCCCCAGCTCCTCTGGACAGGAGGGGGTGAAGGAACGGCCACGCTCCAAACTCAGCCGGGGCACGGGGGGGGGGGGACGCCCGTGATTCCAGCAAGTGACGGCATCATCAAACGTACAAGCGTCCAGCATGGAGATGCCCTGTGCACGGTCAGCAGTGGGCGAGGACACGGGGAGCCGCCGTGAGCCGGGGGAGAGGTGGGGAGAGGGGGGCGGCGCTGCAGGGAACGGGGGGCCCTGCTGCCCGGTTCCTGTGCTGTCTGCCAGGACAGAGATAAGAGGGGGGGCGACGAGCCACAGACAGTGAAAGACGGAGGAGCCGGCCTGTGGCCGAGTCCCTCTGCTCCTGCAGACGACAGAGACGAGGCCTGGGGGCAAGGGCCCCCCTCCAAGGCCCTGCTGCCCACGGCCCCCTCCCAAGGCCCTGCTGCCCACGGCCCCCTCCCAAGGCCCTGCTGCCCACGGCCCCCCCACCACCAAGGCCCTGCTGCCCACGGCCCCCCACCAAGGCCCTGCTGCCCACGGCCCCCCACTGAGGCCCTGCTGCCCACGGCCCCCCTCCGAGGCCCTGCTGCCACAGCCCCCCCCCTCCAAGGCCCTGCTGCCCACGGCCCCCCTCCGAGGCCCTGCTGCCACAGCCCCCCCCCTCCAAGGCCCTGCTGCCACAGCCCCCCTCCAAGGCCCTGCTGCCCACGGCCCCCCCCCCCCTCCAAGGCCCTGCTGCCACGGCCCCCCACCTCCAAGGCCCTGCTGCCACAGCCCCCCACCAAGGCCCTGCTGCCACAGCCCGCACACACATGCACACACACATGCACTCACACACTCACACTCACACTCAAATGTACTCACACACACATGCACTCACACACACATGCACTCACACTCACATGTACTCACACACACATGCACTCACACACACACACATGCACTCTCACACTCAAATGTACTCACACTCACATGTACTCACACACATGCACCCACACACACTCACACACACATGCACTCACACACACATGCACTCACACACACATGCACACACATTCACTCACACACTCACACTCAAATGTACTCACACTCACATGTACTCACACACACATGCACTCACACACTCACACTCACACTCAAATGTACTCACACACACATGCACTCACACGCATGCACTCACACTCACATGTACTCACACTCACATGTACTCACACACATGCACTCACACGCACTCACACACACTCACACACATGCACTCACACAGACATGCACACACACGCACTCTCACACTCAAATGTACTCACACACACATGCACTCACACACACATGCACTCACACACATGCACTCACACACATACATGCACTCACACACTCACACACATGCATTCACTCACACACACTCACACACCCACACACACACACACACGGTGCATGTTTATGACTTAATTTAGCTTTGTAATTGACCTCACAGACATGAAGGGAGGAAGAGAGAGAGAAACAGTGATTGGCTGCCTCCCGCACACGCCCTGAGTGGGGACCAAACCCCCACAGGACAGCCTACAGCCCATCGAGCACCCAGCAGGGCTCACTGACCATCTTAACTTAACAAATGTCATTTACCGTCTCCCCCACACACGCTCTTCCTTCTCCCACTCGGCCAAGACATCTCCCAGGGAAAGGCTTCAAAGAGACAGACAGACAGACGGAAGGGGGCAAAGGTCATTTTCTGCAGAGTGGGCTCCGCGTGGAGTCTGGCTTCGGGTCTCTGGCTGCTTCCACGGGGAACCAACAGCCTTCCTCCGGGCCCGGGAGACAGACCTGAGCCGGGCACATGCACCTGGGGCGCCCCAGTCCCCCCCCCGACTTCCCCCTTCTCCCTGGGTGCACCCCGCCTTCTCCCTGGGCGCAGCTGGCTCCTCTGGGCAGGATGCCGGGCGGGGACCGGAGCCCAGTGGGACGGGGACCAGCTTTCCCTGCGGGCGAGGGAGGCCGGGCAGAGGCCTCAGGCTGCGCCCCGCCGGGGTTCGGTTCACCCCGAGATGAGGCGCAGCGCGTCCCAGAGGAGCCAGCCAGTCTCCCCGGGACCCGTGTCTGCGCCCGGTGCTGTGATAAGGGCCAGGGGTGGGGTGGGGGGGCGGCCGAGACGAGGAATTGAGTTCCTCCCAGCAGCGTGCACACGGGCCGCCGCGGCAGGCTGATCTCCTCCGAGGAGACCCCGGCCGGGTGCCGCCCTGTGCCGCCCTCGGAGGGTGTCTCCCGTCCCCAGAGGACGATGGGGGCTGGACAGGCCAGGCGTCCAGGCCAGCAGGTCCAGGAGGCAGGGAGAGCCCAGAGCCCTGGGGGTCCCGCCTCGGCCTCTGGCTCCGGGGGTCAGAGCCGGGGTCTCCGTGTCTCTACCTAAAGGGCTCAGGGATGAGGGTGGCGGGCCGTGGAGGGTCCTCTGGCGGCCTGGGGAGATGAGAGGACAGGAGGAAGAGGCACCTGGTCTCAGGAAATAATCTGCCACCCCGGGCTGTGGCTCAGTGGTTAGAGCGCCGGCCTCTGCCCACCCAAGGGTCATGGGCTGGATTCCAGGCCCAGGGACAGAGCTGGGTTTCAGGTTCAACCTCCAGCCCCGGTCAGAGCAGATGGCAGCCCATCGATGTGTTTCTCTCACGCTGATGTTTCTCCCTCCCTCCCTCCCTCCCCCTCCCTCCCTCCCTCCCCCTCCCTCCCTCCCTCCCTTCCCTTTCTCCCTCCCACCCTCCCTCTCTCCCTCCCTCCCTCCCTTCCCTTTCTCCCTCCCTCCCTTCCTCCCTTCCTCCTTCTCTCCCTGCCTCCCTCCCTTCCTCCCTGCCCCTCTCCCTCTCTCCCTCCCTCCCTGCCCCCCTCCCACCCTCCCTTCTTCTCTCCCTCCTTCTCTCCCTTCCTTTTCTCTCTCCCTCCCTCTCTGCCCCCTCCCTGCCCCCCTCCCTCCCTCCCTCCCTCTCTCTAAAAATCAATGGAAAACTACCCTCGGGCGAGAATTCACAACCACAACCAAGGCATTGAATCCTCCAGTTACCCGTCGGCCCTGGAACACCACGAACAGCCCTGGACCGGGGACGAGGCACCCCTCACCCAGAAGCAGACACACACCAGCATGACTCACCCGCGTTCCAGCCGCGGGCAGACGCCCGTGACCACGTGAGCCCCCGCACGCCCCTCCCCGCACCCCCTCCCCGTGGCTCCCGTGCGCCCTCGTTCTGCTAAAATGCGGTGACAGGGACATTCATCACGGCTCCCTCCACGGGAGACTTTGTTCCGCTGTCAGGCTCTGTTAGAATTTTCCAGAAGCAGCGTTACCGCAGCCGCGCTCGGAAACAACGGCCCCCTCCTCTGAGTCCACGCAGTGACAGCGGTCACAGCCGGGGACCGCGCCGCCTCGGTTCTGGGGCCAACCGGGGTTTTCCCGGTGAACGCTGCCTCTCGTCGGCCTGGGAGGCGCTGGGGGACCCTCACCCTCGTCGGGAGGAGGAGAAACAGGCCCGTCTGTGTCTAAGGCAGCCGGTCCGGCCCCGGGGCTCCTCTGACTCCCGCCTGCACGGAACGGCGGGCACAGGGCACGTCCTCATTCTGGTGGAGATTTCCTGACGGATGTGTGGGTCCCGCCCTGTCTTCACGTTGCCCTGGGCGACCACACGGCCTGTGTGGGCTCCACACACCATCCCTAACCTGGGGGTCCCGTCTCCGCTCCCACAGCCGTTTCCTCGCCGGCTTTCCGGCCGATGGCATCCCCGGTGCCCACGCCCTGCTGCCCGCCTCCCAGCCCACAGCCGGCGTCACCCACGTCCGGTCCCGGCGGCCGCGAGGCATCGCCTTTAGGTCAGCTGGGACGGCTCCAGCGGTGGCAGCCCGGGCAGGGACCACGGTGCCCGGGTATTTGGTCAAACTCGTCCTGGGTGCGTGGGGGGCGTGTCTGGGGGAGGGTGACATTGGAGCTGACGGACGGAGTCCCCCAGATGGTCCTGCCCCCCCTGCCCCCCCCCCCGTGAGTCTCCTCCAATCCCTTCAAGGCCTGCCTAGAACCGACGGCGACCTCCCGAGAGGAAGAAGCTACGCCTGCCCAGGTCGCCGTCAGGAAACTTGAACGGAAACTTCCTTCCCTCCTTCCTTCCTTCCCTCCTTCCTTCCTTCCCTCCTTCCTTCCTTCCTTCCCTCCTTCCTTCCCTCCCTCCCTCCTTCCTTCCCTCCTTCCCTCCTCCTTCCTTCCTTCCCTCCTTCCTTCCCTCCCTCCTTCCCTCCTCCTTCCTTCCTTCCCTCCTTCCTTCCCTCCCTCCTTCCTTCCCTCCTTCCTTCCTTCCCTCCTTCCCTCCTTCCTTCCTTCCCTCCTTCCTTCCTTCCCTCCTTCCTTCCTTCCTTCCCTCCTTCCTTCCTTCCTTCCCTCCTTCCTTCCCTCCCTCCTTCCTTCCCTCCTTCCTTCCTTCCCTCCCTCCTTCCCTCCCTCCCTCCTTCCTTCCCTCCCTCCCTCCTTCCTTCCCTCCCTCCCTCCCTCCTTCCCTCCTTCCTTCCCTCCTTCCCTCCCTCCTTCCTTCCCTCCCTCCTTCCTTCCTTCCCTCCCTCCCTCCTTCCTTCCTTCCCTCCTTCCTTCCTTCTCTCCTTCCCTCCCTCCCTCCCTCCTTCCCTCCTTCCTTCCCTCCCTCCCTCCTTCCTTCCCTCCCTCCTTCCTTCCTTCCCTCCTTCCTTCCTTCCCTCCCTCCCTCCTTCCTTCCTTCCTTCCCTCCTTCCCTCCCTTTTTCCTTCCCTCCCTCCCTCCTTCCTTCCTTCCTTCCTTCCCTCCTTCCCTCCTTCCCTCCTTCCTTCCTTCCCTCCTTCCTTCCCTCCTTCCTTCCCTCCCTCCTTCCTTCCTTCCCTCCCTCTCTCCTTCCTTCCTCCCTCCCTCCCTCCCTTCCTTCCTTCCCTCCCTCCCCCCTCCCTCCCTTCCTCCCTTCCTTCCCTTCTTAATGTTTTTATTGATTTTCAGAGAGAGGAAGGGAGAGGGCTAGAGAGAGAAACCTTGATGAGAGAGAAGAGCACCATCCATCGGCTGCCTCCTGCACAGCCCACTGGGGATCGAGCCCACGACCGGGCACGTGCCCTGACCGGGAATCGAACCAGCCACCTCTCACTTCCTGGGTCGATGCTCAACCCCTGAGCCACGCTGGCCGGGCCGGATCGCTTTCTTAGACTCTTAGTCTAACTAGGAATCGAGCCCAAGGTCGGAGGTCTGCTCCTTGGACCCTGGGAGACGAAGCGTGGAAGGCCAGGGGAGACGCGTGTGGCCGGAGCGGGGACGAGTCTCCCTCGCGCCCTCAGGCCTGTCCCCCCTGCAGGTCAGTGAGGGTGCAGCCCGTCTCCCTCCCATCGCCTCACCTCCACCTGCCGCTGCCCAGAGGGGTTAGGGCTCCCCCCTTCCCTGGCATCTTCTCTGAGCACGTTCATGTCTCCCTGCAGCGCCACAGAGGACATCAGAGCAGTTATTATTATTATTATTTTTTTTAACAAAACATTAAAATTCCTCGCTGATGCCGACCATCAGATACTTTCTGTGGGACAGCGACCTGGTTATTTTTCGGGGCGATGCTTCCGGTCCGTCCGCCCGCAGACGCACATTGATCGTGGTCCGTCTTTGATGCTCAAGCCAAAAGCCGGAACGTTTGCTGACACTCAGCCCACGTCTTTCATCTTTAAAAACGAGATCCCCCGTGGACCACGGATGAATGCAGTCTGTCTCCCGAGGCTCAGCGGAAAGCCGCCGTTGAAAAGGCATGAAAACGGATCCTCGGAGGACACCCCTCCTCCTCCTCCGCAGAGAAGGCGAACGCGGCCGACAATCCGCTCTTGGCCGTGAAAGTGTCCGCTTTTCCGGCCCTTGGTCTGAAGCCGTGGGTCGCTGAGGGAGCAGCACAGAACTTACGCTCCCGGGGAACTTGCAGCAGAGAGCGCGGCGTCTGACGGGCCGCGTGGACCCGGGAGCCCCCCGCGCCGAGGAGGAGGCTGTAAATCAGGGGTGTTAAGTGGAGCTTGAGCCCCGTGTCATTGCGAATTCCAGGCGTCAGCCCCAGGAAGCAGGGGCTTTAGGAGGGATGACAACTGGCCCTCGTCGGTAATGGATATGGAAACGAACGGCGGCTCCCTGCGCCCGGCGGGGGGGTCTGAAGGACGGGGCGGCAGGCGTGAAATCGGGGGCGGACGCGCGAGCTCGGCCAGCTGTCCCCCGATGCTCCTGTCGGGTCCCCCCCCCCCCCCCCCCCGCTCCGGGAAGGCCCGCCTTCCGTGACTCCCACCCGCCTCTGACACCAAACTGTCCATCATTTAAAACAACGAAGGGGACGAGCGGCGTTGCCACGCACGGGGCCACGCGCTCTGGGGCTTTGTGTCCTTCGACCCTTACGACGGCCCCCAGAGGCATGCGGGAAGCTTTTCCCAGCGTCAGAGGCAGCGACAGCGAGGCCCCGGAGGGTCACGTCTTCCTGAGGGGGCACAGGAGGGATGAGCCCCCCGCCCGGGGGCCGCCTGCCCCGGAGCCGGGCGGAGTCTGTTGCCGCAGCCTGACCGGCGGCCCCCTCCGTGCCGCCGTCTCTCAGGACGCGGCCAGCTTCTCAGGGGGAGACACGGCGTCTATGCTGATGGTTCTACAGGGTCACGGCTCAAACCCCCAACCAATGGCATTGAACCGCAGCAAAAACAAATAAATCCACATATTTTATACATAAAATTTATCTATACTAGTAAAAGGGTAATACGCTAATTAGACCAAGAGACCTTCCGGACATCCTTCTGGACAAAGCCATGGTGGTGGGGCCGAGGCAGAGGCAGTTGGGGGTGATCAGGCCAGCGGGGGGTGGGGCAGTTGGGGGCGAGCAGGCCGTAGTGGGGGGCAGTTGGGGGCGATCAGGCTAGGAGGGGAGGGCAGTTGGGGGTGATCAGGCCAGTGGGGGGGGCAGTTGGGGGTGAGAAGGCTGGTGGGGGGGCAGTTGGGGGTGAGAAGGCTGACGGGGCGGGGGGGCAGCTCCGGCAGGCAGAGTGGTTAGGGGTGATCGGGGAGGCAGGCAGGTGAGCGGTTAGGAGCCAGTGGTCCCAGATTGCGAGTCGGACATCCCCCGAGGGGTCCCAGATTGGAGAGGGTGCAGGCCAGGCTGAGGGACACCCACCCACCTCGTGCACGAATACCGGGCCTCTAGTATATTACATGTAACTCATCTACTTTCTATAGAAAATTCATCTGTTTTATACATAAAACTTGTAATAGTTATATGTAACATATATTCTGTATGTAAAATTCCTATGATAACCCGTACTGTTCATATACTTATAAGACACCGTGTATGACATCCATCTAAAAGCCCACATCTCTCAGGCCCGGTTCAGGGCCGGGGTAGAAAATACGTTCTTTGGCCTTCGATGCCAACCTAACCCGCCGAAAACCTGCACACGAGCAGGCCGTGCTTGGTGAGCGTCCAGGGAGGCCGAGCCAGGGGGCGGGGGCAGGTCTCCTGGAGGAAGCAGAGGGATGCGCCCGGACCAGCCATCACGCCCGGGGTTGTCTGCGTCTCCATGGACGTGCCGCCAAGCTCGGGGTTCGAGAGGAGTGTCAGCCTGAACGCTTGATAAAGCCACATCCGTCCAGCAAACTCCACCGTCGCCTCATTAGCTGCGGAAAACAGAATGCCCTGGGACCCGTGAGATATTTCCGGTAAAAATAACATCTCCCTCTTTATCAGGGAACTGGAAAGTGGCACCTCATTGTGTGGTGAGCGGCCGTGGGGTCAGGCCCAGGGGTCAGGCCCAGGGGTCAGGGCCAGGGCCTGGCAGTGTGAACGGCCCTCCGTCCGTCCGCCCGTCCTGAGCATTTCCTCCCGGAGAAGCGGCTGTGGAGCCTAATTGAGGCGGGTGTCCCGGGACGGGCGCAGATAAGCCGCGGGCCGAGTGAAGGGACCAGCCTGTGACCCGCAGGCCTCCTGGCGCGGACAGGACGCGGCGATGAGCCGGGGCCGCTAATCTCCGGGAGATAAGCGGGAACAGGGCCGGGAGGCTGTGCTGGGCTGGGGCCTGGCCTGTGAGTGAGTCAGCCTCGGCTGGCCGCCCCCCCGCCCGCCCCACGGCGCCGAGCCACCGCCCCCACGGGGTGCAGCCTGCCAAGGGTGCTGTTCCAGGCCGCGGCTGCGGAGCTGCCTTTGGGGCTGTTCGGCGGACGCCCCTCAGATGGCCTCCCGGACGCAGCCGGCATCAGCAGGAAGCGGGTCACCACGCTACGGACAGGCCGAGGGAGGGAGGACTGAGGAGGAGGGAGCAGGAAGGAAGGACGCACTGGGTTACTCTGAATCCCGGGCCTGTGCCACGTGTGTGGACATAGAAGCGGCCTTACATCGAAAAGAAAAAGATAAAAATCACGTGATGTTAAATTTGGGGGGAGGGGGCCGTCTAAAAACATCTGAACATTTTCACGGAGTTAAAAAGCGAGTCCAAGCTTATAATCCACTCGCAGCGAACCACCGACTGATAGACACGAAGGGGCTCTCTCCCCGGAAGGGACTCTGTCTGCGGGGAGTCCGATGCTCAGAAGTCGGTCGACGCTCCTGGCGCCCCACTGAGTCAGGAAGAGCCACCGTGATGGGTTCTTGGGCCGGAATCTTCGGGCTGGACGCCCTGGACAGCTGCCTGAAGGTGACCTGGAGCTCTCGGCTGGAGGAAGGACCAGGCCCTGCCAGGACCTGGGGTGCGAGGGACCCCCTGGCCACGCACTGTTTCTGCAGGGGCCCCTTTATAAAGCGTGAACCAGGCGAGGGAAGGGACCCTCCAAGATGCAGAACTTGTGTTTTAAAAACGGGTCCCCTGCAGGGGGCGGCATTGAGCAGACAGGAGCCTTCCATGCCCAAGTTCAGACACACCGCGTTCCGTCCGGTGGCACCACAGCCCCTGACTCCCCCCCACTCACCCCGGGACGCGCGCGCCTTCTGCGCCAACCCTGGGGCCACCCGTCCCAGCAGCCAGACCGGGACGGGCTGTGGAGCAGGTGGGGCTGGGGGACCCCACTTGAGGTTGTCTAAACGGGCGTCAGGAAGATCCAGGACTTCGCTAATAAAGGCTGCCCAGCTCGTAAGAGGCAGAAACCCCATCGGCGCCTGGGTCTTCGCATCTAAGTCAGAACACGTGCCGAGGAGCGCCGGGGAGCCGCCGCCACAGTTAGCCTCCCACGTAAAGCGTCATGGAATTGGGCGTTGACTCGGGCACTTGTGTGCTTACTTATTATATATTCCAGAGGGGAAGGGAGAGGGGGAGGGAGGTAGAAACATCGATGGGGAGAGAGAACCGCGGAACGGCTGCCTCCTGCACGCCCCACGTTGAGGATCGAGCCTGCACCCCGGGCCTGTGCCCGACCGGGAATCGAACCCTGACCTCCTGGTTCCTAGGTCGACGCTCTGAGCCACGCCGGCCGGGCGTAACTGGGCGTTTAGAAGAGGCCCCTCGGAAGGCCACCCTCACCCGGTCTAGGCATTTCCCGCAGGCGGGTCTCTGGGCCTGGACCCCCACGCACTGAGCACTTTCCGTCACCAGCCAGCAGGCCACCCCCACTCATGGGAGACGCTGCTGGCTGCCCCCAACGGAGGGTCAAGCACGGGCAGCCCCCACGGGCTCCTTGCCCCGCCCCTGAGCTTCACCGGCCGAGGGAAGGCACACGGTCACGCTTCACGTCCAGGCGGGCGGGGAAGAGCAGTCCTACTATGTTCAGGGAACACGGAGAGGGAGTGTCTGCGTCGCCTCTGCAGCCCCCGACTGAGCCGGGTGACAGCTTTTCCCCCGCCCCACCCCGTGCACGATTGCCACGCGCCCTTCGACCTGCAGGTGGCAGATCTGCAGCTGCTGTGTCTCCTGCGATGTGTGTGCTTAGCCCCCACCTGTCACCTGGCGTTTAACGGGAGGGATGGTGCCATCGCAATGTCCTGACACAGCCAGATCGGAGCAAGCCACGAAGCACGGACTCCTTCCGGGAGGGGCATCTTTGAAGATGTGGGGGACGGAGAGCGGCCCCCCGGGCAGATGCTCCGAGGAGACTGTCTCCTTTGGGGTCATAGACGGTGATAAATGTGCTCCTGCCCCCCCCCGCCCCCCCAACCCTGGCCCCCCTCCCAGCCTACCTTCCCCACTCAGAGAGGAGAGAGAGAAGGAGAAAGAGACATCAGGAGCGACAGGAGGAAATCTGGGAGAGCTGTAGGGTTCTCAGAAGGGCGGCTCGGTCCTTGAGAAAAAAAACGACAAAACAGCGCACGTCCCCCCCCAAACGTCTTCAGTTCTCCCAAGACACAGAATTCCCAGATGAACCCCCAAACCTCCTTGACTGCCCCCCCTCTCTTCCACCCAAATTCCGGATCCCACTCCGGGAGGCGCTGAGGAAGGGATCTCCGAGGACACCGAAAGCTAACGACGACTTCTCAGCCTCGAAAATTCCCGAAAGGGGCCGAAGCCCCCCCCTTCCCATGATTTATCTCCCAAGAACGCTGTTATCACCCTCCGGGCGTGCTCCCAATGGAAACGCCGTTAATTGCCCACCAGGAATGTCGAGGAGTGTTTATGTGTGTGTGTCTCTGTAGAAGCTCACAGGCGCGTGGGGGGGCCTGTTGATACGCTCCCAGTGCTGGTAAGCCCTGGCGTGACAGGCGTGACACGGGTCGGGGTCACCGGACAGTCATCGCTGAAGCCGGTGCCGAAATAATAAACAGGATCTGTGGTTTACCTAACCCTTTCCAGCAGGCCTCACTCGACTGAAAAAAAAAAAAAAAAAAAGGCATTATAACCAGAAGAAATGTAAATGCACAGGAGATGGCTGAGGGCTCACCGTGTTCGTCACCGTGTTTGGGGGGGACAGCTTTGGGTGAGACTGCGGGTCCCGCCGGGGCCAGGTCTCCGTTTTTCTGCAAAATGGTGATAATCACGGTGCTTCGTCTATTGCAGCCGTGGGCAAACGACGGCCCGCGGGCCGGATCCGGCTGTTCTACCCGGTTCTCTTGCTCTCCCCTCCGCTCCTTTACTTTGAATTTATATTAGTTCACACAAACACTCCATCCATGCTTTTGTTCCGGCCCTCCGGTCCAGTTTAAGAACCCATGGTGGCCCTCGAGTCAAAAAGTTTGCCCACCCCTGGCCTAGAGTCTATCAGAAATCTACAAGTGAGATAGGCCTTAAAACAAAGCTCACTCAGCCCTGCAGAACCCGATAGATGGCACCCTCGCTGATTTGGCTTTGGAGCGGGGAAAAGCTAACCCTAGTGTCGGAAGCCGCCCATTGTCCTCATTAGCAGAGAGGTGTGGACCCGGAAGGCTGGTTAAACTTGAAGGCTCAGAAAGGTCAGAGCTCTGCACCCACTGTTTCGTTGAGACAAAGGCAGCAAAAGCAACTTGCACCTTTCAGTCTCATGTAAATCCTTGCTGATGGGCTATTATTGGAATTGCCTGCCTAAGGGCTCTGGGTGGATCCCAAACCCTGGATAAAAGGGACCTCAAGGCCAGAGCAAAGGGGAGTCCTTCCTCTTGAGCTGGGCTCCCGCCTGGGCCCCAATATTTTCGAATTAATATTTTCTAGTCTCTTTCATTGGCGTGCGGCCTCCTCCAGAGCCCGAACCCTGAACCTGAACCCTGAACCACGTGGGACGTGGCGGGCGGGGGGGTGGCGGGACACTCACACCCTAGGATGCAAATCGCTGTGGGGCCACTCAGCCAGGCCGAGGTTGTGGGCAAGGCACGCGCCGAGCGGCCACTTCCCCATCACTACGCAGAGGACGGTGGCCTGGACATGATGTGCGTGAGCACGGCAAAGCGCCGCACGCCACGGCCACGCGGGATCGGCAGCTCATCGCTCCCGGAAGACGGAGGGGGAAGTAACGGACCTACTTCCTTTAGCTACAAAATGCACTCCACTCTTTGCATGTCCCCAGACAGCGAGGTGCTCTGTAACCCCCGACAGGAGGTGTTCATGCTGGAAAGGAGGGTGTGTGTGTGGGGGGGGCGGGGGGCGGCGTGGAGGGGGGCAGCTGTGTGTCAGCATCTCCGGGGACTCGTCATGGAAACCGTACCCCTGCGGCTTCCCCTCCCACCCAGCCTGGGGATTTATATATAAACTAGTGACCCGGTGCACGAAATTCGTGCACATTAAAAGGGGAGTAATTAGAGGAAATAATTTAATATTGCTATTTGCCCTTTCTCTATAATAGAAGTGTCAGAGATGAAAGAAAATTAGTAAAATGCATATGAAAACCTTCCTCCTGTCAGAGTCTGGGGCTCACCATGGGACCCAGAGTCAAGTCCCCGCCCACCCACATGCACTTCAAAATCGCATGAGGCCCAGACCCGGCCGGCTCCCCGCCATTGGGCTAGATCCAGACCCAGCCAGTCCCACCCTTGTCAAGCCCTGCTGGGCAGGGCGCATAGCCTCAGGTCCCCTGGCCCGGCACCAGGACGGGGGACATGGCCTGAGGTTCCCCAGCCCAGACCGGGGTGGGGGGCGTGCCTTTAGGTCCTCTGTCAAGTCCCACCAGGTGGGGGACATGGCCTGAGGTCCCCTGTCAAGCCCAGCCAGGCAGGGGGTCACAGCCTCAGGTCCCCTGGCCCGGTGCTGGGGTGGGGGGTGTGGCCTGAGGTCCCCTGTCGAGCCCCGGCAGGCAGGGGTACGGTCTGAGGTCCCCCAGCCTGATGCTGGGGTGGGGGGCACAGCCTGAAGTCCCCTGTCAAGCCCCACCTGGTGGGGGACGCGGCCTGAGGTCCCCTGTCAAGCCCCACGGGGGTAGGGGATGGTGTAGCAAGTCCCTGCTGATTGCTCATTAAGGCTCCTTATGGGAACGTGGCCTCAGCTGTGGATGCAGCCATCTTTGTGATGGAGTGATGGTCAATTAGCATATTCCCTCTTTATTGGGTAGGATTACAGCTGATCACATGGACTTCGGTTTTGCTCCCCTCCCCCCCCCCCCGTATACACCCACAGCTGCCCTGTCCGGTGTGGCTCAGCGGATAGAGCGCCTGCCTGCAGACTGAAGGGTCCCAGGTTTGATTTCCCATCAGGGCACAGGCCCGGGTTGCAGGCTTGGTCCCCAGTAGGGGGCGTGCAGGAAGGCAGCCGATCCATGCTTCTCAGCATGGATGTTTCTCTCTCTCCCTCTCCCTCCCTTTCTGAAATCAATGAAAACGTATTTCTTGTATACCCACCGCTAAGGTTCCTTTAAATCATGTCTCCAGACAAAAAGGATGCTAAAAAGAAAACATATTCGGAATCCAGGTGCGCCCCGCCCCGCCCCCTCCCCCAAGCAGCAGAAGGGAGAGAGCTCCGGGCTGCGTTTGCCGTTCCTAATCATAGCCCACCCCACGGCGGAGGCGCCTGCTATTTTAAGCCTGTAATTACGTGTTAATAGTCCTATCATTTCTCCTCATTAAGTCCGTGTCAGTGAACGAGTCGTGGCCCGAACGGGGAAGCCCGCAGTGTCAGGGTGACTGATAATAGACGTTTTGCCTTTTTTTTTTCTGAATCTCGGGTTCCAAAACCGAGGGGAGAACAGAAGCCAGGACGTGAGCCAGCGACGGCGGTTAATCTGGCGGCGGCGGCAGCGCGCTCTGCACAGCGACGCGGGCAATCTGGCTGGCCGTGGCGCCGGCTCTGCCATCAGAGCCCGCGGAACATCTGGATGTGGCTGCACACCCGCCCGTCCGCGCCGTTCGGATGACCAGCCTGTCTTCCCGTGTGAATGCCTCCCCCCCACCCCGAGCCAGATCGCTCCCCTCATTCCGGGTATCCCCCTTTTAAAATGCACTCATGTTCCCTGGAAGCACACATTAAAAATACAGAGAACCAACAGCAACCTGGAGAGAGTGAGAGGAGGCAGACAGCTCTGGTTTGGCGGGGGGTGGGGGGGGGATTGAGCAAAAATAAACATTTATCACATCAAATCCTATCACATTCACTTTGGTTGCACGTGTGTGTGTGTGTGTGTGTGTGTGTGTGTGTACATATACACTGAGTGGCCAGATGATGATGATCTCTGAACGCATAATAATCTGGCCACTCAGTGTATATCCTATTACATAATAAAAGGCTAATAGGCAAATTGTCCCCCGACCAGGAGTTCGACCAGCAGGCAGGCTGGCCAACCGCCCATGTCCCCTCCCCCTGGCCAGGCTGGCCGGACCATGCCCTAACCCTAGCCCTAACCCGGCCATCACCGCCTCAAACAGTCTCACGCCTTCACGCCCTGCCCGGCGCCCCGCTCGGGCCCGTAGCCACGAGCGGGAGACGCGGGGACGCTCCGAGACAGAGTCTCTCCAACGCCTCTCGCCTGCGCCTTCTCGTTTTCACGCTTTACCCACAAAAAAGGGGGTTCCAAGAGCAGCTCTGGTACTAATAGAAATAAAGGTCGAAAAGATCTATTCCGATGGAGAAAACCTCTCAAACGAGACCCCAAAGACAGCTCAGCCTGGAGCAGACACCCGGACTTGAGCACGAGCTCAGCAAACAGCCGGCGAGCCCCCGTCTGGGCTCCCGTTTCAGGAAATACGCCAACAGCCGTCCCGCGAGGTGCGGCCTTGGGAGCCGGTTCCGTGAGCCTCCCCGCGGCCCTTCTCCATCGGGGGGGGGGGGGGGGGGGAAACAGCCACGCGCGGCCACGGGGTCTGTCCGTCTTGGCCTTTTGTCTTCCTTCCGAAGGGATCCGGCTTCAGTCCGATGCATCCTGTGTGTGTGATGAAAAATCCTTTAACAGCATTTTTCAGTCCATAAACGCTTCGGCGGACCGTTTCAAAGTCCCCCCCCCATCTCCCCGCCCCCCAGACAAGATGTTCTGAGGAAACAGCGGAAGACTGTGTACCAGCCAGCACAGCTCGGGGGAGTGAACGGCCCCTCCTGGGCTCCACCAGCTCGAACCCACGCAGACCACACCCAGGGCTGTTCATCCTCGCAGCCCAGTCACGGCGGCTGGACATCGGCAAGGACCCCTCTGGCCCGGCCGGCCTGGCTCCGGGGTTGAGCGGCGACCTAGGAACCAGGAGGTCACGGTTCGAGTCCCGGTCAGGGCACAGGCCCGGGTTGCGGGCTCCATCCCGAGTGGGGTGTGTGCTGGAGGCAGCCGGTCCGTGATTCTCTCTCATCATGGATGTTTCTCTCTCTCCCGCTCCCTTCCTCTCTGGCATCAATAAAAATATATATATGTTTTTAAAAAGACCCCTTGTAGAGTCCCCGACCGAACGATGTTTAAAAAAGAAACCCCCCGCACAGAAGGCCCTCGATGATGCCTCCTTCAGAAAGAATTCTTTTAAAAGGAAATAAAACCAGCTCTCAACCATCTTTCCTGTCCCCCAGCTCCCACCCGGGGAGGACGGGAAACTCCGCTGAGATTTGCTCAATTAACTTTGACCGGGCATCCACGCTGAGCCGGGCGGGTGCTGGCCCCGAGGGCGCAGGGCTGACCCTGGCCCAGCTCCCGGCCTGTGGTCCAGGTGGGGTTGCTACAGGTGCCATGGCTGGTCTGAGGGAGGGCCTGTCAGGAGACCCCCAGCTCCTCTCCGCTGAGCGCTAAGTGGGAGGGAAAGAAGGAGAGAAGGAGGGTCCTTTCCACCTGCAGCGGAGAAGGTGGGGGGGGCGTGACAAAGACAAGGTGAGGGCCAGCGGGCCAGACCCCCGGGGCCGGGCAAGGCCGCACAGGAGCGCGGGCCATCCTGCAGGGCGGGGGCACGCTCAAGGGCCACGTCGCGCGGGGACTCCGGGTTTTCCTCGGGGGGATCCACACGCTCCGGCCGTGTTTCCCCAATCGCTGGAGCTGTGGTTCGGAGACCAGATCAGAGGGGAGCGGGCCTGGAGGCTGGAGGGGCCCTCGGGGAGGCAGCCCTGCCTCCAGCTCGTGGTGAGAAAACTCCTACCCATCCTGCAACGCCCCTTCCTCCTCATGCGGCATCACTCATTCCCGGGAAGCCAGTGGGCTCTGTGATAAAACGCCCCCAATGGCACAGCCCTCGGCCAGATGCCACAGGGAGGCCAGGCGACACCCTCGAACCCCAGCCGGGCAGGCAAACCCCGGAGAGGCAGGCCAGCCACTGGGTGCGGGGCCGCGGGCGCGCGAGGCTGTTGTTCCGTTGGTAAGTCCCGGATCCCTCCTCTCTTACCAATGGGAGCTATTTGTCTTTTTTTTTTTTTTTTTAAATATACATATTTTATTGATTTTTTTTACAGAGAGGAAGAGAGAGGGATAGAGAGCTAGAAACATCAATGAGAGAGAAACATCGATCAGCTGCCTCCTGCACACCTCCCACCGGGGATGTGCCCGCCACCAAGGCACATGCCCTTGACCGGAATCGAACCCGGGACCCCCCAGTCCGCAGGCCGACGCTCTATCCACTGAGCCACACCGGTTTCGGCCTAAGAAACACTTCTTATTTAATTTTATAAAGTTCTCTGATTGCCTGCTTGGGAAACTCTCTGGGATTCTGTTTGCTGTTGTGGTTCACCTCCCCGAGGGTATGTTTTGCATTGATTTTCAGTGAGAGTGGAAGGGAGGGGGCAGGGAGAGAGAGAGAGAGAGAGAGAGAGAGAGAGAGAGAGAGAGAGAAACATGGATGTGAGAGGGACACATGGATGGGTTTGCCTCCTGCACACGCCCCCACCGGGGCCGGGGATCGAACCTGCAACCAAGGTACGCGCCCTTAGCTGGAATCGAACCCGACCCCCTTCCGTCTGCGGGCCGACGCTCTCACCACTGAGCAACACTGGCCAGGGCGACACACCCACGTTCGGTCACTGTTGTCAGAAACGGAAAGGAGCAGCCGAAACTGGTGTGGCTCAGTGGATAGAGCGTCGGCCTGCGGACTGAAGGGTCCCGGGTTCGATTCCGGTCAAGGGCATGTACCTTGGTTGCGGGCACATCTCCAGTAGGGAGTGTGCAGGAGGCAGCTGATCGATGTTTCTCTCTCATCAATGTTTCTAGCTCTCTATCCCTCTCCCTTCCTCTCTGTAAAAATTCAATAAAATATATTTCAAAAATAAAAATAAAAAAAGAAACGGAAAGGAGTGTGTGAATGAAGTCAAGCAAGGGGTCCCAGGGCCTGGCCAGGAGCGGGAGCGACTCCATGGGGTCGGAGTCCGCACCAGCCCCACTTCAGCTCCCGCGGGCTCTGCCCTGGGTGGGGGGGCGCGGGGCAGGGGGGCGGCCGGCTCAGTCCCCACGCTCCACTTGCCTCCTCGTCTGTACGCGACGCGATGAGAAATCAGACCCAGGGACCTCCCGGGGGTGTCTGGTTCTGCGACGTCGGAGCATCTGCGGGAACGCAGTGAGGACTGTAAGTCCCGAGCGCTCGGCGTGGCCTCTTCACCCATCGGACTGGCAAGGCCGTCGGGGGACTCACACAGAGCTCGTGCAGGGCTGACGGGAGGAGCTCCTGTTCCCGCGGGCTGCGTGACCTGCCCCACCGCCTTGGCCACCCACAGAGTCACCACCACAACGTGACCGTGACGGTGCTAAGGACTTGCCGTGCGTGTGCCTGCGACACGGGGGGACACACGTCCCCGTGGAAGGTGAACGGCAGCTGCTGATTTCACAGGAAGCCGGCCGCGAACTGCGGCGTGGTGAGGGCGGGGCATTAACGTGTGCGACATCCCGTTCTGAACACGGCACGGCGACAGAAAGGGCGAGGCAGATGGCCCTGGCTGGTGTGGCTCCGTGGGGGAAGCGTAAGGTCCCGGGTTTGATTCTAGTCCAGGGCACATGCCTTTGTGGCAACCAATTGATGTGTCTCTCTCACATCCATGTTTCTCTCTGTCTCACCCGCCTCCTCCCTTCCACTCTCTCTAAAAATCAATGGGAAATATCCTCGGGTAAGGATTAACAAAAGAAAAAAGAATTGCATATATATACGTACACACACACATATATATAGATAGATAGAGAGAGAGAGAGAGAGAGAGAGAGAGAGGTTGTCCCCCAAAATGTACACATTTGTATACATAGAAGTATTACAGTGTTCTATAGCAGTGGTCGGCAAACTGCAGCTCGCGAGCCGCACGCGGCTCTTTGGCCCCTTGAGTTTTTAGCAAAGGCCAGCTTAGGAGAACCCTAAATAAGTTAATAACAATGTACCTACCCGTATAGTTTAAGTTTAAAAAATGTGGCTCTCAAAATAAATTTCAATCGTTGTCCTGCTGATATTTGGCTCTGTGGACTAAATGAGTTTGCCGACCTCTGTTCTATAGCATCGCACGTTACATCTGTAATTCATACACGTCTAGACCATAGATACAGATGTGGATGTGCACACGGGTGTAGAGACCTCACACACACGTGGAGCCTCTGTCAGAGTGACCAGCGCCCTCCGTTTGGAGCGCGGGAAGCCGGCCAGCGCCCTCCCCCACACAAGGGTCCCTGGGTCTGATTTCTCATCGCATCGCGTACAGACGAGGAGGCAAGCGGAGCGTGGGGACTGAGCCGGCCGCACCCCTGCCCCCGACTCACCCAGGGCAGAGCCCGCGCTCCCCCTCCCTCCCGAGAGCGCCCGGCCCTCTCCCTTCTCCCCCAGACGCCGAGTGCACGCCCCCCACGCCCAGCCCTGCCCGTGGCCGGAGGGCGGAGCCGAGAGCAGCTGCGCCTTGAGCCACGTGGCGGGGCCGGGACCGACACCTGCAGGGAGGCCCGAGCCCCCCGTGGAACAGAAAACATCTCGGGGTCCCGTGGGTGGAATGTTCTCACGTCCCGAGAGAGTAAGTCCGAAACAGCGAGGCGCTTGGCCGTCCAGGAGCCGGCGTCCGGAGCGGGAGCGGGTGTGTTTGCTCAGCGTTCGGAGCACAAAAAGGCTTACTGTTCCCACTGCGAGGACGGCCAAGCCTTGGAAACCATCGCGCTGCTGGCCGGCCGGCCCGGGGCTTTCCAGCTGGGCTGCCGCGGCCGCCTGTGGGTGGTCTGCCCACCAACACGGCCTCCCCGTGCCAGCGGCTCTGCGTGTGGAGCTCAGAGCCACCCCCACGCCGTGCGCTCGAGAGCGGGCGTCCAGGACCCCTCGTGAGCGGGGACAATGGTGCATTGAGAGGCTCCAGAGAAAGCCTCCACCTGGGGGGGACGCAGGCCTGCCTGGGAGCGCCCCCCCCCCCCCCGCCTCGGCGGAGCGTGGCTGCCTCGCAGCTCCTGCGGGGGAAACTCCAGCGGTTTATTTCCACGGCCGATGGGCACGGGGGGGGGGGACGGGACCTCACACACGTGTCGCTGCGGCGCCGGGAGGCCTTGGATCCTCACGGCCGGGCCCTGCTCTGCGCTGGGGGCCCGTCGCCCGCCCGGAGGGGGCCTGGGTGTCTTTGCTGCGTCCCCGCCGCTCCTGGGGTTCGGCCGTTCTCCCCGAAGGAGGGATGGCCCGCTGTGCAGAAAGGGCGCAGGCAGGGCGAGTGTCCCCACCCCTCAAGAGAGAAATATTGTTGTAGTTGTTGGTTTTAATATATATTGATTTCAGAGAGGGAGGGTTAGGGAGAGAGAAACATCCATGAGGAGAGAGAATCATGGACCGGCTGCCTCCTGCACGCCCCCTACTGGGGATCAAGCTCACAACCCAGGCCTGTGCCCTGACCGGGAATCGAACTGTGACCTCCTGGTTCCTAGGTCGACGCTCAACCATGGAGCCACGCCGGCCGGGCCGGTCCTGGCTTTTTAAAGGCCTCCCCTCCGCCCCGTTTCTACGGCTTCCTAAAAGGAGGGGCTTTTAAAAACACCAGGCTCTCCCTCATTTCTCCAGGGCAGGCTCTCATCTGTTTAGGCAAACAGGACGCCTGATACCGCCCCCTCTCTGTTCCTGTGCAGGAGGCGGGTATGGGGTGCAATTTCGAAATGCCGCCTCAGGAAGACTTACCGAGGGCGAAGAAGCCTGGATAAAGCCACGGCAAGCTCCTTGCTGCCGGCGCCCCAGCCAGGCCTCAAGAGCCGCCGGCAAATCACCACGAGGCCCTTCCCCACGGTCCCAGGTCTTGGGGTCTCATACCAGAGGGGAGATGAAGAAACCGTGAGGGCAAGGGGTGGGAATGCAGACGGGTCAGCCACCGTGGAAGACAGCCTGGAGTTTCCTTAAAAATTAAACATGGAACTGCCCTCTGACCCAGCGATCCCACTTCTGGGACTATGTCCTAAGCATCTGAAACCCCCATCAGAAGGAACGTGTGCAGCCCTCTGCTCACCGCAGCACCATTTACAAGAGCTGAGATCTGGACACAGCCCAGGTGCCCGTCAGCAGACGAGTGGATAAAAAGCTGTGGGACGTCTACACCATGGAACACGACGCAGCAGTAAAGAAGAAGGATCTCTGACCCTCTGAGACAGCAGGGAGGGGCCTGGGGAGTATGATGCTGAGTGAAATAAGCCAGTCAGAGAAAGACACGTATCCCATGACCTCACTCATAATGTGGGAAGAAAATAAACGGATGAACAAAAATAGATCCAGAGACACAGAAGCAGCGAACAGGGCTATGGAACTGCAGAGAGAGAAGGCGGGGGAGGGAGGGTGGGCGGGAAGAGGTCAGTCGATGATCTTATGGGCATGTACCCATCACCCAGGGCACAGGTAACAAGGTGGCGAAGGCCGGGGTGGGGGTGGGGCGGCCTCGGAGAGGTCCATGGGGGGAAAGAGGACATGTGCAATGCTGTCAACGATGCAGATTAAAACGTAACAAATAAATAAAATGCGACTGATGTCGACGTCCAGCAAGGCAGGGGCTCAGGCTCGGACGCCGACAAGACTTTCGACGGAGAGGTCTGTTCTCCACACGCACGCTCCCCCTCGGGTGAGGCCCCGCGCCGGAGGGGCTGGGAGGAGGCGGGCAGCGGGGACAGGTGTCCGGAGCAGGCCCCGCTGCCCAGCCAGGAGGGAGGATTCAGTCCCGGGATGTTTCCCCGATGCCACGCGCTCACTCGGGAAACTGCGGCGCAGCAGTCAGTCAAAAGGTGTTCACGTTGGAAAACGCAGCCCTGGAGCTGATGGACGGGCGCCAGCCGGACCCTGGGGGATCCCCACCCGTCAGCAGCGATGGGAGACCTGGGGCAGCCAGCGGCCCAGGGAGGTGACAGGAGGACAGGTGTCCCCCTCCCAGGGGCCTTGCTCAGCCGTGGAACCCCTGGGAGGGTCCGTGGGAAGATACGTGGGGGGCGGGTCCATTTCTCCAACTTGCAAGCGCCGCTCTGGGCCTCGCCGTGGCTGACCCAGCCGCTCTGGGCCTCGCCGTGGCTGACCCAGCCGCTCTGGGCCTCGCCGTGGCTGACCCAGCCGCTCTGGGCCTCGCCGTGGCTGACCCAGAGCTCTGCTCATGCAGTGTGGCCTGCCAACCGTCTCGGCTGCGCTTTGCGGGAAGCCGGAGAGAAGCCAGGGGGATGCGTAGAAGTAACAGGCCGAGCAGGGCGCCTGCCTGTCCCCGGGGGGACACCGCCGTTTGCCCCTGAAACACAGACAGCGAGGAACATGGGGGGGGAGGGCGGGGGGTGGGTCAAAGGAAACCATCGGCAAAAGCAGGAGGCTTGGCCCGGCCGGTCCCAATCATTCCGTTATTCTGCGGGGACTCCCCTTCTTGAAAAGGAGGGAACGGAAGGCCGTTGCTGCTGCTGCTGCTGCTGCTGCGTGTTTTCCCACTCGCCTGCGTGTTCTCCGGTGAAGGGGCTCCGGGGCGTCCGGAATCCGGGGAGCACGGCCGGGTGGAGGCAGCCGCTTCAGTAGCCGAGGAGGGAACTGCAAGTGCAACCGCTGACCCTCGGCACCGCCGGCGCCTCCGTGGCCTCGGCGCGGAGAGGCACACAGCCGCCTCCCGGCCCGGGGTTCTCCGGGGGAGCCCCGCCGGGAACACGCCGGGCGCATTAGAGGGGCTCCCTCGCGTGTGCAATTACTCAGCACGTCCCGAAAACTGCAAACACGTGTTCGCATGTGGGGACGCTTAGGGTGAGCGGCGGGGGAAACCCACCTGGCAGGCGGCTCCCTCTGGCCGCTCCGCCGAGCAGCAGTTCTGCCGCTTCTCCCGGAGCCCAGCGCAGTCAGCAGAGCCCTCGCTTCGGCCAAGCGGGGCCAGGCGGGCGCGGTGCGGGGTCAGGAGGGCGGAGCGGGGCCAGCGGGGGCGGAGCGGGGCCAGCGGGGGCGGTGCGGGGCCAGGCGTGCGGTGCGGGGCCAGGTGGGGCCAGGCGTGCGGAGCGGGGCCGGGCGGACGTGCCATATTTCCCCGGCCCACGCCGCTTCCCTCTCTGATTGAGCTGCTCCTGTGAAGCTCGCCACCTGCCCCCCCCCCCCTGCCCCCGCGTGGCAGCGGGGAGCCTGCACCCACAGCGATGCCTCGGGCCCTGCCCACCTGCAGGACTGAGGGCCACTGAGGACCCGGCATTTCCAAATGAGCCGGGGCACGTGGCCCAGCGCTGGTTTCTGAACCGGCAGAGACTGTGTCGCAAAGAGGACCCGCCCGCGTGGGAAAGTCGTCTCTCCCCACGAGCTCCACCCGAGGGTGCGCGGCGAGGAGGGGCTGCGGGAGGACGGAACGAAAGGAACAGCCTCGCCTGGCGCCCTCGGAACCACAGTCGTGCGTGTGTCAACCACACATCAAACACGGGAAAGGCCCGCCGTGGCCGGGTGGTTCCAGGGCTGAGCGCCGACCTCTGCACCAGGAGGTCACGGTTCGATTCCCGCTCAGGGCACAGGCCCGGTTGCAGGCTCGATGCCAGAGGTGTGTGTGTGTGTGTGTGTGTGTGTGTGTGCAGGAGGCAGCCAATCTATGATTCTCTCTCATCATTATTGTTTCTATCTCTCTCCCCCTCCCTTCCTCTCAGAAATCCATAAAAAGGTATTTTTAAAAAATAAAAAAGAGAAAAGCCATCTTCACATACTGTGGGTTTCTTTACCCCTGCCCCAACGTGGGAAGGCCCATTGGACCCCCTGCTCAGCTGGCTGCCCGGCCAGAGGGCACGGCGTTCACCCCTCTCTCCCCTTCCTCAGGCTGATGTGCCATGTCTCCGGCAACAAACGATGGTTCCTTTCCCAACCTCACCTGCCCGGGGGGCCAGCGGTGAGGGTGCAAAGCCCACCCGGGCCCCTTAGACCCACACACATGCATGTGTGCGTGCACACACTCACACACACGTGCGTACACACACACACTCACACACACGCACACACACACATACACACAGGCGCACGCACACATACACACATGCACACACACAGGGCCCCTTAGAGCCACACACATACACGTGTGCGCGCACACACGCACACACACATGCACACACGTGCACACACACTCACACACGCACGCACACACACATACATGCACGCACACACACATACACACACGAGCATGCACACATACACACACGCGCACACACAGGGCCCCTTAGACCCACACACATACACGTGTGCGCACACACACTCACACACGCACAGACACACACATACACACACGCGCGTGCACCAGGCACTGGTGACGAGTGAGGAGAGGACGACGCCCCCCAAAGCCAGGGGGAGCCCACCGCGGGGCAGATGCCATAAACACACCCCCCCCCCCCCCCCCCCCCCCCCCCCCCGCAATGAGCCTCTCGCCGAGCGGGGACGTTGCCAGCGCCGAGACCTGCCAGGTTCTGGGTCCGGGGCTTGGGAACGAGGTGATGTAGTAGCCGCTGTTGTCCTAACGGACGCCCTCTGCGGGGGAAGGCGAGCCAGTCATCGCGCCGAATCAGAGACGCTCCCCGCAGGCCTGTCCGCTCCAGCAGCCTCACGGCTCAGGGCAGAGGGAACGGAGCGGCGAGCCAGGGCGGCCCTGGCACCGCGGTCACCGAATCCCCCCGGCAAACGAGAGCGGCCGGGAGTTCGCGCCGTGAGCTGTGCCCCCCAACAGCTCCCCACAGCCCGGGGTGGGGAGCGTGGAGAGGAACCCACCAGCGAGGACAGGACCGGCCAGAGGCGGCAAACACCAGCACCCCAACCCCCCGAGGGCGCCCCACCTCGGGAGAGGCGTGAAGGCAGCTGGGACCCACAACAGAGGATGGCGTTGGCCAAGCGTGGGAGACGTACCTGCCGCTGAGGCACAGCGTCCAGGTCCGAATCCTCGCCTCGTGCTTTGAGCAAGTTACAAGACCTTCTGGCCTCCGTTTCCTTATCTGCAAAATGGGGATAATAAGTCCACGGGGGCTCAAAGGAGTTAATGCATGAGGTTCTGGCCGGCCGGCGTGCTCAGGGGCTGAGCATCGACCTAGGAACCAGGAGGTCAGGGTTCGATTCCCGGTCAGGGCACAGGCCCGGGTTGCGGGCTCCATCCCCAGTGGGGGGCATCCAGGAGGCGGCCGGTCCATGGTTCTCTGTCATCACGGATGTTTCTCTCTCTCTCCCTCTCCCTTCCTCTCTGACATCAATAAAAAGTTTATTCAACCAGTGCACTGTGGTTGCCCATAGGTCACCCAGCCCCAGCGTGGACTTAGCAGGACGGCAATAGTAGCAATAGCAATAATCCTATCTAATAAAGAGTAATATGCAGATTGACCATCACTCCAACACACAAGATGGCTGCCCTCATGTGGTCAAAGATCCTGCCCCATGTGGACACAAGATGGCCACCACAAGATGGACAGCAGGGGAGGGCAGTTGGGAGGGACCAGGCCTGCAAGGGAGGGCAGTTGGGAGGGACCAGCCTGCAGGGGAGGGCAGTTGGGAGGGACCAGGCCTGCAGAGGAGGGAAGTTAGGGGTGACCAGGCCTGCAGGGGAGGGCAGTTAGGGGTGACCAGGCCTGCAGAGGCGGGCAGTTAGGGGTGACCAGGCCTGCAGGGGAGGGCAGTTAGGGGTGACCAGGCCTGCAGGGGGGGCAGTTAGGGGTGACCAGGCCTGCAGGGGAGGGCAGTTAGGGGTGACCAGGCCTGCAGGGAGGGCAGTTGGGAGGGACCCAGGCCTGCAGGAGAGAGCAGTTGGGGGAACCCAGGCCTGCAGGGGAGAGCAGTTAGGGGTGACTAGGCCAGCAGGGGAGGGCAGTTGGGGGTGACCAGGCTGCAGGGGGGGCAGTTAGGGGTGACTAGGCCGGCAGGGGAGGGCAGTTGGGGGCAAACAGGCTAGCAGGGGAACAGTTAGGCATCAATCAGGCTGGCAGGGGAGTGGTTAGGGGGTGATTAGGCTGGCAGGCAGAAGCGGTTAGGGCAATCAGGGAAGGCAGGCGGGTGAGCGGTTGGGAGCCAGCAGTCCTGGATTGTGAGAGGACAGTCAGACATCCCTCTAGGGGTCCCAGATTGGAGAAGGTGCAGGCTGGGCTGAGGGACACACACCCCCATGCACGAATTTCGTGCACCGGGCATCTAGTAATAATAATAATAATAATGATAATGATGGTGATGATGATGATGGCTTCTCCTTGGTGCCGGACCACGGCCGATTCTGACCCACACGCTCTGAATCAGAGGGCGCCTCTGGACCCGGCCCCGCCCACGCCTGCTTTTGTCAGTTTCATGGGCACGCAGCCACGCCCACTCGTCTCTGCGTGGCCTTGGGGACACAAAGCAGAGACCGCAAAGCTGAACACCTGACTGGCTGAGCCTCTGGGGACCACCGTCGCCGGTGGGCACGTGCCGTTTGCCTCCCGTTTCAGAGAGACCAGGCTCCGAGCGGGTGCAGGACACCGGGCGGCTACGCCCCATCGGACGCCACCCTTCTGCCCCTCCCGGCCACGCTCTGCTGAGCCTGGGAGCCCAGAGCCGGTTCCCAGCGCCCGCCCTTCCCTGTCACCGAGGCGGGAGGTGCGTGGACACGGCCGGGGGTCGGGGGGGGGGGGCGCGGTGGTGGATAACGGCTCTCCTCCCCGGGAGCGAGAGCGTCCTCGGAGCCTCGTCATGCAGGCTGTGCTGGGCCACTCTGCCCTCCCCCACGTCACACCCCCGGGCCGGCTCCCGTGGGAGGCAGGGCCGGTGCCCAGAGGCGGGCCCCGGGCCGGGCTGGGCACGGTGTCAGGTTGTGACGAGGACCGGCTTCGAGTGACCCCTCAGGGACGGCCGGGTGCCGCCCGTTTCCCCGATGACGGGGTAATTGCCCGAGACCTGTCAGATGTCAGCGTGTTGGGCGGAGCGGTTATTGCTACCACATGTGGGGGGTGCTGAGCACTTTTCTTGCTGGAAAAACACTCCAGATCGCGACGTCTTTGAAGATGAAAGGAGTAGCTCAGCTCATCGGGGTCACCCAGCCTCACGGGGGACAGGTGTCGGGGGCGCACGGTGCCAGGGGGGGCGCACGGTGCAGGGGGGGCACGGTGCAGGGGGGGCACGGTGCAGGGGGCGCGCACAGTGCAGGGGGTGCACGGTGCAGGGCAGGGGAGTGAGGGCAGTCCCCCGCCAGCCCTGTGGGCCTCAGCGAGCCACTGCCCCCCCCCCCAGCACTACCAGGATCCTTGGCACATGCCTGGGTTGCAGGCTTGATCCCCACTGGGGGGCATGCAGGAGGCAGCCGGTCAGTGATTCTCATCATTCGATGTTTCTCTCTCCCTCCCTTCCTCTCCGAAACCAATGGAAGATGAGGAGGAGGAGGAGGAGGAGGAGGGGGAGGGAGGAGGGGGCGGGAAAGGGAGGAGGAGGGGGTGGGAAAGGGAGGAGGAGGGGGAGGAGGGAGGAGGGGGAGGGAGGAGGGGGAGGGGGAGGGGAGAGGAGGAGAAAGGGAGGAGGAGGGGGAGGGGAGGGAGAGGAGGAGGAGGGGGAGGAAGAGGAGAGGGAGGAGGAGGAGGAGGAGGGGGGGAGGAGGAGGGGGGAAGAGGAGGGGGAGGGGAGGAAGGAGGAGGGGGAGGGAGAGGGGGAGGGGAGAGGAGGAGGAAGGGAGGAGGAGGACGGGGAGGAGGAGGGGGAGGAGGAGGGGGAGGAGGAGGAGGAGGAAAGGGAGAAGGAGGAGGGGGAGGAGGGGGAGGAGGGGGAGGAGGGGGAGGGAGAGGGAGTAGGAGGAGGAAGGAGGAGGGAGGAGGGGGAGGGAGGGGGAGGAGGAGGAGGAGGGAGGGGGAGGAGGGGGGAGGGGGAGGGGATGGCGGCAGGGGAAGTAGGCCAGGAGAGCTATTTCATGCCCGTCTTTAAAGGCGGGATACGTGATCCCAGCCCTGCTCCCAGGTGGCCATCCTGTCGCGTTGCCCTTAAGGTGGCTGTTTCACTGTGGCCGCCGGGCCTGGGTGCGGCTCCTGAAAGGCCCCCGGGGCTGCGTCACGGCCAGCCGCCCTCGCAGGACAAGAGGGGCCTTTCACACAGGGGTGCTGGCGCCGGGAGCCCAGGAGGCTGGTGGAGGGGGTGGTGCAGCTCGGGGCTCCCCAACAGGGCTTCGCATGGCAGCCACCCGGGGGGGAAGGGGGCCGGGCCCTCGCTCACGCTGGTCACGGCGGAACAGAAGGCGGTGGAGGACCAGCGGGCACCGGGCCGCTCTGTGCTGTGCCGAGGGGGCATCCGCTTGGAGAGAAGGCTGGAGTCGGGAGGCTGCGTCCCGGGCGCCAGGTGACAGCAGCAGAGACAGCGGCTTTGTAGGGGCTGTGCTCGCCGCTGGAGCGCGATGAGGAGGAGCCGCGGCTCCGAGGGCGCTGACCTGACGGACGACACCTGCTCCTCCCAGGCCCGCCCCCAGCTGAGGGGCCGGCCTTGAGTTACTCACCCTGTCTCGTGCCCTCACATCATTTCCCATCTCCCCCCACCCCGCACCCCCCCCCCGCCCCGTGCCCACGCGTGCTGCGCGCCCGGGCCAGGCGGGGGCAGGGCGGTGCACAGTGGTTAGAGCGCAGGCACTGAGGCGGCCTCTAGCTCCGCACACGGTAGGTGCTCAGTAACCGGAGTGTCTCTGTATTGTTATCTTTAAATACATTTTTATTGGGGTCAGAGGAAGGGAGAGGGAGAGAGAAGACGGAAGCATCAAAGATGAGAGAACCACGGACCGGCTGCCTCCTGCACGCCCCCCACTGGGGATCCAGCCCACAGCCCGGGCCTGTGCCCTGACCGGGAACCCCACCGTGACCTCCCGGTTCACAGGTCGACGCTCAACCCCTGAGCCGCGCTGGCCCGGCTGGAGTCCATTTCTCAAGTTTCTATCCGATCCAATTTTCTGTGGCTTCTGGGTTGTATGCCAATTAGTTGCTTAAAAGCCAGGATTGTGCATTTTTGCCTTTGTGTAAGTCTATAAGACACACATATATATATATAATATATATATATATATATATATATTATATATATATATATGTATGTATATCTCAGCACACAGGAAGCGTATGTTCCTGAGTATGACATGAATATAAAACAATTTCCCACCCTCCCAATGTGACAGTAAATACATATGAACGTACATTGTTATCATATCATGTACGGATAGAGAGCTCTCATGGTGAGTACGTTACATACACGTGTGAACTATGTTCAGCGCCGGATGACACTCGCCTATCCGAATGCCCACTTTTAATATTTACTTTGTGAATGTAGGTGCACATGTGCATTGAAGATCTCATCTAAAGCGACGTCCCTCACACGCATGTGCGTCCATGTCACCGGGGTCTTCGTCATGAGAGAGCCATGTCTGGGGCCCAGGACACACTTCGCAGAAGCCACGCCGGTTTTGCTTCCAGTCACTGGAGACGTGGCCTCTGAGTCGAGCGATGCCTCTGCCTGAAAGGTCCCCGTCCCACTGGCCTCCGTTCCCACCCCCCCCACCCCCCGCGGCTCCGGGCCCAGTCCCAGGGCCTCCCCGTCACTCGGACGCACACCTCCCATGGGGACCCTCTCCCCGACGTGCGCGGCTCATGTCCTCGCGCCCTCGCGTCCTCAGGCATCCAGGTTCTGCTCCGAGGCCCCTCGCCAAGGAGAGGAGGCACGTCGATTCCTCCAGCCGCTGCTGGACGGCCAGGCAGGCGTGGATCTCAACATCACCCGAAGCAGCAGCGGCTTCTTTTTCTTTCTTTCTTGCTGTTGTTCATCCTCACCCGAGGATATTTTTCCCATTGATTTTAGAGAGCGTGGGAGGGAGGGGGAGAGGCTGAGAGAAACATCCTCGAGTGGTCGGGGACCGAGCCTACAGCCGAGGCGCGTGCCCTGGATCAGAACCCGACAACCCACCGCCCTTCGGTCCCAGGCCTGGCGCTCTAACCACTGAACCACCTGCCCGGCGGTCTCAGTTTCTTACTCGAGGAAGCCCGGGCTGGACGCTGCGGCAGGAACCTCCGCCAAGCTCAGCCACCACAGTGAGCATCGGCGTCTCCGTTCGGTGACGTGCCGCGAGCCGGGACGCCTGTCGTCTCTCCTCCTCCCGGTGAGACCCAGGCAGCTCCCTCTCAGGTTTGGGGCTCCCGCGTCCTGCACGGCGCGGAGAGGGTGGAGGTCGCCGGGGTGGTTCCAGGGGCCTTCCCCAGTAGTGTTCCCGCCGCTTCACACACGTCTCAGCTGGCACTCAGTCACAGGGGTGACAGCTCACTGCGGGAACGCGGGGGACGCGGCCGAGGGCCGGTGCGGAGCGGCCTGGCCTCAGCCACAAGCGTTGCATCTGCGTTGAGTTCTGTCCCCGCCCACCTGCTCGGAGCGTGTGGGTCTGTTTCTCCACCTATAACTCGGCGCGAGGATCCTACCCACAAGGTAGGCAGGACGTCGAGGACTCGGTCAGCGGTCAGTAAACATTTGCTGCTGACAACATTCCAGCTCGTTGGGAGTATTGGATAGGCCAGGGGTGGGCAAACTTTTTGACTCGAGGGCCACAATGGGTTCTTAAACTGGACCGGAGGGCCGGAACAAAAGCATGGATGGAGTGTTTGTGTGAACTAATATAAATTCAAAGTAAAGGAGCGGAGGGGAGAGCAAGAGAACTGGATAGAACAGCCGGATCCGGCCCGCGGGCCGTCGTTTGCCCACGGCTGGGATAGGCCTAAATGCTCGGGGCAAGTTCCCATCATCACCAAAATAGGAGGCAACTTATGCTTAAAACCAAAGAATAACAGTGTATGCCGACAGGACAGGTGGATAACATGGCACATCTCTCTATATAAAAGGCTAATATGCTAAGGGTCTAACCGTCTGGCCCGTTGCTATGATGCGCACTGACCACCAGGGGGCAGACGCTCAACGCAGGAGCTGCCGTGATGCGCACTGGCCATTGACAGAGAAATGGCACCGTGCACTTGGCACCCACAAAGCAACACTCGGCTTCCCCCACGTGGGACACAGGTCCTGCCACCACCCTGGAGCACACACCCCACCAAATTGCAGCCGAAGCTGCCGAGACCCCACGGCGCAAAATGCGGCCCACAGCCCCGCCCATCCAGGAAACAGTTGCTGTGGGCGCTGGGTAATGACGTCACATAGCAACACCCAGCTTCCTCTCCCTAGCAACGACTAGCCTCCTTGGAGTTTCTTCAGCCCAGGGACACGACTTGCTTTATAGCCAGGTGCACACATTTTACACTGTAACCAAATGTCTGTGAAGCGTTTTCCCGTGCCTCATCTCATTTGATCCTCACAGAAGTCCTGGAGTAGGTAGATAGGAGACTCGGTGGAATCCTATTTTCTTTTCATTAGCCGGAAAATGGAGATTTAGAAAGCTTAGAAACTGGACCCCAATGAAAAGAAGAAATGGTGGACCTTGAAAAGGACTTCAGGTTTTCTCACTGCGCAGAATAGAGTCGAACACGGCTGCAGTGAAATATCTCACCCTTTGTTCTCCCTGCGTGATCTACAATAATCATCTGCTTCGTGTTGATATTTACTGCTGTGTTGCTGACAGTTACCTGAAAGAGAAGTTGGGGTGCTTCACTGGGCTGGGAAAAGTTTAGCTACATCAGAAAGCAGGTCTGCCAAAACCGGTTTGGCTCAGTGGATAGAGCGTCGGCCTGCGGACTGAAGGGTCCCAGGTTCGATTCCGGTCAAGGGCACGTACCTTGGTTGCGGGCACATCCCCAGTGGAGGGTGTGCAGGAGGCAGCTGATCGATGTTTCTCTCTCATCGATGTTTCTGACTCTCTATCCCTCTTCCTTCCTCTCTGTAAAAAATCAATAAAATATATTTTTTTAAAAAAAGAAAGCAGGTCTAATTAAGCAAGTTTATCCTATGTCTATAAAAGGATAAGTCGACTCGCACAGGCATGATACATATAAAGCCCTCGCTGGCGCCAATCGCACGCGTGTGCTTCAATACGTCATCGTCGATCGTGAACTTGGTTGGCACTTCTATTATAGAGAAAGGGCCAAGAGCGATATTAAAATACGCCTTCTGATTAATTTCCTTTCGATGTGCACGGATTCGTGCAGCAGGCCGCTAGTCTAATAGAAGCAATCCATCATCAATGCAGCGCCAAGCGCCACCTCCTTCGTTCCTGCTCCGTTTCCTGCACGGCCCTCTGGTCCTCTGCCTTTTGCAACGGCTCCTCCTTGCCATGCGAAATCAGAAAAATGCGAGGAATAATCTGCAAATGTTTCACATTCCATCGCACATAGTTTCCTAGGGGCAGAGGACGCAAATGAGGCCATCTGTTACGGAGGAAATCTCTTAATGACCCCCGCAGCTTCCGAGTAGATCATTAAGGATTCATGAGTCATCCATAAAAAGCTTCAAAGGATTAACTATACCAGAGAAGGCAGCCGATAAAACTTAAACTTAGGAGTGAGAGTTTCTTAATTAATTACAAATAGAGGCCTAGCTGGTTTGGCTCAATGGATAGAGCAGACGGAAGGGTCCCGGGTTCATTCCCGGTCAAGGGCACAGGCCCGGGTTGTGGGCTCGATCCCCCGTGGGAGGCGTGCAGGGGGCAGCCGATCCATGATTCTCTCTCATCATGGATGTTTTTCTCTCTCTCTCCCACTCCCTTCCTCTCTGACATCAATAAAAATATATTTTAAAAAATTACAAATACACTTTTTTTTTTATGCCCAAAGGTGATAGAGGCAGTAGACGGGGAAACCAGGAAGGAAACGGAACAGGAACCCCCAGACACGCAGGGGACACCCCGAGATTGGTTTCACACGAGCCGGGGCCGTTGGGAGCCAAGGCCAGGGTGGAGCTTAGGGCGGCCCCCCTACATCCTGGTCCCGGAAACGTCTCCGACGTAGTAGAGACTCAACAACCATTTGCTGACGGCCTGACCGAGGGTGACAGCTCCCTGGGGCGCCCCCAGCTCAGGGGAAAGTGGGGAGCACAGCACAGTGCGGGGTCCGGCGTCCAGAGTCCGAATCCAGCCCAGAGACAGAGCAAGCCCCCCGATGGGGCCTCCCCGCCCGCCAGGCCCAGGGACCCCGAGCTCCCTTGTCTACCTGCGGCTTGTTTGCTTTGGAGAGGTTTGCCCAGGAGTTTGTGACTCAATAGGAGAAAGGTGGAGAGAGTGACATTATTTCTTTTCGGAAAGACAAACTTCTTGTCACGTAAAGGTCAAAGGACACTGGTGATTGTGCCTCCTCGGCCCAGGTTTTTAAGGACCCGAGTTCCAAACACGGGTGGCCTCTCCTGCCTCAACGTCTCCGCAGCCGCGGGGGACGCCCAGAGCGGGACGCCCAGAAACGGGGGGGAGGGGGGGGGGGCAGGTGAGCACTCCTTCCGAAGCACAGCATTGGCTACGATAACAATCCTGACGGGAAGTCACACACGAGACCCTGGAGGCCCCCTGCCTCCATCACGGGGCCAGGAGACACACCAACAGCCCGCGATGCCCCCCCAGGGAGGAGGAGGGGAGACACCGCTGTGGAAACGGGCCGTCCCCACGGAAACGGGCCATCCCCACGGAAACAGGCCGTCCCCACGGAAACGGGCCGTCCCCACGGAAACGGGCCATCCCCACGGAAACGGGCCGTCCCCACGGAAACGGGCCATCCCCACGGAAACAGGCCGTCCCCACGGAAACGGGCCGTCCCCACGGAAACGGGCCGTCCCCACGGAAACAGGCCGTCCCCACGGAAACGGGCCGTCCCCACGGAAACGGGCCATCCCCACGGAAACGGGCCGTCCCCACGGAAACGGGCCATCCCCACGGAAACAGGCCGTCCCCACGGAAACGGGCCGTCCCCACGGAAACAGGCTGTCCCCACGGAAACAGGCCGTCCCCACGGAAACGTCCAGGTCGGCTGAGGGGTGGGGTTCCCGATTGAAGAAGCTGGGCCGGCCTAGGGGGTGCACAGATAACAACGCACACACACAGGCACCGGGCACCTGGGCACACTTGCCCGCTCTCAACCTCTCAACCCCGACGTGAGACAGCACCATGACCTTAAAGGAAGCCCGGGAGCCAGAGATCAGAGCAAAATTAAAAAATAAACGTGTGGGAAGTCAAAGCAATGCTAAAAAGAAAAAAAGACACTGTAATTGCCACCCTCACAAAGTTAAGAGATTATTTTGCCCATGAAATAAGCAGCATCAGAGGTTATTGGGGGGTGCGGGGCCGGGGGGGGGTGTCATAAAACAGGGACAAGAAGAAATCCGAGCGTCGAAAGGCAGAGAGCACAAATGAAAGGTGCCGGCAGCCTTGCCGGAGGAAGCAGGGAGGACCGGAGGGAAGAGATGGAAAGGGGACGCGGAGCCCACGGCCAGGAGGCCCCACATCGGAGCAGAGGAGCGGGAACCGGTGAAAACGGGAGCATCCGTCCCCAGCGGCTGGGCAGCGGACAAAGCCTTCGAAATCCCGCGGCGAGAGGGTTTCCCAAGGGCAAGGCCATTCCCAGCAGACCATGCACAGTGGGCGGGGAATGAAGAAGGAGCCGGCGTGGCTCCGGGGCTGAGCGTCGGCCGAGGAACCGGGAGGAGGTCAGGGTTCCGTTCCCGCTCAGGGCACAGGCCCGGGGTGCAGGCTCCATCCCCAGTGCGGGGCGTGCAGGGGGCAGCCAGTGGATGTTTCCCTCTCTCCCTCCCCCTTCCTCTCTGACATCCATAAAAATATATATATTTTTAAAAAAGAAGAGACATTTACCCACGAACATGCTGATAGGTGGCAAAGCCGAGCTCCCCGTTCTCAACTAGGGAACCCGACCGCCCACCCCGGACTAAATTACGCCAGACAGGCCTGACCACAGTCACCCCCGAATTCTTGTTGGCAACTTGGGGGCACCTGACCACAGCCACCCCCGAATTCTTGTTGGCAACTTGGGGGCACCTGACCACAGCCACCCCCAAATTCTTATTGGCAACTTGAGGGCACCTGACCACAGCCACCCCCAAATTCTTGTTGGCAACTTGGGGGCACCTGACCACAGCCACCCCCAAATTCTTGTTGGCAACTTGGGGGCACCTGACCGCAGCCACCCCCGAATTCTTGTTGGCAACTTCGGGGCACCTGACCACAGCCACCCCCGAACTCTTGTTGGCAACTTCGGGGCACCTGACCGCAGTCACCCCCGAATTCTTGTTGGCAACTTCGGGGCTCCTGACCACAGTCACCCCCGAACTCTTATTGGCAACTTCGGGGCACCTGACCACAGCCACCCCCGAATTCTTGTTGGCAACTTTGGGGCTCCTGACCACAGTCACCCCCGAATTCTAGTTGGCAACTTCGGGGCACCTGACCGCAGCCACCCCCGAATTCTTGTTGGCAACTTGGGGGCACCTGACCACAGCCACCCCCAAATTCTTGTTGGCAACTTCAGGGCTCCTGACCACAGCCACCCCCGAATTCTTGTTGGCAACTTGGGGGCACCTGACCACAGCCACCCCCGAATTCTTGTTGGCAACTTCGGGGCACCTGACCGCAGTCACCCCCGAATTCTTGTTGGCAACTTTGGGGCTCCTGACCACAGTCACCCCCGAATTCTTGTTGGCAACTTCGGGGCACCTGACCGCAGTCACCCCCAAATTCTAGTTGGCAACTTGGGGGCACCTGACCACAGCCACCCCCGAATTCTTGTTGGCAACTTTGGGGCTCCTGACCACAGTCACCCCCGAATTCTTGTTGGCAACTTCGGGGCACCTGACCGCAGTCACCCCCAAATTCTAGTTGGCAACTTGGGGGCACCTGAAAGTCCCAGGGCACTGCCGACCAACCACTCACCCAGGTACTGCTCCACGGTGCCCGGAGCCTCACCCCCGCCAAGGTACGCTGATGTGATTAATTAAAGTGAATGATTACAATCAGGACGAAGTACCTCTCTCCTCCGTCTGTCTGTCTGTCTTCCCAGAGTCCCAGGCTCAGACCGTTCAAGCGGAGACGAGCTTCCAGGCCACGTGCCCCCCTGCCCTCCGCCCTGGGCACCGACAGGACCGGAGGCACCCGGCGCGCAGAGGGCGCTACTGCGGGTCCGGACCGGCCTTCCGTCCGCCTCCAGCGACTCACCCCGGGCGCTGCGGCTCCAAACGCTGAGCGCTGTGTGTGCTTAACGGAGACGCCACCCTTCCCCCTGGGGCCACCGCTTGTCACCCCGACATCAGGCAGGACTCGGCCCCCGCAGCTCGGCTTGGGCTGGACAGGACCACGTGGTGCCCAGAGGTCAGGCCGCGTGGAGCCCAGAGGTCAGGCCGTGTGGAGCCCAGAGGTCAGGCCGCATGGAGCCCAGAGGTCAGGCCGCGTGGTGCTCAGAGGTCAGGCCGCATGGAGCTCAGAGGTCAGGCCGCGTGGTGCTCAGAGGTCAGGCCGCGTGGAGCTCAGAGGTCAGGCCGCGTGGTGCTCAGAGGTCAGGCCGTGTGGAGCTCAGAGGTCAGGCCGCGTGGTGCTCAGAGGTCAGGCCGCGTGGTGCTCAGAGGTCAGGCCGCGTGGAGCTCAGAGGTCAGGCCGGGCGCCCGAGGCTACAGGCCGCTCCTTCCCGTGGTTCCCCCCGCGGGGCCCGGGGAGGCGCTGGAGGAGGAGCTCAGATGAGAGCGCGGCTTTCGAAGCCCGCCGCCACCGTGGCCCGGTCACCGAGCCCTGGGGACTGAGGAGCAGCAGCCCCCACCCGAGGGGGAGGCCGCCCCGGGGCTCGACTCTGCTCCTTTGCGACCTGATGCTGCCCTCGTCGTCGCGTGGGGTTGAAGGTCCCTCGTGAGCATTGGAACGGACTTCCCTGTCACCAGAGATACAACTCACGTGCTCTTTCGAAGAATCGCTGCGACCCAGACAGGCGGGGAGGTGAGGACAGGGCTCCCCAAACCCAAAGGACAAAAAGCCAGCGGTCAGCAACCTTCCCCCCTCCAGACACCCGCTCTCCCACCCCCGGCTTCCTGTTCCTGCCCTTCCGCTCATTGGAAATGCTCCCCCCTCCCCCAGGTGCCTCCCCCCTCCCCCAGGCACCTCCCTCTCCCCCCTCCCCTCTCCCCCTCCCCCAGGCACCTCCCCCCTCCCCCAGGTGCCTCCCCCCTCCCCCAGGCACCTCCCTCTCCCCCCTCCCCTCTCCCCCTCCCCCAGGTGCCTCCCACCTCCCCCCTCTCCCAGGCACCTCCCCCCTCCCCCAGGTGCCTCCCCCCTCCCCCTCCCCCAGACAGTCCCGGGAGAGCACAGCCCACGCATGAGACATACACCCCGGCTCACACCCTAAGTCCCACCCACCTGAGAGCCCATGGCAGACATAACAGAGGCCAGAGACGACGCAAATCACCTCATCGGGGCTCAACCCTTACCCTGAGCCACTGGGTCCCGTGCAAAGTTTCAGTCCTTCCGCACGGACCTGGGTGAGGGTGGACCTGGGTGAGGGCGGACCTGGGTGAGGGCGGACCGGGGTGAGGGCGGACCTGGGTGAGGGCCGACCTGGGTGAGGGCGGACCGGGGTGAGGGCGGACCTGGGTGAGGGCCGACCTGGGTGAGGGCGGACCGGGGTGAGGGCGGACCTGGGTGAGGGCCGACCTGGGTGAAGGCGGACCTGGGTGAGGGCGGACCTGGGTGAGCGTGGACCTGGGTGAGTGTGGACCTGGGTGAGGGCGGACCTGGGTGAGGGCGGACCTGGGTGAGCGTGGACCTGGGTGAGGGCGGACGTGGGTGAGGGCGGACCGGGGTGAGGGCGGACCTGGGTGAGCGTGGACCTGGGTGAGCGTGGACCTGGGTGAGGGCGGACGTGGGTGAGGGCGGACGTGGGTGAGGGCGGACCTGGGTGAGGGTGGACCTGGGTGAGGGTGGACCTGGGTGAGGGTGGACCTGGGTGAGGGTGGACCTGGGTGAGGGTGGACCTGGGTGAGGGCCGACCTGGGTGAGCGCGGACCTGGGTGAGGGCGGACCTGGGTGAGGGCGGACGTGGGTGAGGGCGGACCTGGGTGAGGGCGGACCTGGGTGAGGGCGGACCTGGGTGAGGGTGGACCTGGGTGAGCGTGGACCTGGGTGAGGGCGGACCTGGGTGAGGGCGGACGTGGGTGAGGGCGGACCTGGGTGAGGGCGGACCTGGGTGAGGGTGGACCTGGGTGAGCGTGGACCTGGGTGAGCGTGGACCTGGGTGAGGGCGGACCTGGGTGAGGGCGGACCTGGGTGAGGGCGGACGTGGGTGAGGGCGGACGTGGGTGAGGGCGGACCTGGGTGAGGGCGGACCTGGGTGAGGGCGGACGTGGGTGAGGGCGGACCTGGGTGAGGGCGGACCTGGGTGAGGGCGGACGTGGGTGAGGGCGGACCTGGGTGAGGGCGGACCTGGGTGAGGGCGGACCTGGGTGAGGGTGGACCTGGGTGAGCGTGGACCTGGGTGAGGGCGGACCTGGGTGAGGGCGGACGTGGGTGAGGGCGGACCTGGGTGAGGGCGGACCTGGGTGAGGGCGGACGTGGGTGAGCGCGGACCTGGGTGAGGGCGGACCTGGGTGAGGGCGGACGTGGGTGAGGGCGGACCTGGGTGAGGGCGGACCTGGGTGAGGGCGGACGTGGGTGAGGGCGGACCTGGGTGAGGGCGGACCTGGGTGAGGGCGGACCTGGGTGAGGGTGGACCTGGGTGAGCGTGGACCTGGGTGAGGGCGGACCTGGGTGAGGGCGGACGTGGGTGAGGGCGGACCTGGGTGAGGGCGGACCTGGGTGAGGGCGGACCTGGGTGAGGGCGGACCTGGGTGAGCGTGGACCTGGGTGAGCGTGGACCTGGGTGAGGGCGGACGTGGGTGAGGGCGGACGTGGGTGAGGGCGGACCTGGGTGAGGGTGGACCTGGGTGAGCGTGGACCTGGGTGAGGGCGGACCTGGGTGAGGGCCGACCTGGGTGAGCGCGGACGTGGGTGAGGGCGGACGTGGGTGAGGGCGGACCTGGGTGAGGGCGGACGTGGGTGAGCGTGGACCTGGGTGAGCGTGGACCTGGGTGAGGGCGGACCTGGGTGAGGGCGGACGTGGGTGAGGGCGGACCTGGGTGAGGGCGGACGTGGGTGAGGGCGGACCTGGGTGAGGGTGGACCTGGGTGAGCGTGGACCTGGGTGAGTGTGGACCTGGGTGAGGGCGGACCTGGGTGAGGGCGGACCTGGGTGAGGGCGGACGTGGGTGAGGGCGGACGTGGGTGAGGGCGGACCTGGGTGAGGGCGGACCTGGGTGAGGGTGGACCTGGGTGAGGGCGGACCTGGGTGAGGGCGGACCTGGGTGAGGGCCGACCTGGGTGAGCGTGGACCTGGGTGAGGGTGGACCTGGGTGAGGGTGGACCTGGGTGAGGGCGGACCTGGGTGAGGGCGGACCTGGGTGAGGGCGGACCTGGGTGAGGGCGGACCTGGGTGAGGGCGGACCTGGGTGAGGGCGGACGTGGGTGAGCGCGGACGTGGGTGAGGGCGGACCTGGGTGAGGGCGGACGTGGGTGAGGGTGGACCTGGGTGAGGGCGGACCTGGGTGAGGGCGGACCTGGGTGAGGGCGGACCTGGGTGAGGGCGGACCTGGGTGAGGGCGGACCTGGGTGAGCGTGGACCTGGGTGAGGGCGGACCTGGGTGAGGGTGGACCTGGGTGAGCGTGGACCTGGGTGAGGGCGGACGTGGGTGAGGGCGGACGTGGGTGAGGGCGGACCTGGGTGAGGGCGGACGTGGGTGAGGGCGGACCTGGGTGAGTGTGGACCTGGGTGAGCGTGGACCTGGGTGAGGGCGGACCTGGGTGAGGGCCGACCTGGGTGAGCGCGGACGTGGGTGAGGGCGGACGTGGGTGAGCGCGGACGTGGGTGAGGGCGGACGTGGGTGAGGGCGGACGTGGGTGAGCGCGGACGTGGGTGAGCGCGGACGTGGGTGAGGGCGGACGTGGGTGAGCGCGGACGTGGGTGAGCGCGGACGTGGGTGAGGGCGGACGTGGGTGAGGGCGGACGTGGGTGAGGGCGGACCTGGGTGAGGGTGGACCTGGGTGAGGGTGGACCTGGGTGAGGGCGGACCTGGGTGAGTGTGGACCTGGGTGAGGGCGGACCTGGGTGAGGGCGGACGTGGGTGAGGGCGGACGTGGGTGAGGGCGGACCTGGGTGAGGGTGGACCTGGGTGAGCGTGGACCTGGGTGAGTGTGGACCTGGGTGAGCGTGGACCTGGGTGAGGGCGGACCTGGGTGAGGGCCGACCTGGGTGAGCGTGGACCTGGGTGAGCGTGGACCTGGGTGAGGGCGGACCTGGGTGAGGGCGGACCTGGGTGAGGGCCGACCTGGGTGAGCGTGGACCTGGGTGAGCGTGGACCTGGGTGAGGGCGGACCTGGGTGAGTGTGGACCTGGGTGAGGGCGGACGTGGGTGAGCGTGGACCTGGGTGAGGGCGGACCTGGGTGAGCGTGGACGTGGGTGAGGGCGGACCTGGGTGAGGGCGGACCTGGGTGAGCGTGGACCTGGGTGAGCGTGGACCTGGGTGAGGGCGGACCTGGGTGAGTGTGGACCTGGGTGAGCGTGGACCTGGGTGAGCGTGGACCTGGGTGAGGGCGGACCTGGGTGAGTGTGGACCTGGGTGAGCGTGGACCTGGGTGAGCGTGGACCTGGGTGAGGGCGGACCTGGGTGAGCGTGGACCTGGGTGAGGGCGGACCTGGGTGAGTGTGGACCTGGGTGAGGGCGGACCTGGGTGAGCGTGGACCTGGGTGAGCGTGGACCTGGGTGAGGGCGGACCTGGGTGAGCGTGGACGTGGGTGAGGGCGGACCTGGGTGAGCGTGGACCTGGGTGAGGGCGGACCTGGGTGAGCGTGGACCTGGGTGAGGGCGGACCTGGGTGAGCGTGGACCTGGGTGAGCGTGGACCTGGGTGAGTGTGGACCTGGGTGAGCGTGGACCTGGGTGAGCGTGGACCTGGGTGAGTGTGGACCTGGGTGAGAGTGGACCTGGGTGAGGGCCGACCTGGGTGAGCGTGGACCTGGGTGAGGGCGGACCTGGGTGAGGGCCGACCTGGGTGAGGGCCGACCTGGGTGAGCGTGGACCTGGGTGAGGGCGGACCTGGGTGAGGGCCGACGTGGGTGAGCGCACCTCCCTCGCGCCGTGGGGCCCAGGCTCTGAGAAGGGCTGATGCTCAGGGAAGCTGCTTGCCGATGAAAGGAGAGGCCGCCCGCCCTCCACCCCCCTCCCGCCTGCTCGCGGCCCGGGGGTCACAGCGCACCTTCCCGAGGACACGATGGGGACTCAGCACGGAACTCACCAAGGCGCTCGGCCCGGCTGGGAGCCCACCCCCCGCGGACCGGCCGATGCTGGGCCACGATCCATGGGCCGGGGACCCCCTGCCCGCTGCCCTGCAGGCTGCTCCCCGGATCTGCGCGAACCCCCATCTTCAGTGAAATTGGACCCACGGAGCGGGTAAGACCGCGGACACGCCCTGCGCCCCAAACCCCGGCCCTGACCCTGACCACAGCCTCGTCCCTGGCCATCTCTACATCTAAGAGTAGCAGCGCTTCCCTCAAAACCTGGACTCGATGGGAGAGAAGAGGGGGGCGGGGGGGGGCGCCATTCAGCCAGCGAGCGGTCTTCTCGCCGGCATCACCCACAGGTCCCAGTCCTTCGTGAAACGCCCTTCCCCAGAGAACGTGTGTGTTTTTGGGCTTTTTAGAAACCAGTGTGATGACGATAAACTGGAGGTGAATTGAAATGAAGGCCCCTGAATATATGTATATTTTTTAAGGTGAAGGTAGCTGCCCACCTGGGAAATGTTAAAGCCCAAATTCGTCGTTTTGTGTGCGCTATGAATTATACCCCGATAAAGAAGCTCGTCTGAAATGAATAAAAGGTCCCTTTAAACTTCCATTACCCTCTACGTCCTATTCCAATTTTTATCAGGAACATTGTAAGGGTTTACAAAAAGCAGAGATAGTAGTGTATTGACCCTAAAGGTACAGCTTCAAAAATTTACCAATGTAGGGCCAATCTTACGTTATCCCTACCCCGTACATTTCCCTCCTCAAACCACAATTTATTTTGAAGCAATTCTCAGGTTATCCTATCAATTCATCTGTAAATATCCCAGTATACCTACCTAAAAGATAAGGACATTTTTATTTTTTTAATATATTTTATTGATTTTTTACAGAGAGGAAGGAAGAGGGATAGATAGTCAGAAACATCGATGAGAGAGAAACATCGACCAGCTGCCTCCTGCACACCTCCCACTGGGGATGTGCCCGCAACCAAGGTACATGCCCTTGACCGGAATCGAACCTGGGACCCTTCAGTCCGCAGGCCGACGCTCTATCCACTGAGCCAAACCGGTTTTGGCAAGATAAGGACATTTTAAAGCACCTCAATAATATAACCACATCAAGAAAAAAAATCAGGCCCTGGCTGGTATGGCTCAGTGGATAGAGCGTCACCTGCAGACTGAAGGGTCCCGGGTTCGATTCCCGGTCAGGGCACAGGCCTGGGTTGCGGGCTCGATCCCCAGGAGGGGGTGTGCAGGGGGCAGCCGATCCATGATTCTCTCTCATCATGGATGTTTCTGTCTCTCTCTCCCTCTCCCTTCCTCTCTGAAATGAAACAAAACAAACAAAAAATTGGCAATAATAATTTGTGATTCCAAGTCACCTCGTCCGCAGCCCCGGAGTCCGTATTTCCTTGATGCGGTGAAACATTTCAGAGGTATTCGTTGGAGGAAGTGTTCCGCTTGGACCCATGTAATGAGACTGGCTGTGGCTCCGAAGCATTTTTTTTAATGATCCTCCCGTCCTCCCTCCTTCAGATCCTTGGAATTTCTCTGTGGGAGAAACTGGGTCACTGTCCTGTGGAGTCAGCACTTGGCTGATTGCGTCCCCGGGGAGGGAACGCGTCCCTCGGGTCCCGCACTGCCTGTAATTAGGAGTCGATTCCCCATCCGATTCAAGCCTGATTTTCTGGCAAGACCTCTTCATGGCGGGGGGGGGGGGGGGGGGGGGGGGTGCTGTTCTTCCATCGGCTGGGCTGTTCCTCTTTTTGGGGACGTTCGTAGCCACGGAGGCCATTGCCCGGACTCCCCTACCTCATTAGGGTTTGCACACTGGCCCCTCTGCTCCAGCCTGGGCCCCGGGGAGGGGGGGGTGGAGTGCAGGGGGCACCCGAGGCCGAGCGTTAACGCACCGTCTCCACGACCCCGCCTCCCCCCCTCTTCCAGCTTCTCCGAGGCACCCTCACTCAGAGACCGCAGGGTCCACGCTCCCGTCTTCCCTCCCCAGTTTTCAGACTGAGGAGCAGCAGCCCCCGGATTCTCCGAGGGAGCCCGCGATTTTCCCAGGGCCCATTGGGCTCGTGGTCCCAGCACGGCTGAGTTTGTCCCTCCTGGATCCGGACTCAACCACCTGCCGCCAAGAAGCCATGGGAAGCGGGGACCCCGGAGCAGAGCCCGAGTCGGGGTGTACCTTTCTGGTCGGGGCCTGCGTCCTGGGCCTTCTGAGCGGACGGAGCTTGAAAAGTCTGTCTATCGAGTTCAGGCTCCTGATTCAAAACCAAGACGAGGCAGATTTTACTTCAATTCCTCGATCTTACAACCGTATCTGCTTTTCCACGTCCCGAATCCCGTTCCTCACTGACACAGCTGCCGACTTGCTTTATCCCACATCAGACTCCGGTCTCAGAATAATAGCAGCACCCTCAGCAGGATGGTAATTTCTCTTTGCAGCTCCGTTGTCCCTCAGCCAGGGACGTACAGTCCTGTTCCTTTATTTTATTTAAAAGCAATTGGGGTCCGGCGGGCGTGGCTCAGGGGTGGAGGGTTGACCTATAGACCAGGAGGTCACGGTTCAGTTCCCGGTCAGGGCGCACGCCCGAGTGGCAGGCTGGATCCCCAGTAGGGGGCGTGCAGGAGGCAGCAGATCCATGACTCTCTCTCCTCATTGATGTTTCTCTCTCTCTCTCTCTCTCTCTCTCTCTCTCTCTCTCTCTCTCTCTCTCCTCCCTTTCCTCTCGGAAATCCATAAAAATATATTTTACAAAATAAAAAAAATAGAAGTGACTTGGAGAGAGGAGTCCTTCCCTCTTGGCATACGCCCCCAGCTCAACACACAGGTTTGTTTCAAACTTGGAGAGATTGCTTTTAAGTGTTTCTTTTATAATCCTGCTTTATGATTATGTAAAACGTGTGCACGGTTCCAGAGTCAAATCTGCAAAACAAACTGTAGGTAACGAGACCCCTTTCCGCTCAGCTCTCCCCACACTAGCTCTTCCCACCCCCAAAAGCCGTCATTAAAAAAGGTGGTTTGCGCTTCCATTGCTTTCTTCACGCAAGCGCCTGGCGCACACCGTAAGCTGGTCAACGGCAGCGTACTCTCTTCCCTCTACCGCTCCTTGGTTCACCGGCACGCGGGGACAGTCACTCCACGGCTGCACCCAGGGGTCACCTCCTTGCTGTTCCCGGCTGGCAGGACTCAGATGTACGGAGCCCCCAGTTTATACCGCCCCCCACCCACCCACCAACCCACCCATTGTGGATGTCGGTGCTGTCTCCAGCCACTGCTCTCAGACCCGGCGCTGCCATGAGTAGCTTGTGTGTGTTTTCTGTTTGTTTGTTTGTTTGTTTGTTTCAGATTTCCACCAGGGCCTCTGCCGTTTCCTGGAAGCGGGGCTGCGGCTGGAGAACGGGCGTGTGCGATTTTGTTAGATGACGCCAGTCCCCTCCCCAGGGGTGGACCATTTCTCAGTCCCACCAGTTCCTCTGGGGCCTCCTGTCCCCTCAGCGTTGCCAGTGCAGCGTGTACTCTTTTTAAAATATATTTTTATTGATTACAGAGAGGAAGGGAGAGGCGGAGAGGGAGGGAGGGAGGGAAGGAGAGAGGAGAGAGAGAGAGAGAGGGAGAGAGAGAGAGAGAGAGAGAGAGAGAGAGAGAGAGAGAAACATCAATGGTGAGAGAGAAGAGAATCATTAATCAGCTGCCTCCTGCACGCCCCCCCACTGGGGATCCAGCCCACATCTGGGGCCTGTGCCCCGACCGGGGAATCGAACCGTGACCTCCTGGTTCCTAGGTTGATGCTCAGCCCCTGAGCCACCCTGGCCAGGCTGGTCAGTCTTTAGAGTCTGGCATCTAACAGGGAGAAATGGTGTCTGATGTCATTTTCTCCTGCATTTATCTTATTATGAATGAAGTGGAAAATCTTCTCACATGGTGGTTAAGAGAGATTTGCATTTTTCTGTTATTTCTAGCCGGTTTTTCTATGGAGCTGTTGGAATTTTTGTCTTTATTTCAGTGGCTTTTTATACATCAGGGCTACTAACCACTTCTCTTTGATAGAAGTTACAAATGTTTTCCCCACGAGCTTGCACTTGTCTTTTTCTCTTACTCGGGATGGGTTTGTGTGTGTGTGTGGGGGGGGGGAGGCGGGGGTGATTTTGTTCGATTGCTTTCATACAATGTTTTAGAATGTCCGTACAGCCACATCGGCCCCTTTTCCCGTAGTGTCTCTGGGCCCGATTCACAGCTCAGGAAGTTTCACGCTCTCAGGGCTGGGGCTTCTGCCAGCGTCTTGTCCTGATGTTTTGATAGATGGTTGCTTTCCACCTACATCTCCTGCCTGCTCGGAATTTCACTTGGATTCGGTCTGAGGGGCGGATGCAATGCTGTGTTTTCCCGACGGCGACCCACCCACCTACCCCCGCGTGGGAAAGCCCTGCATCCCCCCCACCCCCCCCCCCGAGTCTGAGACGCCGCCTTCCATACACTCAGCTCCTCGATGCCTGTGGACCCTCCCCTCCCCTCCACCCCACCACCGCCCGTCTGCTCTGAGCGCAGCGGCCTTTCCCGCGCCCACAGCTCCTGGGATGAGGGCGGGTTCCTACTTCACGCTGACACCTGGTGCGCGCACCTCCCTCATTGTTCCTCTCCTTCAGCATTTTCTCGGCTGCTGTTAGCCTCTGTTTCTCCTAATTACCTGCAAACTTCCCACTGCAATTCCCATCAGTCAGTTTTTTAAATATAATCCTATCTAATAAAAGAGTAATATGCAAATTGACCGTACCTACACTACACCCACAAGCCACGCCCACCAGCCAATCTGGAGCGAGTATGCAAATTAACCCAACCAAGATGGCTGCAGCCACAGAGAGAGCAGGAGGCTTGGGTTTCCCTGGCGATGGAGGAAGCCAAGCTCCGGCAGCCCTGGCCTGCCTTGGCCTCCACTCAAGGCTACAAAGTTTCAATTGTAGAAGATAAATAAATCCCAGATCCCAGGGCCTCCACTTGGGTCACCAGGGTGTGTGGCCGGCCTGCAAACCACCACAGGCCCCTCACCCAGGTCGCCCCACACCCCAAGGGAACCCCCACCCTGATCTGGGACACCCTTCAGGGCAAACCAGCTGGCCCCCACCCATGCACCAGGCCTCTATCCTATCTAATAAAAGAGTAATATGCAGATTGACCATCACTCCAACACACAAGATGGCTGCCCCCATGTGGACACAAGATGGCCAGCAGCGGAGGGCAGTTGGGAGGGACCAGGCCTGCAAGGGAGGGCAGTTGGGGGCGATCAAACCTGCAGGGAAAGGCAGTTGGGGGAGACCCAGGCCTGCAGGGGAGAGCAGTTAGGGGTGACCAGGCCTGCAGGGGAGGGCAGTTAGGGGTGACCAGGCCTGCAGGGGAGGGCAGTTAGGGGCAAACAGGCTGGTAGGGGAGCAGTTAGGCATCAATCAGGCTGTCAGGGGAGTGGTTAGGCGCAGGGGTGGGCAAACTTTTTGACTCGAGGGCCACAATGGGTTCTTAAACTGGACCGGAGGGCCAGAACAAAAGCATGGATGGAGTGTTTGTGTGAACTAATATAAATTCTAAGTAAAGGAGTGGAGGGGAGAGCAAGAGAACCGGATAGAACAGCCGGATCCGGCCGCGGGCCGTCGTTTGCCCACGGCTGGGTTAGGGGGTGATCAGGCTGACAGGGGAGCAATTAGGCATCAATCAAGCTGGCAGGGGAGTGGTTAGGGGGTGATCAGGCTGGCAGGCAGAAGCAGTTAGGGGCAATCAGGAAGGCAGGCGGGTGAGCAGTTGGGAGCCAGCAGGCCTGGATTGTGAGAGGGATGTCCAACTGCCCGTTTAGGCCCGATCCAGTCAGACATCCCTGGAGGGGCCCCAGATTGGAGAGGGTAAAGGCTGGGCTAAGGGACACACACCCTGTGCATGAATTTCGTTGCACCGGGCCTCTAGTTTTAATATATTTAACATACTTATTGATTTCAGAGAGGAAGGGAGAGGGAGAGAGAGAGAAACACCAGTGATGGCTGCCTCCTGCACGCCCCACCCTGGGGATCGAGTCCGAAACCCAGGCCTGTGCCCTGACCGGGAATCGAACCCTGACCTCCTGGTTCCTAGGTCGGCGCTCAGCCACTGAGCCACGCCGGCCGGGCCATCAGTCAGTTCTCTAAAACCCACGGACAGCGGCCTGGCGTGGTGACCCCGCTGGCTGCCCACGAGGTCTGGGACGGAGCCACAACCTGGGGAAGCGAGCAGGCAATGCGATCACAGACGCGGTGTTACGTACGTGAGCACCTGCAGCCCACACACTCTTATTAACTGAGGTCACCCCAACCGGGTCCATAAGAAGGAAAATACGGTAAATGTTAGTGGAAGTGAGAGGCCCGAGGTGTTGTGCTCGGCACCCTGAGAGCAGATGTCACCCCCACGGGGACCTACGGCGACTCTGATCCCAGTAACTTCAGCACAAATGAAAGGAAGGCTGGGAGGAGAGGGTGAGGGAAGGGAGGAGGGAGGAGGGAGGAGGGGGGAGGGAGGAGGGGGGAGGGAGAGAGAAGGGAGGAGGGAGGAGGGGGGAGGGAGGAGGGGGGAGGGAGAGAGAAGGGAGGAGGGAGGAGGGAGGAGGGGGGAGGGAGGAGGGGGGAGGGAGGAGGGGGGAGGGAGGGAGAGAGAAAGGAGGAGGGAGGAGGAGGAGGGGGGAGGGAGGAGGGAGGAGGGGGGAGGGAGGAGGGAGGAGGGAGGGAGAGAGAAGGGAGGAGGGAGGAGGAGGAGGGGGGAGGGAGGAGGGAGGAGGGGGGAGGAAGGAGGGAGGAGGGAGGAGGAGGAGGGGGAGGGAGGAGGGAGGAGGGGGAGGGAGGGAGAGAGAAGGGAGGAGGGAGGGAGAGAGAAGGGAGGAGGGAGGAGGGAGAGAGAAGGGAGGAGGGAGGAGGGAGGAGGGGGGAGGGAGGAGGGGGGAGGGAGGGAGAGAGAAGGGAGGAGGGAGGAGGGAGAGAGAAGGGAGGAAGGAGGAGGGAGGAGGGGGGAGGGAGGAGGGGGGAGGAGGGAGAGAGAAGGGAGGAGGAGGAGGGAGGAGGGGGAGGGAGGAGGGGGAGGGGGAGGGGAGGGGGAGGGGGAGGGAGGAGGGAGGAGGGAGGAGGGAGGGAGAGAGAAGGGAGGAGGGAGGAGGGAGAGAGAAGGGAGGAAGGAGGAGGGAGGAGGGAGAGAGAAGGGAGGAGGGAGGAGGGAGGAGGGGGGAGGGAGGAGGGGGGAGGGAGGGAGAGAGAAGGGAGGAGGGAGGAGGGAGAGAGAAGGGAGGAAGGAGGAGGGAGGAGGGGGGAGGGAGGAGGGGGGAGGAGGGAGAGAGAAGGGAGGAGGGAGGAGGGAGGAGGGGGGAGGGAGGAGGGAGGAGGGAGGGAGAGAGAAAGGAGGAGGGGGGAGGGAGGAGGGGGGAGGGAGGAGGGAGGAGGGAGGGAGAGAGAAAGGAGGAGAGAGAAGGGAGGAGGGAGGAGGGAGAGAGAAGGGAGGAAGGAGGAGGGAGGAGGGAGAGAGAAGGGAGGAGGGAGGAGGGGGGAGGGAGGAGGGAGGAGGGAGGAGGGGGAGGGAGGAGGGAGGAGGAGAAGGGGGGAGGGAGGAGGGAGGAGGGAGGAGGAGAAGGGGGGAGGGAGGAGGGAGGAGGGAGGAGGGAGGAGGGAGGAGGGAGGGGGAGGGGAGCACTGGCCGCATCGGAGGCCTTCCCCGAGGGCACCCGTCGCCTTCCAGCCCGTGGGAAGGGGCCTTCCGCCCACTGGGTGCTTGTTTGAATGTTTCGAGGTGCTCTCACATGTTTGCGTTAGCTGCGCCTTCACATCATTGATCACCCAGCACATTCCTCGTCCCCCATTAATCAGACCCGCTACGACTGTTGTTCCCGGGGAAACCCCACGTCCCCTGGGCCTACAGGAGACCGACCTCCTGACCCTGCGCCTCCGGAGACCACGTGACGCTGGGCGCCTGTGGGAGCAGCCTCGCTCCTCCCTGGTTTCCCGTGGCGACTGGGCTTGGGCCTCCCTATCTTGGCGTTGCACTGTTTTGTATTTTTGGAGAAAGTCACCATCTGAGAGAAGCCAGGGCAAGGACAGAGCCTTTCTTTCTTTCCTTTTTTCTTTATGATGGAACCATTTTTAAAAAGACTATTTTCATTGATGTCAGAGAGGAAGGGAGAGGGAGAGAGAGAGAGAAACATCAACGATGAGAGAGAGTCATGGATGGGCTGCCTCCTGCACGCCCCCCACTGGGGATGGAGCCCACAACCCCGGCCTGTGCCTGACCTGGAATCCAACCGTGACCTCCTGGTTCCTAGGTCGAGGCTCCACCACGGAGCCACGCTGCTGGGCTGCAAAAGTGCCCTTTACCACAACACAGAACACGGCCCTTCTCATCCGCTTTCAGCATCAGCACGTGTCACTTCAGGCCACGAAGAAACGGGAGGGCGCCCTCCCTCAGGGGAGACGGGCAGGGGGTGTAAAGCCCAACTGAAACCAACCAACAGGGAACGGCAACAATGTATCGACTCTCCCACCCATTTATCTCCAAGGAAACCAACCGGGAACAGCAACAATGTATCCACTCTCCCACCCATTTATCTCCAAGGAAACCAACCGGGAACCGCAACAATGTATCAGCTATCCCACCCATTTATCTCCAAGGAAACCAACGGGGAACAGCAACAATGTGTCCACTATCCCGTCCACTTATCTCAAAGGAACCAAGGCTGTTCTCCTCCCCCCACCCCTCCCCCATGGCTGGCGCCCGGTACCTGCAGGAGGAGCCCAGCGGACGGACGGTCGGATGGACGGACGGTCGGATGGACAGACACACACGCAGAGCCGTGGCAAAGGAGCAGCGCCCCAGCTGGCGTCCTCCTCGCTGCGCGGTGCTGGGCGCGTCCCGTGGGCAGAAACCGCGTCTCCAACTGCGCGGAATTGCGTCCCAAAGAGGTGACTCTGCTGAGTCTCACTTCCCATCCGGAAGCAGATTCTTCTCATGGGGGGCGGGCGGGGGGGGGGGCATTACAATCTGGCGGGAAGGTTGGGTGGAACAAGGCCCACGGCGCTCCTGGGCGTGGAGGTGCCTCGCTGTCGTCCTGGAACAGGTCGGGGCCCTGTGACCCCGCAGGCCGCTCCTCCTGGGACCGTGTCCTCCGCGGCTGGGGGTTCCTAAGGCCTCGGGCAGCTCTGCGCGCAGGTCCTCTGAGCGAGAGCCCCGAGGTTGCACACAGGCACCCCTCGGGGGAGTTAAAGACCTTAGGGGACACCAGGGCTACGGTCGGTCGGTCGGTCGGTCGGTCGTGAAGGCCGAGAAAACCCCTTGGCTTAGGCGGTGCCCCGGGACCGCGTCAGGTGAGGCGCCTCCCCGGGGAGCATTCCCTGTGCGCAGGCGCCTCCCCGGGGAGCACTTCCCTTTGCGCAGGCGCCTCTCCGGGGAGCGCTGCCCTGTGCGCAGGCGCCTCCCCGGGGAGCATTCCCTTTGCGCAGGCGCCTCTCCGGCCTCGACCTGCTCGAAGCAGCG
>NC_137783.1:439191-469191 GCF_963455305.1 Plecotus auritus
GGGTTCGATTCTGGTCAAAGGCATGTACCTTGGTTGCGGGGCACATCCCCAGTAGGAGGTGTGCAGGAGGCAGCTGATCTATGTTTCTCTCTCATCGATGTTTCTAACTCTCTATCCCTCTCCCTACCTCTCTGTAAAATATCAATAAAATATATTGAAAAAAAATAAAATAAATAAAAATGAGGACTATCAGAACCCTTTAAAGAGATCGGGTACAGCCCTGGCTGGTGTGGCTCCGTGGATAGAGCGTCGGCCGGCAGGCTGGAGGGTCCAGGGTTGGATTCCCGTCAAGGGCACAGGCCCAGGTTGCGGGCTCGATCCCCACCCAGTGTGGGGGGCGTGCAGGAGGCAGCCGATCCATGATTCTCTCTCGTCATGGATGTTTCTCTCTCTCCCTCCCCCTTCCTCTCTGACATCAATAGAAATAAGTAAGAAAATAAATGAATAAGTAAATAAATGAATACATAAATCAGGTACATATCCGTGAAAATTAGTCTGAAGACCAAAGAAAACGCTCAGGCCAAAGCAAAGGCCCGCGGGGAAGGACGGTCATCCCCGGGGCTCCTGGGGGCTGTGGCCCTGGCAGAGCGGGAGGGGCGGGGCATCTAGTTCCCTTCCCTTCTGCAGGCCCATCCCTGTCTCCCGGTGGCCTCAGCCCCTCCAGCGAGTGTCTCCTCGACGCTCCACACCAGGCGTCCTCAAACTACGGCCCGCGGGCCACAGGCGGCCCGCCGAGGACATGGATCCGGCCCGCCGGGGGCCGCTGCCTGTCCTGCTTAGCAGCCGACGCGTCCCGGGCCCGCAGTGCTCCTAGGAATTTGTTCATAGTTTTTTTTTTTTTTTAAACTATAGTCCGGCCCTCCCACGGTCTGAGGGACAGTGACCTGGCCCCCCGTTTAAAAAGTTTGACGCCCTGACCGGTTTGGCTCAGTGATAGAGCGTCGGACTGCGGACTGAAGGGTCCCAGGTTCGATTCCGGTCAAGGGCATGTACCTTGGTTGCGGGCACATCCCCAGCAGGGAGTGTGCAGGAGGCAGCTGATCGGTGTTTCTCTCTCATCGATGTTTCTCACTCTCTATCCCTCTCCCTTCCTCTCTGTAAAAAATTAATAAAAATATATATTTTTAAAAAAGTGTGAGGACCCCTGCTCCACACACGCCCCCCCCCCCCCCAGCCCTCCTTCACCCCCACAATGGCCCTGGGAACCTTGAATCACCGTCTCTCGTTTTCAAGGTAAGAAAACGGAGCCTCGGATCGCGTGCCGCTTCCCAAGATCACTCCCGTGGGAGACGGAGCCGAGCCACTTCCCCTGTGGGTGACCTCACAGTCACGCCCCCCCCCCCCCCCCACGAGGCCACGCGCCTCCCTCGGCCCAACCTTCCGCTAAAAGGACGGCAGACACAGGGAAACCCTCACAGGTCAAACCGAACATCCGCGCACCCTGCGCGCAGGGACAGCCACCGCCGAGCGCTGAGCCAACGGGGGGCCCTCGGGTCGGGTCGGCCCGTCGTCCCCTCCGGAGCTTAGAAACGGAAGGTCAGGTCCGTCCGTCCGTGAAGCCAGCCCGGCCGCTGGACACAGGTGCCGCGCTGATCCCTCCTGGCACGTTCGTATTTTCCCGACAATTTCAGGTTCATGGTTTTGCCATGTCCTCACAGGCGAGTCCGGGGCGGGGGCTGAATTGAGATGACGGAGCGCCTCACGGAGAGGTCCGCCTGCTTGCAGCCCGAGGCCTGGGATCCCGGCTCATCTCCAGTCTTTCCGTGGACGGGCTGCCTCTCGCAGGCCCACGGTGCTCGACTTCACCGGGGAACGCGGTTGTGGGGAGGGAGGAAAAGCCACGGGCGGCACCTCTGACTTGAATTACGGGTCAGAGACCCGCCGTTCCCGGCCCGTCCGAGCTGGAAGCGAGGCTTGACTTGCCCCCTCGGAGGGAGACGGTTCCGGCTGAAGCTTTCACAAGGGCTGCGGTTGGGCCTGGCCGCTCAGTGAGCCCGGAGGAGGTCCAGCCCACGTCGGGCCGTGCTGGCTCCTGTGAAACGGGCCCGTTCGGAAGCTCATTTCTGCGTTTCACGGCAGGAAAAATAGCCCTCCCACGCCCTCCCCTCCCCCTGACCCCCCCCCGACCCTCCCCCAGCTTCAGCAATGTTCTAAAAAAATGTGTTTTTTTTTTAAGACAAATTTTCCAAGCGAAATTGCGGGGTACTGTTCTTCAGACCCCGCTCTCTGGGGAGCTTAAATCAGAAGCTCACGGTTTCTTTCCATCGAATTCCAAGATGGCACAGTTCTTCTCCTTCTCTTCATCCTCACCAAAGGATATTTTTCCATTGGTTTTTAGGGAGAGTCGGGGAGAGAGAGGGAAAGATAAAAATACATACGTGGGAGAAACACATCAATGGGTTGCCTCCCGCACACGTCCCGACCAGGCCCCCCCCTCCCCCCCCGCCGGGGCGAGGGAGGAGCCTGCAACCCAGGTACGTGCCCCTGACCAGAATGGAACCCGGGACCCTTGGGTCCGCAGGCCGATGCTCTGCCCACTGAGCCACACCAGCCGGGGGGGGGGGACCACGGGTTCTTCTTAACCGAGGAGCATTTGGGCATCGCTTGGGCACAGAAAAAAAAAAAAAAGCATGAAACAGAACATACCTTCCGTGGCTCAAAATCCCAACGACGGCCGCTCCCTCCAGCCCGCGTGACGAGGAGCGAGGCCGAGGCCCCCTCCGGTGGGAAGGACGGAGCAGGCGCGATTGCCCTGCCGCCGGGGACACGGGTCGGGGCTGCGTTCCCAATCCCGGCGGACACTGGGAAACTTACCAAGTGTGACCACTCGCCTCGGAGTCTCCAGGGACGCGTCCGAAGAGTCGGGTTCTTATCTCCTTGTCACTGAACCTCTGAGCACAGGTTTCCGTAGCCACAGGGTGTCCCCCCCTTCCCCCCCCAGAACACACACACCCTCTGAATGATTATCCCGTCGGTGTTGATGCACGTACGGTCCGTTTTCGGAGTGTCGAAGCATCTACAGAAACGAGTACCGTGTTTTTTGGTCAACGCCTGTTTTTTCAAACCGATGGCTGTTCCGGTCCAGGCGCTGCTGGTAACACGAAGAGACAGGAGCCCAGGCCTCAGGAATCGTCCGTCTCGGTATCTGTGTGCCCCGCCTGCGTCCGCTGCTGCCGGTTCTGTACCGTCAACGTCGCCTTTTTTTTTTTTTTTTAATATATATTTTATTGATTTTTTACAGAGAGGAAGGGAGAGGGATAGAGAGTTAGAAACATCGATGAGAGAGAAACATTGATCAGCTGCCTCCTGCACACCCCCTACTGGGAATGTGCCCGCAACCAAGGTACATGCCCTTGACCGGAATCGAACCTGGGACCCTTCAGTCCGCAGGCCGACACTCTATCCACTGAGCCAAACCGGTTAGGGCCAACGTTGCCTTTTAGGCATCCCCCTGGAAAAAAAAAAGCAGGGGTCCTCAAACTTTTTAAACAGGGGGCCAGTTCCCTGTCCCTCAGACCGTGGGAGGGCCGGACTATCGTTTAAAAAAAAAAACTATGAACAAATTCCTAGGCGCGCTGCGGGCCCGGGACGCGTCGGCTGCTCAGCAGGACAGGCAGCGGCCCCCAGCGGGCCGGATCCATGTCCTCGGGGGGCCGCCTGTGGCCCACGGGCCGTCGTTTGAGGACGCCTGGCCCTAGTGGATACATTCTCTTTGTGCAAGACGTAGTCTGGCTTCAGCCGTTATTTCAACAAGATGAAGAACGGACGACCGATCGACCCCACAGGTAGTTGTGACTCCAGAAACGCCGATGCGGCTGCTGGATTCTTCTCCCTGGGCTGACGTCTGAGACCGAAGCAGTTTTCCCCCGTAACCCACGGCTCTCTGACGGGCCCTGCTTCCAGACCCCGGGCTATCCCTCCCCAGAACACGTCACATAAAGTCGCACACTAAAGTTAACAGCTTCTGAACGATGGCCATAACAATTATATGATTATACGTTCCCTGGATTAACATGTGGCCCGTAATCCTCGGATACCACAAACTCAGCTGGGCCGGGGATCTAACGCGTTTCCTTCCCGTAGCGAGCGTTCCCCTGGGAAGGGCGCATACCAGGGCGTTGTTCAAAACATTTATTGGGGTTGAACATGGCGCAGCCGATAAACAAGTGTTCCCCAGCTGCTAAATCGCACCCCGTATACTTTAAACAACCCGCCGCGCCCGCAGCGTCTGCAGCGCGAGGACGTCACGTCCAGAGCACATGCTCTCCAGCGTCACTGCTGAGGCTGCGTCTGCTTCGCGTCCTGGAGTTCCCCGGCTCCTCTGGGCTCCTGGACGGTCAGATCGGAGCGCGTGGGGGGGCGGGGGGGTCCAGGGCGGCGTCCACTTCCTCCAACCCGGGCCTGGATGCCACACCCTTAGCCCGAGGGACCGAGAGAGATCCAAGCACCGACCGGCACGCCCGCGGCCAGCGAGGCCCTGACACGGCGCGGGTCGCATGTATAAAGCGCGAGGAAGGCCCTGGCCGGTGTGGCTCAGGGGTTAGAGCGCCGGCCTGTGGACCGAAGGGTCCCGGGTTCGATTTCGGTCAAGGGCACGGACCTCGGTGGCACGCTCCTGCCGGCGCCCGCGGGAGGCAGCCGATCGATGTGTCTCCTCCTCACACCATTGTTTCTCTCCGTCTTTCCCTCTCTCTTCCACTCTCTCTAAAAATGAATGGGAACTAGCCTCTGGCGAGGATTAAAATAAATAAATGAAAGTAAAGCCCAGGGAGGCTCTCCCGTAGAAGCAGGAGGGGGCGCGAGGGACTTTTCACGGCGAGAGTGTGACGCTCACGTGACGGGGTCACCCCCCCCCACCTCCCCCCACCGACCTCTGTGCCGGTTCTCCAGCTGCTCCGACGTGACTCACCCTGACACGGAGCCCCCGCTCCGCGGAAATGTGTTGAAACCTTGGGGGGCGTTCCCCGTTGATAGGCAGGACACTGGGCCGGCGAGGAAGGGTTACAGAGCCGCTTCCCGGCGGGGCCCGGCGCTTTCGCAACCTCCATCGCGTGCCAGGTGCGAGTTTGGAAATCTCGCCCCCCCCCTCCCCCTCCATCCCCAGCAGGCCCCGTCCCACCGCCTGTTTCACAAGCAGGACACTTACCGCAAAGCCCCTGTGTGAGCAGAGTTCTGTGGACACAAAGGGGACGGCTGTGGTCGGCACGCTGGCTGTCTAGGATGTTCCGTGGGTTTGGTTAGGGCTCGGCCTGCTCCTGCCCCAGCGTGGTTACTATGCAGAGAAGAGAGAAAAGAAAAGAAAAGAGAAGAGAAGAGAAGAGAAGAGAAGAGAAGAGAAGAGAAGAGAAAAGAAAAAAGAAGAGAAAAGAAGAGAAGAGAAAAAACTGGCCAGTGTGGCTCAGTGGTTGAGGATTGACCTATGAACCAGGAGGTCACGGTTCAATTCCTCATCAGGGCACACGCCCAGGTTGCAGGCTTGAGCCCCAGTAGGGGGTTTGCAGGAGGCAGCCGATCCATGATTCTCTCTCATCGTGGATGTTTCTCTCTCTCTCTCCCTCCCTCTCCCTTCCTCTCTGACATCAATAATATATATATATATATATATATATATATATATATATATATATAATATTTTATTGATTTTTTACAGAGAGGAAGGGAGAGGGAGAGAGAGTTAGAAACATCAATGAGAGAGACACATCGATCAGCTGCCTCCTGCACACTCCCCACTGGGGATGTGCCCGCAACCAAGGTACATGCCCTTGACCGGAATCGAACCTGGGACCTTTCCGTCCGCAGGCCGACGCTCTATCCCCTGAGCCAAACCGGTTAGGGCAATAAAAATATATTTTTTAAAAAAAGGACAAAGAAATTCAGCTTGTCTGTGTGGCTCTTTCTGAGAAGAAGGAATGGATTGTGTCAACAGACACGTGGGAGAGGCATATGCCCCCTAAGCCCCCTCCCTCCCCTCCGCAGAACAGCAGAACGAGGAGGAGGGGGCCCTGGCCAGGAGCCGGCTGGTCTGGCCCAGCAAATCCTGCCTCGCTTGCATTTCTAAAAATAGCGCAGAGAACCTGGGGGCCGTGGGCAGCCTCCCAGGGCTGTGGGATGTGGCGGGATCTCTGGGGCCGCATGCTGGACAGGGAGCTTACGAGGGTGTGGGACCGTCCGAGCAGCGGCCGGGTTTCTGTGGGAACGGCGCCCGTTCTAAAGCCGTGGGCAGCGTTGGCCAAGGGGCCCCACGTTCCCGACGGGAGAACAGTGAGAGGGAGGGACCGAGGAGCGAGTGCGTGCCTGGGAACGAGGTCCAATCAACGGTGATCAAAAGAAGGAAGGAGTCTCCCGGCCGGAGTGGCTCAGGGGTTGAGCATCGACCCAGGAGGTCACGGTTCGATTCCGGTCAAGGGCACAGGCCTGGGGGAGGCAGTTCGATCCCCAGTAGGGGGCCATGCAGGAGGCAGCTGACCCATGATTCTCTCTCATCATGGATGTTTCTCTCTCTCTCTCCCTCTCCCTTCCTGTCTCTGACATCCATAAAAACATATTTTTAGAAATTGAGAGACTTACTGGAGTTCCCGGCCGGGCATGGACGGGCGTGCGCCTTTGGGTGAGCTGCGTTCCCCTCAGGACCCTTTAAGGCAGGGGTGGGCAAACTTTTTGACTCGAGGGCCACCATGGGTTCTTCAACGGGACCGGAGGGCCGGAACAAAAGCACGGATGGAGTGTTTGTGTGAACTGATATAAATTCAAAGTAAAGGAGCGGAGGGGAGAGCAAGAGAACCCTCCGCTCTTTCGGCTCCGCGGGCCGGATAGAACAGCCGAACGGGCCGGATCCGGCCCGCGGGCCGTCGTTTGCCCACGGCTGCTTTAAGGTCTGCAGGCCGACGCTCTGTGCACTGAGCCACACCTACCAGAACAACGTGGAATCTTTATGAAATCAGAAAAGAACATGTCCTCGCTCGCACTGTCCTTTCTCTGTGATGCTGAACTCACGGTCACGCAGAAGCCCTCCGGCCGGAGCCAGGGACCCTGACAGGTGCGGCCGCGGAGGGACAGGAAGGGGAGGAACCCGTCGGGAGTGAGGACGGGAAGGGCACGCTGGCGGCAGGAGCTATAAATAGCCAGCTCGGAGGGGGGCCGGGAGGAAGGAGGAGCGGCCTCTTCTGTCTCTGCCCAAATGACCTTCTTGGGTCCAGCGCCGTGAAGGTCGCCGTGAAGGAAGGCGCTGGCACAGGACAGGTCTGTCAGGGAAAAAAAATGACACCCAGACGCCCCGGGCCTGACGCCTTCTTTGTTCAGACTCAGAAGTCAGCACGCTCTGCCCGAGCCTGCATTCCGCTGAGTCTCACAGAACACTGACCCACTTTCACAGCTTCAGTAACCTTTTTCTTCCTTTTTTTTTCTTTTTTTTTTCACCGTGTGTTATAGCAATTTTGGTCTCGGTTTCCAAGGGTTTTCCTCATTCTAGAACCGAGCATGCTCAGAGCACCAGGCTCTGTACACACCTGCCTCACTGGGCGGCCTGCCCATCGGACGGAGCCCTGATTCGGCCGTCCCTGGAGGCCCCCGATAAGGGGCCGCCACCCGGCCGCGCTCCGTGGTCAGCATCGACCTGGGAACCAGGAGGTCAGGGTTCGATTCCCGGTCAAGGGCCCAGGCCTGGGTGGCGGGCTCCATCCCCAGCAGGGGGCGTGCAGGAGGCGGCCGACCCACGGTTCTCTCTCATCATGGATGTTTCCGTCTCGCTCTGCCTCTCCCTCCCTCTCTGTAATCCATAACAATATGTTTTTTTTTTAAAAAAAATAACCACTGGACAGTTACCTTTGATAATGCTACTCGTCCGTGAGTGGGAATAAGCTCACGCGATACCGGGGCCCACCCCGGAGTCTCCGCGTTACGTTACGGCATCGATTGGGGTAAAGGGCATTTTTCAAGGTGCAGAGACTGGCTCAATACAAAGCTAAGCGCTGGAGGTTCCAGAAAACAGGCTCAGAATCCCACGGTTTCCGAATCGGAGAAGACGCATTCGGCCGCCGTGCGGGCGGCCGGGAGGCTGCCCCCCCCCCACCACCACCACCAGGTTCTGTGCTGTGCGGACGTGCGAGTGGCTAATAATTAAGGTTTAACCAGGCATCGTCGGGGAATACGTCTAACGGCTGAGTGTGTGCGCCGGCAGCACCCGGCCCTGGGTGCTCCGGGCGGGGAGCGGGTGCTGTCGGAGGAAAAGGCCTGGTTCTTCGGGGGGCGGGGATTGTCTCACCCACGGGAAAAAGGAACCAGCGAGGACGCTGGCAGCGAGAAGAAGCAGCACGGACAGCCCCCCTCCTGTCCAGGGCCCCAGAGGCCCCGTCTCTGCCCCCACCTCTCGCCTCCCGAGGGGTTCCCCGGCGCACGAGCCCCCTGTGAGCGGACGGACACGGCAGCCGTCGGAAACCAGGACAAACCCCGGGCCTGGCTTTCTGCCTCATGCGTTTTCAGAACGAGGACCCGCAGGTAGAAAACGGGCTGCTCCCCCGTCAAAAAGGGGGGCCCCGCTCTGACGATCACACAGAGCTGCACCGCCCCACCCCCCCGCAGGGCCTCCTTCGAGACGAGCTGAGACCTCGGAGCCGTCGGTCCGTGTCCGGCGTCGAGTGCGGGCGCTCTCTCCGAAGCCGAGACCCAGGGGTGGTCCCCGAAGAATCACCCGGGAAGACAGACGCCCGCCCGTTGCCAACCAGATGATAAGAGCTCCCCGCGGGCCCGCTACTTCCCCGAGTGTCGTGTTGCTGCGGGGTCACGTGACTTGCTGCACACCCACGGCTGGAACCGGCACCAAACACAGAGGCCCTCTCCCCGGCGCTGCCGTCCCTGAGGCCAGATGGAGATCGCTGTCTCCCCCTGATCAGACCGTCCCCTGACGCCACCCAGGCCGTGCGGACACCCCAGGCCCGGTTCAGGCTGGAGGGAGCCACCCACCCCCCCTCCCCCGGCCTCGCTCAGGGTGCCTGGGTCTGAGTGTCGGGGAGAAAAGAGAAACCAGCGCACGGAGTGGCCTCTCACATTCCCCGAAGTTTCAGTCCCATCATTTCTCACCTCCCCACGGCCCCAGACGAGCCACACGCGTGAAGGCCTGTTCAGCTGTGTGGGGTCCTTTTGTGAAACTGTCAAAACAATGACCTCATTTGGAGCCATCGGCGGGCGGCGGGCCCGGCTCGCGGACACCGGACGCGCGTCGCCGAGGCAATCAATTCAAGACGGCCACTCGGGCAGGCGGGCGGCGTGGACCCAGGTGACGGGGGGTGGGGGGGGGTTCCATCTCTCCTCGGTGACCAAACATGAACCCCAGCCGCCTGCCCGGTGTGGCACGGGGAAGGCCCGGAAAAGGCCCCTGCCCGCTGCGGGGGTGGGGGTGGGGGTGGGGGTGGGGGCGGCGTGCTCCCCACCAGGACCCAGCCCAGCATTGACTTGCAATGAGAAGGAATGAGATTTCATCCGAGAGCGCGTGGCCTGGGGAGCAGAGAGCAGGGGGTCCTGTCGGCACGCGGGCACAACGGCACGGGAGGGGGGGGGGGGGCCCTGATCGAGGCCGTGGCTGCACCAGGCCCTCCCGTCACAGCAGCTCCCGTGGGAAGGGTCCCTCGGCATAACGCAGCTCCCGTCTGCGGTGATGGGAGAGTGAACCGGACGTCCGCGCCCCCGAGGCCGCGGAGCAGGGCGGTGCTTTGCGTTAAGGCAGCAGGTGGGTCTGTAAGGGCTCGTGGGAGGAGGTGCGCGTTTGCACTGCCTGCGCCTCCCCCTCTCCCTGGGGAAGAAGGCGCTTCAGGAAAGCGCGGGAAGTTATTGTTGCCCCAGCTTGTTGTTCTGGCCCATCTGCTTCCTGAAGCGCCGGGTGGGCGAGCTCAGCCCAGCCCGCTGTTTGCCAGGAAGCCGGTTTCCGGGTGCTCCTCTGCCGAGAGCTGAGCCAGGCTCCTCCTCGGGTCCCTGCGGGCTGTGACGTCGGGAGAGGAGGCGAAGGACACAGTGTCTCGGGCTCCATGAGGGTAATTGTCCAGCAGGACGGGCTACGGAATCTCAAAGGTGAGGCCGAGGGACACCTGTCCACGTGGCGACAGCGCAGCGTTAACCAGGCGTGAACACGGGGGCCCCACGGGCCGCACCCCCGGCCACCGGCCACCCGGCCACGCAGCGAAGCCCTCACCCGCGAAATGCTGGATCCCCGGCACTGGTAACGGGTCCGGGTTTCGGCACACGTCATCGGCACACGTCATCGGCACACGTCATCGACACACGTCATCGCGCCGGCGCAGATTTCAGGCCTGCGTGATCGTCGCCTGGTCTCCTGGGGGCCCCCCGGTTTCTAACACTGGACCTGACATTCAAGGCTAAAATAACGGCTGGCGTCCATAGTCATTCCCACCTAGAAGTCGCTCTGTGGCCCGGCCGGCGTGGCTCAGTGGCTGAGCATTGACCTATGAACCAGGAGGTCACAGTTTGGTTCCCAGTCAGGGCACAGGCCCAGGCTGCAAGCTCTGTCCCCAGTGTGGGGCGTGCAGGAGGCAGCCGATCCATAATTCTCTCATCATTGTTGTTTCTATCTCTCCCTCTCCCTTCTTCTCTGAAATCAATAAAAATATTTAAAAATTCTTTTTAAAAAGTTGCTCCATGACTGTGGGGCCCGGGCAGGGGAGTTTGACCTGAGCTGGGAATCTCGTGTGGCCCCAGAGGTTGAGGCGCTCCGGGGGCCGAGCTGGATCTGTTGGAGCCACGGTATAACTCTGACAGCACCAGCGCTCACTCGCTGAGCAGAGCACACAGCCCGAGTCCATACGGACTCATTTATGCTAACTAACTGATTAACGAATGCACTAATTGGTGTGCATTCGTGTATTAGTTAACGGGAGGCAGACAGCTCTTCCTTAGGATAAAATTCCAGTTAACAGATGAAGAAGGAAAGAGAACCAGGAACCTCATCTATATATATAAAAGGCTAATATGCTAAGGGTCCCGCCGACTGTCCGACCGGTCGCTATGACGCGCACTGACCACCAGGGGGCAGATGCTCAACGTGGCGCACTGGCCATTTACAAAGAATCGGCACGCTGCGGACCTGGCACCGATGAAGCGATACTCGGCTTCTCCCAAGTTGGACACAGGCCCCAGCACCACCCCAGAGCGACACCCCCCCCCAAATCACAGCCGATGCTGCCGAGACCCCACGGCCCAGCCCAGCCCGGAAACGGTCACTGTGGGCGCCGGATAATGATGTCACGTAGCAACGCCCAGCGTTTCTTCAGCCCAGGAACATGACTTGCTTTATTTATTTATTTTTTTTAAATATACTTTATTGATTTTTTACAGAGAGGAAGGGAGAGGGATAGAGAGCTAGAAACATCGATGAGAGAGAAACATCGATCAGCTGCCTCCTGCACACCTCCCACTGGGGATGTGCCCGCAACCAAGGTACATGCCCTTGACCGGAATCGAACCTGGGACCCTTCAGTCCGCAGGCCGACGCTCTATCCACTGAGCCACACCGGTCAGGGCCACGACTTGCTTCATAGCCGGGTGCAAACAGTTCACACTTTAACCAAATGTCTGTGAGGCATTTTCCCGTGCCTCATCTCATTTGATCCTCACGGAAGCCCTGGAGTAGGTAGATAGGAGACTCAGTGGAATCCTATTTTCTTTTCATTAGCCGGGAAACGGAGATTTAGAAAATTTAGAAATTTGACCCGACTGAAAAGAAGTAAGAAATGGTGGGCCTTGAAAATGACTTCAGGTTTTCTCACTGTGCAGAATAGAGTCAAACACGGCTGCAGTTAAATATTTTACCCTTTGTTCTCCCTGCGTGACCTACCATAATCATCAGCTTCGTGTTGATATTTCCTGCTGTGTTGCTGACAATTACCTGAAAGAGAAGTTGGGGTTGCTTCCCTGGGCTGGGAAACATTTACCTACATCAGAAAGCAGGTCCAATTAAGCCAGTGTATCTATATCAATAAAAGCCGAAGTTGATTCACGCATGCGCATATAAAGCTCTCGCTGGCGCCAATCACACACGTGTGTTTCGATCTGTCATTGTCCGTGGTGAATTGGGCTGATACTTCTAGTCGAGAAAGGGCGGAGAGCGATATTAAAATATTTCTTCTAATTAATTTTAATGCGCACGAATCCGTGCTCCCGGCCACTGGCGGTGAATAACCGGCAAATGTCACGGGATCGCACTCATCGGTGGAACCTCATGAACAAAATAAACTGACAGACAAACCAGAAGCAGAGATGTGGAAGCATGACAGACCGGCAGATGTCGGAGGGAAGCGGGGACGGCGAGAGACACACTAAGACCTTGTGTGCGCGTAGGCATGACCCGTGAACACGGACCCTAGTGCAGGGAAGGCCTGGGGAGGGGCGGGGGAGGGGGAAGGGGTCAGTGGGGGAAAAGAGGGGACACCTATAATACTTTGGACAACAAGATAAATCTAAAAAAAGAGTAACAGGCCAAGTGCAGAGCAGTAACTGTTGCAGACAAGGGACACAGGTGGATGCTACAATCAGAGGTGAAAGTTAGAGGAGAAACAAAGTTGCTTCGTCTACAAGTATCTCCCCGAGGTACAAGGGAAGGGATACGGAGAAGTCAGCAAATGCCGCCTTAACCAAGCGATGAAGGTGACGAGGTCCATCGGGGCAGGCACCCCGATGCAAGGAGGAGGATCCACGCCACGTCCTCGGGTGCTCGCGAGTCTCGGAACCTCATTCCGGTCACGAGAAACCACCACACGAGTCAAAGGCAAGGCGTGACCCACAAGGAGATGATCCATCATCTTCAAAGTGTCAGCGTTGGGCCCTAGCCGGTGTGGCTCAGTGGATAGAGTGTCGGCCTGCGGACTGAAGGGTCCCGGGTTTGATTCCGGTCAAGGGCATGTACCTTGGTTGCGGGCACATCCCCAGTAGGGGGTGTGCAGGAGGCAGCTGATGGATGTTTCTCTCTCATCGATGTTTCTAACTCTCTATCCCTCTCCCTTCCTCTCTGTAAAAAAGCAATAATATATATATATATATTTTAAAAAAGTGTCAGCGTTGGGACGTCAAGACCGAGGAGCTGACAGCCGGGGGGAGGCCGAGAGGGTCATGGACGTGGGGGGCCTCGGTGCGATGGAGAGGGGTCTGTTCCGTGAGCAGCCAGGGTGACGTTAATCACCGGCTGTGCACCTTCCACGGCGACGCGATGCCGGGAGAACCGGGCACACACAGGCTCCCTGTTCGATTTCCGACTTCTCTGAGAGTCTAAAATTAGCCTGACAACCTTTGGCCACGTCTGCGAAACCATTTCGACCGTTTCCTGAGCTCCTCAGAAATGCAGGGAGCTCGCCCGAAATAGCGCTGACTGTCACGAGCCCGCCCGGCTCTCGCTCCAGAGGACGCGTCTCCGGAGAGAGATTCCCTGGGGCCCTGAACCACAGCGGACCGTCCGGGTCCCCTGACGCTCCAGCCATGGGGAACCACGCGGCTCCCGGGCCCTCACGGTGGCACGTGCTCTGCACCTGACGCCCACAGACAAGGCGAGCGGAGAGAGCGAGCAAATGGTCCCGGGAACTTCATTACAGAAGCATCTTCTCAATTTTTTTTAAAAAATATATTTTATTGATTTTTTACAGGGAGGAGGGGAGAGGGATAGAGAGTTAGAAACATCGATGAGAGAGAGACATCCATCAGCTGCCTCCTGCACACCTCCCACTGGGGATGTGCCCGCAACCAGGGTACATGCCCTTGATCGGAATCTAACCCGGGACCCTTGAGTCCGCAGGCCTATGCTCTATCCACTGAGCCACACCGGTCAGGGCACATCTTCTCAATTTTGATGGCTTCCTCAGCACAGCCCCCAGGACGCGCCTCCCAGAGGCTCTGCCTTGATCCCCCTCCAGCGTGTCCACCGGCCCTTTCTCTCTGCCGCTCGCCTGCGTCTCTGCTCGGCCTTGGCGGGAGGAGACCCCCCAACGTCTAACTTAAACTTCCCTGCGTCGTGTGTCGGGTGGCTGGTTTCCTTAAAAACACACACCTCTAACCCCATCGTGCATTTCCCCAGGGTGGGCCCCGGCAGAAAACCTCAGCGCCGAGACACACCCACCGCCGGCCATCCCAGGACACCATCGGGTCGCACCACAAAGCCACACGCTCCGGGCCTGAGCCACGGCCTGGACGCGGACCAACCCCGGAAGCGGGCGAGCTCATCCTGAAAACTGGACTGACACCTCGCTGCGACCTTCGCTCTCCGCTGGGACCGAGGTCACGGGAGGGAAGGGTCTTCCCTGAATCCCCACCGGCCCCGCACTCGACGAACTGTCTGACCCAGGGGCGGGCAAACTTTTTGACTCGAGGGCCACCATGGGTTCTTAAACTGGACCGGAGGGCCGGAACAAAAGCATGGATGGAGTGTTTGTGTGAACTGATATAAATTCAAAGTAAAGGAGCGGAGGGGAGAGCAAGAGAACCGGATAGAACAGCCGGATCCGGCCCGCGGGCCGTAGTTTGCCCACGGCTGGACCTGAGCTGGGGCGGTTAGCTTCGGAAGAAGCACAAGACGTGGTCACGGGCCTTGGCGGTTTTACAGGTGCCGTAGGATTTAAATTGCCCATTTTAAAAAGTCCGGGTGGTGTTCTTTTTCTACTGGTTTCAGAGAGAGGAAGGGAGAGGGAGAGCGAGACGGAAACATCGAGGATGAGAGAGAATCGTGGATCGGCTGCCTCCTGCACGCCCCACACTGGGGATCCAGCCCGCAACCCAGGCCTGTGCCCCTGACCGGGAATCAGACCGTGACCTCCTGGTTCCTCGGTCGACGCTCAACCCCGGAGCCAGGCCGGTTGGGCTAAACTGCCCATTTTAAACAGTGAATCCTAAATGAGAAGAACGCAGTATGTAATATTCGGGGCAACTGGGATCCAGAGAAAGGAAAACTCAATAGCGAGAAACACGCCGATCGGCCGGGAGCGCATCCATTCACACCATGAACGTCTAAGGTCGTTTTCCGTGCCGGGCGCTGTTCTGAGTGCTAGGATCTCGCGGGAAACACAACAAAAACAAAAACCCATAAATAAATAAACGAGCTCCTTCCAGACAGCAAGAAATAAGTTAAGACAAAATAAACTTAAGAAAATCAACATTGGGGGGGGGGGGGACATAGACTCAGTGTCCCTGCAATTTAAGGCCAGGCCCTTGCAAATCCCCAGGACCCCACGTTTCACACTGACTCAGAGATTGTGCACCTTGGGGGACAACACAGCCTCGGCCTCCCCAGGAACGGGCCGCACGCCCAACAGCTCTCCTCCCGCCGTTTCCCCTTTAAAACCCCAGGGATCCGGGCCGACGGGATTCCCCGTCCTCTCAGGAAGAGGAGACCGTGTGCGAGACGCCCCTTCCCCGGGTCACAGGCGTCCCTCATCGTTCCAGGCTGAGTGCGCCCGACCCGTTCTCTCCGCAGCCAATAGCTGAGTGCCCACCAGCATGACCGCCTTTTCAGCACCCGGGACAGAGCCGGGGACACAGTAGGCGCCCGATAGATGTTCGCCAAGCAAGCGTCACTTAGCAGTTTTGGTCTTCGGGGCGTGTAACACAACCCAGGACGTGGAAACGGTGTCACGGCGTCTCGTGTGCGCACTTTCACACACTCAGGGGTGCAGCCGCCGAGGTGACAAGGAGCGTGACGGGGCAGAGAGGCTGGCCTGGGGGCAAGTGACCCCTCCTGGGACCTGCAAGTAATGCATCCGGCCGCTGGGAGAGTCGGTGACCAGCGGCCCCTGCGGGGCCATGAGCCCTGGGCGCCTGGAAGCCCAGGACCCAGGGGTGGGCAAACTTGTTGACGCGAGGGCCACAATGGGTTCTTAGACTGGACCGGAGGGCCGGAACAAAAGCATGGATGGAGTGTTTGTGTGAACTAATATAAATTCAAAGTAAAGGAGCGGAGGGGAGAGCTAGAGAATTGGATAGAACAGCCGGATCCGGCCCGCGGGCCGTCGTTTGCCCACGGCTGCCAGGACCCCCTCGTGCCTGGAACAACGGCCATGGCGCCAGCCTCGCCGTGAGAAGGAGCCACTTGCAGCCTCTGGGCTGAGCGAGGGCCTCCCTCCCGCGTGCGCGCCCCTCGCCACCTGGCACGGGCCCACAGCATGACCGTGGAGTCCGCCTTTGAGACAAAGACACCGAGTCTCCAGGTTCAGGCTGGTGGTTAGTGAGAGGGGCCGGGCTCGCCAGAGACAGCAAACTCACCCGACCGGTGCGGCTCCGTGGTTGAGCGTCGGCCTAGGAACCAGGAGGTCACGGTTCGATTCCCGGTCAAGGGCACACGCCCGGGTTATGGGTTCGATCCCCAGTGGGGGCGGGGGGGCGTGCAGGAGGCAGCTGATCCGTGATTTTCTCTCATTGTTGATGTTTCTATCTCTCTCTCCCTCTCCCTTCCTCTCTGAGATCAATAAAAAAAATATTTTTTAAAAAAACGATAAATAAGTTGAAGTTCAATCCAGGGAACTCAAGACAACCCCGATTCAGGCTGAGAAATTAGAAACCACATCTCGAGTTACAACATGAAATCCCGGCCTGGCTTTTCCCCGATGTGGGGTTTGGCTGAGCGGTGCTAGATGTTCGGGACGACGCCCCGACGTTTCGGGAAACACTCCGCCCTGAGGGCCAGCGTGGCCACGCAAACACGTCCTCCCGCCTCGGAAGGAAGCGGGCTGCTTGGGTTTAATGCCGACGCTGTGCTTCTCCCCCAGGGGAACCTGGGGCACGGGACTCCGCGGGTCCTTCCGAACGCTCCCACAGCGGTGCACGCGCCCGGGAAGAACCCTGGGAGCAGCCTCGCCCTTGGGGGCGCCCGCTCTGCTCAGCTACGGGGGGCGGTGCCACTGACCGAGGACGGGAGAACAGCCAACTTGTTCACGTCAGACTCTCGAGGACCCGGGTTGGGTGAGACGTGGAGGGCTTCGCCACGCTTTCCTGTCCCTCGGCTGCGCGGCTGGTCCCTGGCGGAGGCCGGAGCCAGTCACGGTCTGGCAAATGCAGGGACGACCACAGGCAAGACCTGTGAGTCCCTCTGTCAACAGAGTTGGCATGGGCAGTTGCCATGGAAACAGCATGACAGGCAGCAGGCCAGCCGATGCGTCCGTCCGTCCTGGGGCCGTCCCCTCTGGAGACCTGGAGACGGCCCATCCCACCTGCCAGGGCGCCACCGGCAGGGAGCCATCTCTGTGCCCTGGAGACAAGCTCTCCGGGCTGCCAGGGAGCTGGCTTGGGCCTCGATGTTAACTGTAAAGGACTCCATGGGAGGGAACAACGCCATCCTATCTAATAAAAGAGAAGCATGCAAATGGACCGTACCTCCGCCACGCCCACCAGCCAATCAGGAGCGGGTATGCAAATTAACCCAACCAAGATGGCGGTTAATTTGCATATCCAGGCGCAGAGCGAAGACTGAAGACAGCTAGAAGGAAGCCAAGCGCTGCAGAAGGGAGCGAAGCTGCGGAGAAGCAGGAGGGGCGGCGGAGAAGGGAGGGAAGCGGGCGGGCGGGGCGGCAGAGACGGCTGCAGGAAGCCCTATTCTTGCAGGAATCTTCCTGCAACGGGCCTCTAGTTGATTTATCATTAACAACCCGCCTCGTCTTTAAAAAGGTTTTGAGCCAAAACCGGTTTGGCTCAGTAGATAGAGCGTCGGCCTGCGGACTGAAAGGTCCCGGGTTCGATTCCGGTCAAGGGCACGTAACTTGGTTGCGGGCACATCCCCAGTAGGAGGTGTGCAGGAGGCAGCTGATCGATGTTTCTCTCTCATCGATGTTTCTAACTCTCTATCCCTCTCTCTTCCTCTCTGTAAAATATCAATAAAATATATTAAAAAAAATAATAATAAAAAGGTTTTGATGTTGGGAGCCGTAAGCGTCAAACCGTATGCATTAGAGCAGAAGTGGGCAAACGAGAGTCCTTTCCTCCTGTTTGAGTCAAAAAAGTTTTGTTGAAACCAGGCCATGCCCATTTGTTTGCGTGTGTCTGTGGCTGCTCTCTGCCTGCAAGGGAAGAGCTGAGTGGTTGTAAGAGACCACCCGGCCCGAGATGGTTACTGCCTGGACCCTACGCCCAGGGCACGCAGCCTCCTGCGTGAGAGAGACACAGAGATGAAACGCCGACCCTGATTTGTTCCCCGAGGCAGTTGTTACGTATTAATTCACAAGCTGAAGTGAAGATTAGATTCAGCCTGTACGGCCAACAGTAGCAGAGCAGATGGGGAAATACGGTCAGCACGTGGCAGAATACTATGCAGCCATCAAAAGGTTCACTTGTAAGTCATTCGAATAGCAGATGGAAAGACTTACTATATCTTGTTAAGTGAAAAGGACAGAATACAAAATACAGTAGCAATTCATCTCAATTAAGTAAAAAAAAAATATATATATATTTTTTTAGTTAAAAAAAAAAATACCAGATGGAAACAATCCACCAAAAGTTTAGCATTTGAGGAGTGGAAGTTTGGATTTTACTTTCTTCATTATACCATTAGGGTCTTCTTTTAAACCGTTTCTACAACCAATATTACTTGTATGAAAAGACAAAGATTATCCTACCGAATAAAAGGCTAATATGCAAATCAACCGAACGGCGGAACGACGGGTCGCTATGACGTGCACTGACCACCAGAGGGCAGACGCTCAACACAGGAGCTGCCCCCTGGTGGTCAGTGCGCTCCCACAGGGGGAGCGCCGCTCAGCCAGAAGCCGGGCTCATGGCTGGCGAGCGCGACGGCAGCGGTGGCGAGAGCCTCTCCCACCTCCACTGTAGGCGGGGCGGGGGGCGGGGGTAAGGAGCGAGGGTTCCCGACTGTAAGAGTCCCGGATAGCGAGAGGGATGTCTGACTGCCGGCTTAGGCCTGATCCCCTGGGGGGTCCCGGACTTCGGCCGGGCTGAGGGATCCCCCCCCACCCCAGTGCACAAATCTGGTGCACTGGGCCTTTAGTTTTAAGAATAAGATTAAACCAAGTTCATAAGCTATATGTTACCGTGGGAGAACTGGTTTCTGGGATACAGCCATCTCTTTGCGGGGTGCTGGTTGCCAAATTTTCACAGGAGAGGAGAAGAAGAAGGGGGGACGGGGGGCGGGGGGGACGACGAAGGTCCTTAGGATTCCGTCTGCAAAAAAAGAGCATTTCCGTTTCCAGTAGAAAGAAAATAGTTTTCTCGCAAAAAAAAATGTCCAGGGACAATCTCCCAGGCCCACGGGCAGCGTCCTCAGAGGCGAAAGCAAAGGCCGTGAGCTGACTCCTCAGCTTGGCGATATCTCAGACCAGGGAACCGTGAAGACTCTCGGGAAGGGAGAGCGAGACGGGGCCCCTTTGGGTTTTGAAAAAAACAAACAAAAAGCACCACAAAGAAACAAACAGATAGTCCCACAACCTCTTAGAGACATCAGCCGGACGTTCATGCAGAAACACTACCTGAGATGCCTAGCAACACTAACAAAATCAAAAATCGTGCCAGCGTCTCCATTTGGATTCACTGCGTGTTTTTATTTTTATTTTTATTTTTTTGCAGGGGCTGTAACCGTGCAAAGCTAGACACTAAACGAAACAGCAAAATCGGAGCTGGAAGAAATGGCGCCTGAAGTGCTGAAATGAAACGGTAGCTGTTTGTCCCAGACTGAGCAGCGACGTATCAGGCAGTTGCTGACGACCGGCTAGGCCCGTGGCCGGCAAACCGCGGCTCGCGGGCCACAGGCGGCTCTTGGGCCCCTTGAGTGTGGCTCTTCCACAAAATACCACGGCCTGGGCGAGTCTATTTTGAAGAAGTGGCGTTAGAAGAAGTTTAAGTTTAAAAAATTTGGCTCTCCAAAGACATTTCCATCGTTGTCCTGTTGGTATTGGGCTCTGTGGACGAATGAGTTTGCCGACCATGGGGCTAGGCCAACCTTTTATGTTAGGATAACGCTTTTATGTTCTCCTAGAGGCCTGGTGCACAAAATTCGAGCACGGGGGGGGGGGGGGGGTCCCTGGGCCTTCCTTCATCCCACACCACCCCCTGGTGGTCAGTGCACATCATAGCAAGCAAATGAACGCCCGGTCTCCTGGTCAAACTCCCGTGCGGACACTTTGCATATTGGCCTTTTATATAGAGAGATTTACTCCAATGCAATCAATGCTTCGGGCCAGAGATGAAGAAAAGACAGTGAAGGGTTATTAAATCAAACAAGGTTGAGCACAAAGAGAAAGACAAGGAAAGCTGACTTGTCTACAGACGCGTCCCCCGCGTGTGGGAGCTGAGAGTCGCAGCTCGGCTCCCGATTCACAAGAAAGGCCTTCAAGCCCCAACCTGAGCGCGTCCGGCCACGTCAAGCCGAGGAATGAGGTCTGATGGCTGTGAGAGCAGAGGGAGGCCGACGCAGAGACAGCCATACGTCACCGCACTTCCCGGGCGGGGAGGGAGTCTTTGAACTCCGAAAAGAGCGACCGGAATGAAAACCAGAAGGAGGATGTGTCGAAAGCACTTAAATCGCCAGCCACACCATCCCCTCTGCCGGCTCCCGGAGACCTAACCGGAGCGAGGTCTCCCCCGGCCTCCAGCTTAAGTGCAGAGTCATTTTGTGTGTGTGTATGTGTGTGTGTGTGTGTGTGTGTGTGTGTGTGTGTGTGTGTTTTTACCAGCAAGTTCAAGCGCATCCGTGAGTCTCCTGGTCCTGATTTAGATGAAAAGCGTCGTTGGGAATTCATAGCCAGGGAGTCCGTGAGCTGGCAATTGACCATAAAATAACCTTTATCTAAGTACAAATATATGTGATTTGCATCGAGCCTCTCTTACACCAGCACATGGCAGGGAAGGCTGCCGACGAAGGAAAGGGGCTTCAGAGGCTGTTTCGGTAAAAAATGCAAACGCGCACGTGAAATAAAAGCTCCTCTTCCAGAGGGTACCCCCAATTTTCTGCTATCTGGCTTTGGGGGGGACAGAAGTTCTTCTTAAAGTTCCACCTCCGCAGCAAACGTATTTCCACATAAAAGTACATCTTTCGGTGAATGGCATTGGACATGGACCTAGGGTATGTATGATTAAATGAAGTTTTCTCATCTTAACAGTGGCAACCTGGGGTGGCTTTGTGGAGGGGGGGGGGTTTGAAGCTACTTTAAATAAAAATAATAATATTTCCTAACATGGAAAATGGGTGTTTTCTGGGCCTTCTTTAAAACACAGATAAAAGCAGCTTTATTTTTATTTACGTGTAACAAAAACTGTAATAATAAAAAACAACAACAACACAACAGCCCGGCGGGGGTGGCTCAGGGGTTGAGTGTTGACCTATGAACCAGGAGGTCAGGGTTCAATTCCCGGTCAGGGCCCATGCCCGGGTTGAGGGCTCCATCCCCAGGAGGGGGCGTGCAGGAGGCAGCCGATCCATGGTTCTCTCTCATCTTTGATGATTCTCTCTCTCCCTCTCCCTTCCTCTCTGACATCAATAAAACTATATTTTTTTTAAAAAAAAAAAAAGAGAGAAAGATGGTTTCTGAGGCTAAATGACTTGACGAATTAGCATCAGCCTGAAATAACAAACCTCTTTTGGATCCCAAGGACGGAAGGGGGGTGGGGAACCCTCTTGACTAAACCACAGAGAGGAGATGAATTGATATTCGGAATCAATTATCTTTCCTTTCTCTCGAATAACATATCATTTGGTTTCCATAAAGTTCTGGCCCTTGCCTTCTGGAAAAATTCATGGAGCCAACCAGAAGAAAAAAAAAAAAAAGGAGGAAATGATTAAAAAGAATTTTCTCTCAACGCCACTAATTCGCCGAAACCCCTTCAAAGCCGGAGCCATGGGCCCAGGCATCCCGGGCGGCCCAGGACCCGGTTCTGTCTCCCATCGCCCTGCCTTCCACTCGCCCTCTGGCATCTGCTGGCAGCCACGGAGGAGCCGCAGTGGATGGCGAAGGCCCAGCCGAGGAGAAAGCCTGGGGGGACGCCCGTCACACCCATTTGCCCTGGAGACGGATGATCCTGAGAAGAAACCACAGACGCCCAAGTGGCCCTTGTTGTCGAACCTCGTCCAGACCACAGAGCCCGAGGCGGAGGAAAGAGCCGGTGGAAAATCTGAAGCAGCGCTGGCCTCCACTGCATCGCCGCAGCCGCGGGGCAGCCCCGCTGGCTGAGCACCGGCCTCAGCGGGAGGCCGCCTCCCCCAGGAAGCCCTCCCGGATGCCTCCACATGACACAGACCCCCCCCCCTCACCCCGCCTTGGCAGACTCCCAGGGCGTCCACCTTCCACGCTGTTTCCACCTCAGCAGCAGGCCGCTTGGCTGGCGAGCCGAGCCCGGGCTGTGCCGGGCGTGTGAAGCCGCCGGAGTCGCCACAGGGAGGGTTCCGGGTCCCTCACGTGCCCCTCGGAGCGCCGAGCTCACGCGGTGGGTGAATAACGTTTGTTGGAAGCACGTGGAGCGGGAGCGTGACCACGTTTCCGCCGATAGGTCTGAAGCGGGCACTTCCCGGGGGGGCCCGAGCCTGGCAGACCTGACCCGCCTTCCTCGCTTCCCTCCCTGCCGCCTCCGGGACCGAGGCTGCCCCACGCGGGTTCGCAGGGGCACGCGCCTCGGCCTGGGCGCCCTCGGGGCCCAGCCCTGCCCAGGACGGAGGCTTCCCAGCTGCCCTCCCGCACCGGGGACCTCCTGGACGACCCTGTATCCCAGGCGCCGGGGTCTTTCACGCAGAGGAATATTTAAGTAACATTTTTTAAAATATATATATATATATATTTTTTATATTTTTGATTTTTTACAGAGAGGAAGGGAGAGGGATAGAGAGCTAGAAACATCGATGAGAGAGAAACATCCATCAGCTGCCTCCTGCACACCCCCCACTGGGGATGTGCCCGCCACCCAGGTACATGCCCTTGACCGGAATCGAACCCGGGACCCTTCCGTCCGCAGGCCGACACTCTATCCACTGAGCCAAACCGGTTAGGGCTTAAGTAACATTTTTAAATATGTTTTTATGGACGTCAGAGAGGAAGGGAGAGGGAGAGAGAGAAACATCAGTGATGAGAGAGAATCACGGATCGGCTGCCTCCTGCACGCCCCCCGCTGGGGATGGAGCCCACAACCCGGGCCTGGGCCCTGACCCGGCATCGAACCCTGACCTCCTGGCTCCCAGGTCGACGCTCAGCCCCTGAGCCAGGCCGGCCGGGCTGAGCAAGGTTGTAACCTTCCTGTTTCCATCTTAACAAGCTCACGGCCGGCACCTGCACGGCGCACTGTTTGACGAAGGCTTTCCAGAAGCCACTGTGCACGGCCACGGGGCGGGGGGAGGTGGGGAAGAGCCCCTGACGCAGCCCCGTTCCTGTTTGCTCACTGCTCCCCACGCCCCTTCCTCGGGGCCCGTGGGCTGCGCCGCTCGTGTTCCTGAACGGTTAACGACGGCGAAGCTGCCCGCGTGCCGGGGTCGCCTATGGTCGGTCTCAACGGGGCGCGCTCTGGAAAAGTCGGGGGGAAATGCAAAACCGTGTCTGCGGGCAGCAGAGAACTGCAGGGACTCGGGAAGGCACGTCCCCGGGGAGCAGGGACCCACATTTCTGCGCCTCTTTTCTCCGGTGGCCGGGCGGCCTCACGGGCTGGGGTGCAGCTCGGACTCGGGGGCCACGCCAGCCAGGCGTGGGGAGCCGCGTGCCCGGGCTGATCCCACCCAACCCCCCGCTCCCCCGGGACCCTCTCAGGGCCACTTCCTGTTCAAGGCGCACAGAAAAGCAGGTGCAGAGCCAGCAAAGAGGCGCTTCAGAGCAGAACAGACTTGGTGGCCGTCGGGAAGTCCAACACACTGAGCTCCGGCCCCCCCCCCCCCCCCGCCCCGGGAGGAAGGGCTTCAGGGAGCCGTCATCTGGGACCCCAGAGGAGGACACGCAGGAGGGGGAACAAGAAGGAGAGAACCCGGCATGGTGGGACTGCAGGCCAGGCTCGGATTTACTGATTTTTTTTTTGTTTTATTTTTTCGGTCTGACCTACCATGATGAAGTCACAATTACAGTCTGTTAGCGCCTACTACGGTTACGGATTTGACTATTGCGCTGTTTAGATATCAATTTTGGCTTTATGTAGTTGAAGCTATGTTATTAGACGCTTACAGATTTAGAATGATCACACCTTCCTTTTGGATCGATGCCTTTGTCGTGCGGAACAGACCTGGTCCCTGCGATCTGAAATGACGTGCCTCCGCGGCTGGCCGAGGACACGGCTGCTCTCCCGGGAGGAGCGTCCCATCGCCAGGAGCTTCTGCAAACAAACCTCACACGGAAATGCCGGGCACGCGGCTTTAAACGACCTGGTCGTACGCAGACACAGAACAAGGCGACAATTCGCGGTAAGGACGGAATACAGCCAACCCAAATACTGGAGGCGCCCGACACAGACCTTCCAGCCACGGTGATTAACACGTTAGAAAACCGAAATGTACGTTAAAGAGGCGGAAATTCCAGGCCGGAAATAAACGGAAATGCTAGAAACGTAAGCGGTCTGAGATGAAGGGCTCCATCGGGGGCATTAACGGAAGAGGAGACACAGCCGCAGCGGGGACAGGTGAGCTGGGGGCTGCACGCGTTCTGAATCGCCATCTGGTGGCGGTTACACGGGTTCGTAGACACGTTGACGTGAATGAAAGCTATAAACTTGAGATCGGGGCCCTTTATTACGTGTAACGCAAACCTCGATTAAAAAAAAAAGAAATTAAAAGCTGGAGGCAAAATAAAGACGTTTCTAGAATAAAAAGGAAATGGAGAGCAAGAATCACGTGCAGGCCTGTGTTGAAGGAAATGCGGAAAAGCATTGTTTTGGGGCAGAAGGAAAGGGATCGCAGATGTCAACCAGCTCTGCAGGAAGAAGTGAATGGGAGTGGAGAGTCATCGGCGGCAAGCAGTGAACCTAGATAAATACAGAAACGATAATATCTCTTGGACAGGAACAGGTGTAGAATGGACATGCGTGGCAGCGGTAAACAGGAGAAAGGGGGTAAACAGAGTGTTTAAACCAGCCGTGGGCAAACTACGGCCCGTGGGCCGGATCCGGCCCGTTCGGCTGTTCTATCCGGCCCGCGGAGCCGAAAGAGCGGAGGGTTCTCTTGCTCTCCCCTCCGCTCCTTTACTTTGAATTGATATTAGTTCACACAAACACTCCATCCATGCTTTTGTTCCGGCCCTCCGGTCCAGTTTAAGAACCCATGGTGGCCCTCGAGTCAAAAAGTTTGCCCACCCCTGGTTTAAACGTTCAGGAACCCCAACATTGTCTGGAGGAGAGAACGCGCTCCTTTAAATTAGACTCTGAAAGTCGAAGAAGCTCGCTGTATCGTGAAGAACGCACAGGAAACGAGGTGACGGAGAGGGAAGCACGGTGTGATTTCACAAACGTTCACAAAACATTTAGGATGAGTGGGCAAAATATACAACAACGACAGACAGATATCAAAAAACCACATTAACCGTAAATGGTCTGCCTTTTTTCATTAAGAGACACAGATTCATATGTGTAATATATATAAGATCTTACAAGAGATACACCTCAAATGCAAGGATATGGAAAACTTTATAGTAAATGTTGGAAAAATATAGTCTGCAAACGTCGTCCAAAGGAAGTAGACATATCGGTATTAGACAAGATGGACTTAAAGACAATAAGACATTATTAAACAGGTCTATTCCACATGACAAAGGCATCAATCCAAAAGGAAGGTGTGATCATTCTAAATCGGTAAACATCTAATAACATAGCTTCAAATATATAAAGCCAAAAGGGATATCTAAACAGCGAAATAGTCAAATCCGTAACCGTAGTAGGCGCTAACAGACTGTAATTGTGACTTCATCATGGTAGGTCAGACCAAAAAAAAAATATATATATATCAGTAAGAACATAGGCGATCCTAACAAAATAATGAACTAACTTGACAAAAATAGATATACAGCCCTGACCAGTGTGGCTCAGTGGACAGAGCGTCGGCCTGAAGGGTCCCAGGTTCGATTCTGGTCAAGGGCATGTACCTTGGTTGCGGGCACATCCCCAGTAGGGGGCGTGCAGGAGGCAGCTGATCGATGTTTCTCTCTCATCGATGTTTCTAACTCTCTATCCCTCTCCCTTCCTCTCTGTAAAAAATCAATAAAATATATTTAAAAAAAAAAAAAAAAGAAAGAAAGAAAAACAACAATGTGACCTCCTTCCGCCTGAAGCTGCTCCTCCTCCCACTGCCCCCCTCCCCCCGCCCCCGCCATTTACGATAACCCGCTCACGCCGTCTCCTCTCGTCGTGCGTGGCACGCGTGGATGATGAAGTCCTCGACACGGCCAGCGTGTCAGAGGTTGCGTGAACCACCGGGATTCAGTTCTTCGCACGCACGAGCCCTCTGACCGTTACATCTCAGGGGGGCTTGGCAGGTAAATGCTCCCCCCGATTCTGAACTATGTCTATATGTTATACAGGCAAGAACTCCCCGTCGCCCGTAGGTGACCGTTGTAAATGGCCCCACTTTATTATAATAACCCTAGAGGCCCGGTGCACTAAATTCACGCACCTGTGGGTGCAACACAGCCTGTGACCAGGACGCTGTCCACCTGCTGAGCGGCCTGGCCTCGCCCCGGAGCACCCGGCCGGGGAGTGGCCTCGGCTGACCCTCTGGCGGCACCAGCCGAGGGGCATGGAGATCTCCCACGGGCTCCGTGGTCAGAATTTTAAGTTTGGTTTCACTTTGAAAGTGCCACAGCGGTTAACAATCAGAGACAGTCTCATAAATCAGGACAATGGCCTTAAAACGCACTCCTCTTTATTATATAGGATCCCGGTGGGGGTTGGGGGTACAGCAAGAAGACCAGATCTGTTTAAAAATACAAAATGGAGGGGGAGGGAATAAAATTAAATAAAATTTAAAAATAAATGAAAGCACAAAACGTTGAGATATTTTTCTGTGAATGAATGCAGTCTGCTTCCGTGCTGCTGTTGTATTAACGAGGTGGTCCAAAGTAAAAGAAATGTGGGCTCAGTAACTAAAACCGTTTTTAAAAATATATATATATATATTTTTATGTCAGAGAGGAAGGGAGAGCGAGAGAAACATCCACGATGAGAGAGAATCCTGGATCGGCTGCCTCCTGCACGCCCCCCCCCCCCCCCCCGCCTGGGGATCGAGCCCACCACCCCGATACGTACCCCGCCACCAGGAATCGAACCGTGACCTCCTGGTTCATAGGTTGAGATTCAACCACTGAGCCACACCAGCCGGGCGGGAGTGCGTTTTAAGGCCATTGTCCTGATTTATGAGACTGTCTCTGATTGTTAACTGCTGTGGCACTTTCAAAGTGAAACCAAACTTAAAATTCTGACCACGGAGCCCCGTGGGAGATCTCCATGCCCCTCGCCTGGTGCCGCCGGAGGGTCAGCCTAGGCCACTCCCCGGCCGGGTGTTCCGGGGCGAGGCCAGGCCGCTCAGCAGGTGGACAGCGTCCTGGTCACAGGCTGTGTTGCACCCAGAGGAGCCCTCGACCGTGGCCTCGTGCGTGGGCCCCTCTCCGATCCACCCCCGGCCTTCCCGCCCCCTCCTCCTCTGCTAACAGGGCCGGGCTGTTGAGGGATTTTTGCAGCAACCGCTCTTATGTTATTTCCAACGACGCAGCAGGGAAAACCCTTGATTGTTCTCAGGAATTTGGTAAATGGAGCTCAGAAACAGTCTTCGGCACAGAAGAGAAAAAAAAAAAAAAAAAGACGTTTTTAGCATCTTTAAGGCGGCACTTCTGGCCCCGGGAGACCCATGGCTTTGATGAAGCAAGCGCGGGCCTGCTGGGTCCGCGGCCGCTCCCTCGGCGGAGGAAGGGCGGGGAGCCTGTGTGTTTGGCACATTCTTTATCGATTCCCGTAATTGATGTCAGCACCAGGCACGTCAGCGCCGACTGACTTTCGAGAGCGCGGGTCGCCGGTGGCTGTGTTCAGGGAGGGCTGCCTCCCCCCCCTCCCCCCCGCCCCCCCCGCCTCCACGGAAGGCACATTCCTGGTCCCTAAAAACCCATAATGACTTAATGGTGTTTAAAACACAACCCACTGAGGCTTTAATTACCTCCAGCTACTGGGCAGGGAAAGTGACTCCCTGGCAGCTCCTGCAGGCCTGACCCGGCAGCACGGCACGGGCGGGGGGGGGGGGGGGGGGCACAGGGGGAGGAGGGGGTCCAACAGCTGGCTGCTCCCCACCCCCACCCCCGCCGGTTTATGACGGATGGAGGCTCATTAACAGAAACCAGCTGAGTGTGGGGGCGTGATTTGCTCTTTATATTTATTTTGTGTCCTCCATGTAGGACAGGGGTCCTCAAACTTTTTAAACAGGGGGCCAGTTCACTGTCCCTCAGACCGTGGGAGGGCCGGACTATAGTTTAAAAAAAAAAAAAAACTATGGCCCTAACCGGTTTGGCTCCATGGATAGAGCCTTGGCCTGTGGACTGAGGGGCCCCAGGTTCGGTTCCGGTCAAGGGCATGGACCTTGGTGGCGGGCACATCCCCAGCGGGAGGTGTGCAGGAGGCAGCTGATCGATGTTTCTCTCTCATCGATGTTTCTAGCTCTCTATCCCTCTCCCTTCCTCTCTGTAAAAAATCAATAAAAAATATTAAAAAACAAACAAACAAACAAAAAAAAAACTATGAACAAATTCCTATGCGCACTGCGGGCCCGGGACGCGTCGGCTGCTAAGCAGGACAGGCAGCGGCCCCCAGCGGGCCGGATCCATGTCCTCAGGGGGCTGCATGTGGCCCGCGGGCCGTCGTTTGAGGACACCTGATGTAGGACAACCTGACCCCTCCCGGCGTGACCGCATACGTGAGGAGTCACTCTTTTTCTCGGTACACCTCAGATTTGCACATAAAATTCACTTGGACCCTTTAACGATGCCCCTACGCCGGGCTCTGCCCAGGGAGATCCGTGCTGGACGTTAGTGACCAGTTCTAAGGCGTCCCCTAAGGAGGTGAGACACAGTCTTTGGTGCAGGCGACCCACCCTGGCGTGTTTTCGTACGTAACAGGAGCACACACACAAAGGAAACATTCGGTGATTAAGAAAATATTTAAAAGAAAAATGTTGGCCAATGTCACCCCAATAAATTTAGTAAATAAATTAAACATATGGGCATATATATTTAAATGAAAAAGATTAGGTTGGGCACTTGAATAAGAAAATATAATCAGCCGAAACCGGTGTGGCTCCGTGGATAGAGCGTCGGCCTGCGGACTGAAGGGTCCCGGGTTCGATTCCGGTCGAGGGCATGTACCTTGGTTGCGGGCGCATCCCCAGTGGGAGGTGTGCAGGAGGCAGCTGATGGATGTTTCTCTCTCATCGATGTTTCTAGCTCTCTATCCCTCTCCCTTCCTCTCTGTAAAATATCAATAAAATATATTTTTTTTTTAAAAAAGTTTAAGTTTAAAAAATGTGGTTCTCCAAAGAAATGTCCATCGTTGTCCTGTTGGTATTTGGCTCTGTGGACTGGTGAGTGTGCCGACCACTGGTGTAGATGATCCAGGCCTCCAACAACTCCATGTGCCCCAACGGCTGGGCCATCCCGAGAAGGCCTCGCCAGCCTTGCCAGGAGAGGCATTTCGCGATTCCGCCCCCTCGCGGTCTGAACACCGTTGGCCAGGCCGAGAGGAGGCAGGCCCGCGTCCCGAGCGCCCGGCCTCGCTCATCCCAAACGTTTTCTCGGTCCTCCGACAGAGAAGGCGTGTGAGCACCTGCTCATCCGGCACCGACTGTCTTCCTGGGAGAGGCGGCCGCCAGCACGGCGGGCTGGACGCACTCGTGTGTATTTCCCCTGGGCTATCACGCAAGGACACGCGTGTTCTGAGCTCAGGGACACAGGACCCCCTGTGCTTATTTTGAGGATGTGGCTGTGAGCAGCGCCGTCCAGCTCGGCCCTAGGCTTGGCCCGGAGGGGAAGGTGGCTGCTGTCGCCGCGGGGAAAGGGCCACAGCCACGCCTGCTCCCTGGGGATGGGAGGTGGA
>NC_137783.1:471691-514191 GCF_963455305.1 Plecotus auritus
GAACTAGGCCGTCGGAGGAAGCCAAAGGCGATGGGACTTCACTCACATGTGGAATCCAAAGAACAAAATAAATGAACAAACAAAACGGAAACAGACGCATAGACGCAGAGAGCTCATTGGTGGATGCCAGGGGCGGAGGGGGGTGGGCAGAGGGGGAGGTGAGAGAGGTGAGGGATTGAGAAGTCCACACGGTAGTTACAAGACCATCACGGGGCGGGAAGCGCAGGCAGGGAACACGGTCAATAATATGGAGGCAACGACCTGGCTCAGGGGCGGAGCGTCGACCTGTGAACCAGGAGGTCAGGGTTCGATTCCCGGTCAGGGCACAGGCCCCGGTTGCAGGCTCGATCCCCCGTGGGGGGCGTGCAGGAGGCGGCCGATTCGTGATTCTCTCTCATCATGGATGTTTCTCTCTCCCTCTCCCTTCCTCTCTGACATCAATCACACACACACACACACACACACACACACACACACACACACACACGTGTGTATAAATATATATTTAGACACAAACAGCCAAGGACGGAGGGGGCTCTCTGGAGCCGCACCCTTCTCCTCGGAGAGCCGCCCCGGGGGGCCGAGGGGCGCCAGGCTCCCCACGTCTGTCCACGGTCCCCCAAACACCCTTTTCAGAAACGACAACACTCCCAAGGGACCCTCCCGCGTCGTGTTGGGTTACGTTTCCTGAAAACACATGCGACCTTTTGTCTCACGGCCGCACTTGGCACGGGCAGCCGGCGCGTCTGCCCATCAGATTAGCTCGCATTACATGCCGGTGCTGCTTCTACAAGCTCATGCGAGAGCCTGCAATTAACCGCGGGCTGCCGTACGCCCTAAACGGGACTGCTGTCTGCCCCAGCCAACGCCTTGGGACCCGCCGATTTCCCCCGTAAGTGGCTGTTTGTGTGGGCCGTCCTCCAGCAGCTGAGCCCCAAAACAAGTTGGGACGGTAACCCTACCAGCGTCTCCTCCCAGTCATCGCTGCGTCCCCGCCACGTGCACGCTCTCCAAAAGCTTAGCAACGCTCACAGCATCTGCCCGGCCGGCCTGGCTCAGGGGCTCAGCATCGACCTAGGAACCAGGAGGTCAGGGTTCGATTCCCGGTCAGGGCACAGGCCCGGGTTGTGGGCTCGGTCCCCAGTGCGGGGCGTGCAGGAGGCAGCCGAGCCATGATTCTCTCTCATCACGGATGTTTCTCTCTCCCTCCCTCTCTGAATATATTGTTTGAAAAACGCACAATATTGTCCTCGCCTGGAAGACAGAATGGCCGCTCGAACTCGTCCAAGTTCACGGAACAGCGGAAGCCAGAGGAACCCTCCATCGCCTCTCCCCTCCGTGGTTGGTATGTATGTCACGTGTAGGAAGACGCGGTGTCGCCCGTGTTTGTACGGCAAATCGAAGCGCTGGTCCATTTCTAAGGGGAACCAGTCTACCTGGCACCGGGATTGGAAGTGCCCGAATGCCGGGAAATCCCAGCGCCGAGAGCGACCACGGCGACCCAGGACACACGCCCGTTCCGGCTGGTCCACGCCTGCAAACCCCACGAAGAGCAAGATGAACGGACACGGCGGGAGGGGAGGGGCGAGCACCTGTGGGACGCACAGGGGAGTTCCGTCCACCCCCCTCGGGTCGCATTCCCCCCGCTGCCGTCACAAAGGAACCGGAGGTGGGTCCCCCCGTGACGGGACGGGAGTGGGGAGCGGGGCCCTGCGCTGTGGCTTCACTGCCCGCCTCTGGGGTGATCGGATGGAACGAGCTGCGCCCGCCCCTTCGCCCGAGAGCCTGGCATCCTTAATGGTCCAATTAGGCTGCCGTTTCTCTGAGCTCAGCTTTCACTCTTGAACGAGTCGCCCCGGATGGGAAAATGCTGGGTTTCACACACGGTCCAGAGCTCAAGAAACAGACGCCTTTGTTGCTCCTTGAAAAGCATCCCTTCTTCTCTCATTCTGGGGTGGAAACCGAGTTTCCGACCGGCCGGGCCCGGGAAGGCTGGTCTGTGCCCTCAGTCACCCGCATTGTCTCCTCCTCGGAGGCGCGGCTGTTTTCAGATGTGGAGGTGCCACAACGATATCACACATGTCCGTTTTTTAAAATGTTTCACTCCTTATTTATTTACCAGGAGCCTGATGCACAAAGATTTGTGCAAGAATGGACCTTCCTTTCCCGGGCTGCCGGCACCGCCTTTCCGCTCCGGCCCCGCCTTCCCACGCTGCCCGGAGGCCCTGAGCGGCTGGGACGGTGCAGAACGCCTGTGTCACCGCCATGGCAACGACGCAAGCGTCCCGCCCTGCCCCGGCCACTCAGCGCCCGCCTATGCAAATTAAGCAGCCATCTTGGTCGGGTTAATTTGCATACTCACTCCTGATTGGCTGGTGGGCATCGCGGAAGGTACGGTCAATTTGCATCTTTCTCTTCTATTAGTGTGGATTTTGTTCAATTGTTGGGGTGACATCGGTCCCCATGAACACTGGTTTCAGGTGTGGGTTTCCATAGGACACAAACTCTGTGTATTGCACTGTGTCCACCCCAACGTCAATCTCCTGCACCTCCCGTTCGCTCCCCCTTCCCTCTGGCAGCCACCACGCTGTGGTGGGTGCTCACGAGTTTCGGTTTTCTGTCCCACGTGAGTGAAGGCAGAGGCTTCTTAGCTTTCTCTGTCTGACTGACGGCGCTCCGCCTGGACCCCACCTGCGTCCAGGCCTCCATCACAGGCACGTGGTGGCTCCCGGTTCCTGGACACCGCGAGGAACGCTTCAGTGACCACAGGGCGCCTACGTCTTTGCGAATACACGATCCCGCGTTTTTCGGGGATACACCCCGGAGTGGGGCTGCTGGGTCGTGTTCTTAGTGTTTCGAGGAATCGCCGGCTGCTTTCCGTCGCGGCTGCGCCGGCTGCATTCCCAGCGGCAGAGCTCCCATCGCCCCGGCACTTCCTCATCTGGAGCGGCTCCGACGCCGAGGCCGTGCGCGCACGCGGTCCAGCACCCGCGGACGCTCAGCCGTCGCGGCCACGGACTCCGAGGACCACCCAGCATCGCTGTTGTCTGAAGCCGCGCTCAGAGCCCGTGAATATGCTTTCAAGATTGAAAAAAACAAAACGGCTCAGCCGCGTGGCTCCGTGGTGGAGCATCGACCTAGGAACCAGGAGGTCAGGGTTCGATTCCCAGTCAGGGCACAGGCCCGGGTTGAGGGCTCGATCCCCAGTGGGGGGCGTGCAGGAGGCAGCCGACCCATGAGTCTCTCTCATCATGGACGTTTCTCTCTCTCCCTCTCCCTTCCTCTCTGACATCCATAAAAATGTGTCTTAAAAAAATATTTAAAAAATCTCCTGATACCGCAGCCCTGTCTCTCCTCCTATTCCCCGTTTTGGCAGCGAGGCCTCGGCAGGACGGCAGCGATGGAGCCGCCGGGAGGAGCCAGGACAGGAGGACGCCTGCCTGGCGTTGTGGGCCCCCCACCCTCCAGGCTCCTGTCTGTCCGTCACTGCGCCAAAGTCAAGGTCACCCGCACCGAAGTAATGACCGTGGAGCTGAACTGCGTAGGCGGCATCCCCGCCCTCCCCCCAGGCCCGCACAGCCTTCGCTACCCCCTCTCTCGGCCTCAGGGTGCACATCTGGAAAATGGGTCCCAAAAGATGGGCCAAGGACCAACGGCCCGCGCCCCGGACCCCGGCCCAGCGTCCCTCCTCCTTCCTCTACCTCCCTGCAGCCCCTGGGCCTGTGGGTCCTACACGCCTCACAGGCCACTTCAGAGGCGCCCTGAGCCGGGCGCCGGGCTCCGCCTTCCAGAGTCCGCTGTCCTCGCACCCCCCACGCGGTCCCCCGCAGGCTCGTCCCCCACGCGGCTCTCAGCTCTGACCATTCCTGAGCCCTTCCCCCTCCTGCCCAGCTACGGGGCGTGGAGTGTGCCCCCAGCTGCCTGTAAAGACACAGTTAACCAGTGCACACACTCGTGCATACACGCACACCCGTGTGCACATGCACACACACTCACGCGTGCACACAGGCACTCACACACACGTACGTGCACGTGCACACACACATCCAGCTCCGCATCAGAGACCTGTCAGCAGGTAATCACCTCCCGTGCTGACGGCTCTGAGTCTGGGCGCCTCCCAGGGCGTTCGCTCGCTCTGCAGGCCTCGCTCCCCGCCCGCCCGCCCGCCCGCCGCGGCCCCCGACTCCGCTCTTGCCTCTTCTTGCCCCTGCCCGGAGCCAGGCGGTCCCCACGGCAGGCCCGCACGGGGCCGCGCCGCCCAGCCAGGCCGGGGCGGGGGCTGTCTTCCCGTGAGCCACCCCGCCGGTCCTCCCACCGCATTTTATCGCCGACCCTGCTTGTCCGGGCACAGCGCATGCCGCTCGGAGGTGTGGCAGGAGAGACGGCCAGGGCCCGTGGCGCCCCAACACGGGGGGCGCGGGCTGCTGAGCCTGTCACCCCGCGATGCTCCCGCCCTCTCGTCTGCTCTGGGTGGTCCCCTGCCCCCATGAGCACTCCTATGGGGGGGCGGGGGGGGCTGGACCCCTAGGCAGAGAGGCTATTTGAGGGTGCACTCCTGAGGGACAGTAAAAAGGGGTCACCCTAGAGGACGGGGTGGCCTGACATCCGGGGGCCCTTGGGGGTCAAGGGTCACGCTCCCCACGGTCCATCCCTCTACCTTTGCCCAATGGGGTCAGGCCTCGAGTCTGACCTCCTGTGGGGGGCTCTTGGAGGTCGAGGGTCACGCTCCCCACGATTCGTCCCTCTACCTTTGCCCGATAGGGTCAGGCCTCGGGTCTGACCGCCTGTGGGGAGCACTGTTCCCGTTCGGCCCTCGAGGGCGTGTGGTTTGAAAGCCGGTGAGTGGCCACCGCCCGCTGAGCTCCCTGCACTGGGGCTCCCCAGCCCGTCTCTGAGCCTCCCCACTCGCTCCTCCTCCAGCCCCTCCCCCCCCCCCAGTAACAGCCACGAGCGTGTCCCCGGCGCTCAGCCATCGCCCTAAAGAGCCGATGCGTGCTCATGACACACACACCCCCGCCCCCGCTGGCTCCACGGGAGTGTCGCCGTCCCCTCCTCGCGTGAGTGACCTGCAGCGGCTCCTGGGGCGCTGCTCACGACGCCCGTCTGCCTCCTGGAACCGGGGGAAGTGCCGGCAGCTTCGCACGAAAAGCCCATCAGGAGACGAGGCGGCAGGACAGGGGGTGCCCGTGCCACACCCGCTCCCAGGACGGACGGACACCGGGAGCTGCCGTCGGCGTGGGCGGGAGGTGCTGTCCGCTGGCGTCAGAAGAGAATCATTAACGGCAGACCCGTCGGGATGTCGCAGCTGGAAGGGGCCACGGCTGCTCCGGTCCAGGATGGAGAGGTGTGCCCTGCACACACTTCCCATCCCCCATCCGGTGCCCGCGCCGACATCACCGACCGCTGCTCCGGTCCAGGATGGAGAGGTGTGCCCCGCACACGCTTCCCATCCCCCATCCGGTGCCCGCGCCGACATCACCGACCGCTGCTCCGGTCCAGGATGGAGAGGTGTGCCCTGCACACACTTCCCATCCCCCATCCGGTGCCCACGCCGACATCACCGACCGCTCGCCGAACCCTCATGCCCACGTGCCTCCCTGAGTCCCTCTCAATCGATCTCCGTTGACGTGTGAGACGGTCCACGTTCGCCATCCCCCAGCCCCTCGTGGACAGATCCAGAGACTGAGGCGCCGAGCGCGGGCCGGTCCTGTTCCCCCCGGGAACCCAGACGCAGACCCCTCCGCGGACGGCCAGCGGTTCAGATGTCTCAGATCAGTGGGCTCCTTGCCCGTTTTAAATTACATGATTACACCTCGAGCTAGAGCTCGTGTTTTAATGTCTCCACTAAGAAGCTCACACAGCCGGGCCGGTGGGCTCAGGGGCTGAGCATCGACCCAGGAACCAGGGATCAGGGTTCGGTTCCCGGTCGGGGCACAGGCCCGGGTGGCGGGCTCCATCCCCAGGGTGGGGCGTGCAGGAGGCAGCCGGTCCGTGATTCTCTCCCATCATGGATGTTTCTCTCTCTCCCTCTCCCTTCCTCTCTGACATCCATAAAAACATATTTTTTAAAGAAGCATATATACGTGTGTGTGCGCCAGGCAACCCTGGTGAGGCCCGTTCAAGATGGGAGCGCCGCGTACGGCAGGATCACCTGCTTCGGAAAGTGAAGTCCTGCTCGCTGGCCCGGCGCAGGGGCTGAGCACCAGCCTACGGCCCAGGAGGTCAGGTTTCGATTCCCGGTCGGGGCACAGGCCCGGGTTGCAGGCAGGATCCCCAGTGGGGGGCGTGCAGGAGGCAGCCGACCCCTCTCTCGTCACGGGTGTCTCTCTCCCTCCCTCCCCTTCCGCTCGGACATCAGTAAGAAGAAGGGAAAGTCCTGAGACACGGGCTGCTCAGGGCACTGCCCTCAGGGCCCCAGGCCTAGGAGCGCTGGTTACGAGGGGCCCCGGGCCTGTGACTCTGGGCGAGAGCCCACCTTCAGCCAGACCGGCTCCCTCTCCCCTTTTCACGGTGGGTGCCCCCCCCACCCCCCAGCTGGCCCTGCTCCCGGGCAAAGCAGGCAGGAGACCAGCGGCCTCTGCCCGGCCTCCTCGGGCCGCCACGGCCTCCTCCTCGGGCCTCTGTGTCTCTCAGGCGCTGGCCCGGCCCTGTCTTCGCCCCGACCCCGGGGAAGGGCTACTTTCCCTGATGGCCCTGCTGCCCGTCCCTCCCACCATCTCCGTCTCCATCTCCGTTCCCCTTGGGTTTCAGCGTTCCGTTCCCGGCCCGCAGTCAGCAACTCTGTCAGAGGCAGCGTGGCCCCAGACGGCACTGCCCGTTCGCGCAGGAAGCGAGACAAAGCCGGCTTGTTCCCTCCGAGGGGCGCGGGGCAGGGACCGCGGCGCTTCCCATCTGCCCCCCGCGACGCGTTTGGCACCGGCGCGTCTGTGTTTAATGCTGCGTCTCCCGCCCGACTCGGGAGCCGAGGTGATTCTATCAACATGCAGAAGGTGGGGGCACGTGGGGGGGTGGTCCCCCAGCACACACAGACACTCACACAGAGACGCACCCGCATACCTGACAACAACGCCCACAACACGCAGCTGTGTGCGCGCGCACACACTCACGCGTGCAGACACACATGTGCACACACTGCCACACACATGTCCACAGTCACGTGGACAATATCCCGAATTCACACACCAACACACAGAGACGCGCGTGCACACACAGAGGCGAGGACCGTCGGCGTGGGCACAGGGCGGGGGGCAGGGTATGGGAGGAGGGAGTGGGGGGAGCTGTCACAGCACCACCCGCCCCGGGGCCGGAGAGAAGCAGGCTGTGGTCCCCAGGCCTCCCCGGGGGCGGGTGACGGAGTCCCACCCATCCCGCCCGCCGACGGTTCCCACAGAGACGTTCGCGTTCCTGGGTGCTGGGCCCAGCAGCGCCTGCGTCCTGCAGAGACGGGGAGTGAGGTCACGTCTGACGTGTGGCCCCCTGAGACCCGGGCTCCTCAGGTCACTCCGCACAGGTGACTGGGTGTCATGGGGACGGGACGGCGCCGGCTGACCTGGAGCGTGTGACCGAGGCCCAGCGGGACCCGCGTGGACCCCGGCCAGGCTGTCCCAGGGACGAACTGCCCCCTCCCCTCACGCACAGGCTCTCCCCCCAGCGACCCCTCCCCAGGGCCGCCAGACCCAGGGCCGCCAGTGAAGTTCATGGTGGCCTAACCACTAGGCTGCACTCCCCGAACTCTTACAAACAACACGGCTGCGCAGGTCACTGGGAAGAGGGTGCGGCCAGCCGGGAACGCCGCGGGGGCCAGGGAGGCGCCCGTCCGTCCGGCAGCGGGTGGAGGAGACAGACAGCGGTGAGCAACACAAAGGGGTGGAAAAGGCCCTGTGGTGAGAGGGCCAGTCCCCTCAGGGCAGCACGGGGCGGGGAGGGGGGGGCAGCGCCGTCTCCCCGCCCGGGGGTGGCAGGGACCAGGGGAGACTGGACACGCGGGTCTGCCTGCGGCCGCCTGGCTGGTGACCTCAGCTCCGTTGTTACTGCCATTGAGCCGTCCACTGCCCGGAGCTGGAGAGGAGCTGATACAGGCTGGGACTCATCACCGACACATGCACCTGCTGTGTGCACACGTGTGTACATGTGTGTACATGTGTGTGCATAAGTGTGCACTCGCGTGTGTGTATGTGTGTACATGTGTGTGCGCACTGCGTGTGCGCACTGTGTGTGCGCGCTGTGTGTGTGCACGTGTGTGCACTGTGTGTATAAGTGTGTGTGCATATGTGTGTATGTGTTTGCACTGTGTGTACCAGTGTGCGTGTGTGCGTATGTATACATATGTGTGTATATGTGTACATGTGTGCACTGTGTGTGTATAAGTGTGTGTGCATATGTGTGTATGTGTGTGTGTGCACTGTGTGTACCAGTGTGCGTGTGTGCGTATGTATACATATGTGTGTATATGTGTACAGGTGTGCACTGTGTGTGTGAGTGTGTGCGCGTGCCTGCGTGTGTCTCAGTGGGTGGGTGGGAGGGAGGGGAAGGCTGGATGAATAAAGCCGGTTCACACACTCACACGCACACACTCACACATATGCACTCACCTCTAGTCCATCACATAACACGTGGACGGAGAGGCCGGCCGGACAGCAGGGGGAGGGATGGCATCTGCTCATTCATGAAAACCAGAAACGTGCTCTCTCTGAATTCTGACCGTCCCCTATGGAAACCCACTCCGTGCCCAGCAGCGTGGCTCAGGGCTGAGCATCGACCTAGGAACCAGGAGGCCAGGGTTCGATTCCCGGTCAGGGCACAGGCCTGGGCTGCGGGCTCGATCCCCAGTGGGGGGCGTGCAGGAGGCGGCCGACCCATGGCTCTCTCTCATCATGGATGTTTCTCTCTCTCCCTCTCCCTTCCTCCCTGACATCCATAAAAACATATTTTAAAAAGTAAACAAACCCACCCCGTCGCTTACTAGCTGAGGACCGGGGGCAGGTCGCCCACCAGCGAAGCCTCGGCTCCCTCGTCCATAAAGTGGGGAGAAGAGAGAGTCCCGCCTCGTGAGGGGGCCGTGAGAACCACGTGAGGCGACACCTGTCCCCGCGCCGTCGGACACACGGGACCCCTCAGTGCCGCTTAGCTCGGTTACACTCCCCCTTCTTCAGGACTGAGTGTGAGTGCGTGCGTGTGTGTGTGAGTGTGTGTGCGTGTGTGTGCATTTGAGTGCGTGTGCATGTGCATATTTGTGCATGTGTGTGCATGTTTGTGTGTGTGCATGTGAGTGCGTGTGTGAGTGTGCATGTGTGTGCATGTGAGTGCATGTATGCGCGTGTGAGTGCATGTGTGTGAGTGCGTGCATGTGTGTGTGCGTGTGTGTGCATGTGTGTGCGTGTGAGTGCGTGTGTGAGTGAGTGTGTGTGTGTGTCTAAGGGGGCCGGTGGGAGGGAAGGCGGGATAAAGCCGGTTCCCACGTGCCGCAACGCCTCCTGCGTGGCACCGGCAGGCCCCCCGCACGCCTCTGCACGCGTCGTCCTCGCAGCGCCCTCAGGACCCGCCCAGGGCTCACGGAGGCCACGTTTCTTGCTGGTTGGAGCAGATAGGAATGCTCCTCGGGACACGCCTTAAAAATCACAGACGTTGCCATCGATGCCTCGCGATCACCGTGGACTCCACGCCCTCTCCCGCGACAGTCATTCCCGCTCTCTCATCACGGCCGTTATCCCGACAGCGCGTCGCTCCCACCGCCCTTCAGCGTGAATTAAAGCTCCAGCCGCAAAGGATCGTCAGAGCGACGTCCGGGAGGAGCTCCCAGCCGGCGGGCTGCAGCCCCGGCGCTCTGAGGCCGAGGAAACCCCCGGCCCCAATGAAACGCTCGCCGTGGCGGTGCCGTCAGCCGCCGTCATACAGCGAGGGCACCCCCGGGAGATAACGGATCCTCTCGACCACGCGTCTTACGATGCTCATTGCTGACCCAGCGGCCGAGGGCTGTCACGGCTGCTTAGGGGACGACTTTCCGGTCCAACACCCGCATTGACATCCGGCCTGGTTCGTGGGCGGCTCTGCTTGATTCGCTGTCAACGTCAGGCCCCGGTATCTCCTGGGGGGGTGGGGGGCAGGGGCGTGGGGGCGGGGCCTGGTGGAGTCAGAGCACAGGAACGTGGGGCCTGAGGCCCAAGACGAACCCCCGGGGACCCGAGAGCAGAGGGGAAGGTCTAGCCCAGGGGTGGGCAAACTTTTTGACTCGAGGGCCACCATGGGTTCTCAAACTGGACCGGAGGGCCGGAACAAAAGCATGGATGGAGTGTTTGTGTGAACTAATATACATTCAAAGTAAAGGAGCAGCCAAAACCGGTTTGGCTCAGTGGATAGAGCATCGGCCTGCAGACTGAAGGGTCCCAGGTTCGATTCCGGTCAGGGGCATGTACCTTGGTTGCGGGCACATCCTCAGTGGGAGGTGTGCAGGAGGCAGCTGATCGATGTTTCTCTCTCATCGATGTTTCTAGCTCTCTATCCCTCTCCCTTCCTCTCTGTAAAATATCAATAAAATATATTTAAAAAAAAAAAAAAAGTAAAGGAGCGGAGGGGAGAGCAAGAGAACCGGACAGAACAGCCGAACGGGCCGGATCCGGCCCGCGGGCCGTCGTTTGCCCACGGCTGGTCTAGGAGGTCATTCTCCCAGGTTCTTAAGAAGTCGAGGTGCCCCGCCGAGCCCCTTCAAGAAAGAGCGAATATCGAAACACGCCCGTCAGAGACAGACAGGTATCATGTGATCCGCTCAGCGGCGGAACCTAATGGGCAAGGTAAACCGAGGAACCAAGTCCGTCCAGAGACACAGACGCGTGGAACAGACGGGACCTCAGCGGGAAGGTGGGGTGGGTGGCGGGGAGAGGCTAAGGACGTCCGTGCGTCGCCCACGGACACAGGCGATAGGGTGGTGAGAGCCTGGGGGGCCAGTGCAGGAAGGAGGGGGGTCAGCGAGGGGGAACGGGGGACATCTGTAATGCTCTCAACCATAAAGATACATTTTTTAAAAACAGAGAGTCCGGCCGGTGTTGGCTCAGGGGCTGAGCATCAACCTAGGAACCGGGAGGTCCCGGTTCGATTCCGGTCAAGGGCACACGCCCGGGTTTGTGGGCACGGTCCCCAGTGGGGGGGGCGCGCAGGAGGCAGCCGATCCGTGCTTGCCTCTCATCACGGATGTTTCTCTCCCTCCCTCCCCCTTCCCCTCTGACATCAACACGAACATCTTTTAAGAGAGGAAACGCGTGGTGGCCAGGCGCGGTGGGTCACTGTCCTCGGGAGCGCAGCGACGTGGCCAGCGTCCTCTGAGGTCTACCCGCTGCACAGGAGGGCACGGCTCACCGTCCACCTCGGTCTGCTCGGCCCTCCAACCGGAAAGGGGGGTCACTGAGGCAGAGGCCACGCCGCCGGCCCCCTCGCCGTTTCCTGTCCTGGCCCCACAGGAAGGCTGCACCCTCCACACCCTGTACCGGCTGGGTCACCGCTCTGTGTCCTCGTCTCCCCTCTCCCTCCCTCGCCCTCTCCGCCGAGTGGAGCCACCCAGGGCAGGGGAGGAAGGAGGAAGAAGGGCCATGGGCTCCCCGTGAACCCTTTGAATCCAACGAGGAAGTCACTGCCCCTTCTCTTCCCAGGAGCCCCTGGGAGACACTCAGCGATGCCTCATTTTGGGGGTGGATTCTTAAAATATTTGTGTTGATTCTTAGAGAGAGAGGAAGTGAGAGGGAGGGAGAGAGAAACATGGATGTGAGAGCAAAACATCGATATGCTGCCTCCGACACGCACCCCCGTGCACCCCACCCCCCAACCCTTGGGATCAAGCCCGAAATCCAGGATGTGCCCTGACTGGGGATCGGACCGGCCACCTTTCCGTCCGGGATGACGACCAGCCCAACCCACTGAGCCACACCGGCCAGGGCTCAGCCGTGACTTGTGTTGTGATTCACTCAACAAACACAGCTGATCAGGTGCCCCTGGCCCTCCAGTTCCCGGCTCCCGGCGAGCGGGGTGAGGAAGCAGCAAAGGCGAACGGGGGAGACCCAAAATGGGAGCGTGCACGTCGCTCACCGGGACCTCAGGTGACAGATGTCAGGTGTGAGCCCCCTGCACCCCCACCCCCACCCCCCACCCCGACCGGCAGGGAAGACGGTGAGGGTCTCGGTGGAGGGGACTCGGCTCAGTTCGCTCGACACTTCCTCCCAGGTCCTGGGCTGGGGCCACGGCCGCCCCCACACGGTTCCACACGGGGGCGGTGGGTCTGTGTCAGGTTCACAGTGACGCTGCCCGCGGGGCCAGGGCCTCCCGGAAAGCCCGTCCCAGCTCCCCCTCACAGCCCTCCACGCACCGTGAGGACGGACGGACGGACGGGCGGGCGGGAAACAGCCCCTAGAAAACCCACACTTCCCACTCGCCTTCCTCGGACGGGGAAGCCCGAGGCCAGCGACTCGCTGCTGGGAATACACCGCAGAGACGCCGCGGGCCGGCGCTGGGGGCCACGTGTCCCAGTGGCGGGGATGCGGCCGCTTCAGCAGAAAAGAGAGAGCCGCCCGGGAACCACCGGGAGCCAACGAGGCTGAGCTGCGGCCGGAAACCACAGAGCTCGGAATCCAGGGCCGGGAGCCTCCAAAAACAGCGGGGGAGCCGGCCCGCGGGCGGGGAGACCGGGACTTGAGAGGGGAGAGAACGCGGCTGCGAGGCGGCAGACACCTCCGTGACCCCGCAGGTCACCGGGTCAGGCCAGCAGCCCCGCAGCCACGGCACCGTGGTCAGCAGCCTCCTGCGGAGGCCGATTCCAGGAAAGAGCGGCCCCCGCTCGCTCGCCGCCGCCTGGCCGCGTCCCCTCTGCTCTCCGGAGGGGGGCGGGGGGGGGGGGAGGACGGCCCGTTTCGCCCGACGCAGCAGTTCCACACCATGTGGGTTGGAGGGCTGTTGTGTGAGACGCAGGGAGGGAGGGAGGGAGGGAGGGATTGCAAAACGGACTGGGACTGGAAATGCCTGTGATTTTACAATAAACGAGACCAGTTCAGACCGCCGAGTGCCCTTCGCGATGGAAACCCAAACACTCCACTTCCTGCCGGAATCCAGGGGCAGGAGAAGTGAGTCCAAGCAGGTTGAGATCCAAAACCTAGACCCAGCAAAGGCAACGGCAGAAATGAAATGCGAGTTATTATTTTTAATACGTTTTTACGGATGTCAGAGAGCAAGGGAGAGGGGGGGAGGGGGGAGAGAGAGAGAGAGAGAGAGAGAGAGAGAGAGAGAGAGAGAGAGACATCCATGATGAGAGAGAATCACCCATCGGCTGCCTGAGGCACGCCCCACCCTGGGGATCTGAGCCCGCACCCCGGGCACGGGCCCTGACCGGGAATCGAACCCTGACCTCCTGGTTCATAGGTCGATGCTCAACCCCCTGAGCTACACCGGCCGGGCGTGGTTTGGCCACTTTTAATAGATGAAATCGTAGCCTCATCCTAAAGGCGTTTGGCTGACCTGCTGGGTCTCACGTCAAGGCATGCTGAGTTTATCTTGAAGGCTCCACCCCTGAAATTCTGTGATTCTAAGGCAGGGGTGGGCAAACTTTCTGACTCGAGGGCCACCATGGGTTCTTCAACTGGACTGGAGGGCCGGAACAAAAGCATGGATGGAGTGTTTGTGTGAACTAATATACATTCAAAGTAAAGGAGCGGAGGGGAGAGCAAGAGAACCCTCCGCTCTTTCGGCGCCGCGGGCCGGATAGAACAGCCGAACGGGCCGGATCTGGCCCGCGGGCCGTCGTTTGCCCACGGCTGGTCTAAGGCAAAGAGTAACTCTCCTGACCCAGGGTTCTTGCTTGCAGGTAACAGAACCAACCGGAATTCATCCAAGCAGAAGGAGGCGCTCTTTCGAAGCTGTGGGGGGGGTCGGGGGGGTGGCCACAGACCTGCGGGAAGAGGCGGATTGCCAAGAGCGCGCGAGGGAAGAGCTGGGACCCTCAGAAGTCGAGGTGCAATCTCTTCAGGCCGCAGGGGTCATTCCACCCCCAGTGACGATGCAGATTTCCAGGAGAACGCTTCCGATTGGCTCAGCTTGGTCATGTGCTCGAGGGCGGGGCATCTCCCCCTGAACGCCCCACCCGTCGTGGCAGGAAAGGTAGGTCGGGTGTCCCCTCGGAGAGGGCGTGGGCGCCAGGCTGGAGGGATCCCATGCCCCCCTCGATCCGCCGGGGGATCCATCAGGTGTTCCGGGGGAGTGGTGTGGGCAGGTGGGACCAGACGGAAAACAGGAGCGAGACTCAGAACGGGCCCCGGAGGCTCCCCTGGGCGGCGGCCACGTGCGTGACCCCCGAGTCGGTTCGCCAGGCCCCGAAAGGCCTCTGAGGACACAGGCCACTCGGAATCCGTGTCCAGAGCTTCAGAAAATCAACAAGAAATCCATCACAGAGACAGCGCCTTCGCCTTTATGTTTATAAACTGCAAGTTCAGCGGCGCGGCGGGGTGCGGGGGGTGGGGGGGGGGGGGCGGGGACGGGCGACAACCCCAACTCTTGAGCTAAGTGCCTTGAACAGCGAAATGAGCCGCAGCGGGACCCACGGCCCAGGAAGCCGCACTGTGGGCTGGTTTTCTGGCTCCGCTTTGAACACAAGGGAAGCTGTGTGGGGTTTCGTGTGTGTGTGTGTGTGTGTGTGTTTTCTCTCAAATAAAACAAATATTTCTCCCTCTCCCAGGGCAAACGAAAACAAAACCTCATTATTTCAGATTCCGCTCGTTCCGAAGCCGCAGCGATTTGGCCGGGGCCGCACCGAAGCCTTTGTACTCGCTCTCCCAGCGGCGGTTCCCCGAACAAGTCCGCACACAAAGCAGATTGCTGCTCCTTGAGGAAGGAGGACGGCCCGGCCCAGTTTACACACCGACGGCGACAGCGGCTCCTCCCAGAGGCAGAGATGGCAGGCCCCCCCCCCCCCCGCCCCCCGGCAGCGCGCTCAGATCTCTGCAGCCCCCTGTGCGTCCCCTATACGCACACCGGCCGCTCCTTCCCATGGGTTTTCACCCGTCGAACCAAGGGTTGTCTGCTGGGCCGCGTGTGCCGGTGCAAGAAGGTACAGAAGGAGGAACCGGCCCTGGCCGGCGTGGCTCAGGGGTTGAGCATCTTCCCATAACGGAAAGGTCGCTGGTTCCATTCCCGGTCAAGGGCACAGGCCCGGGTTGTGGGCTCGATCCCCAGTAGGGGGCGTGCAGGAGGCAGCCGATCCATGTTTCACTCTCACGTCTCTCTCTCTCTCACGTCTCTCTCTCTTTCTCCAAAATTTTGTTCTCAGTGGCTTTGTGACTAAGCCACAAAGGTCTGGAGTTGTATTTTACTTCAGTAGAGCTTAACCCAGGGGTGGGCAAACTTTTTGACTCGAGGGCCACCATGGGTTCTTAAACTGGACCGGAGGGCTGGAACAAAAGCATGGATGGAGTGTTTGTGTGAACTAATATAAATTCAAAGGAAAGGAGCGGAGGGGAGAGCAAGAGAACCGGATGGAACAGCCGGATCCGGCCCGCGGGCCGTCGTTTGCCCACGGCTGGCTTAGCCTCTCGAACTCACTAGCCATTATTGTTCCTGTGTACAGAGGAGAAGACCAGACTCACAGCAGACACGTGACACGCGGAAGATCACGCTGAGGACATAACCCAAACCTCCTGGCGCCGGCACTCCCGCCCCCAGCACAGGCTCTGATGCTGGCCGAGCACAGAGATGGACGGCCAGCCGGTCACCTGTCAGAGTCACGTGCGCTTTCAGAAGACACAGCTCCGTCCCTCATCTGTCCGTCTGACCCCGGGCCTCCCCGCGTCTCCCCACACAGGCCCTGAGGTCAGGGGCACCACGCCCCACCCCGTGACGCCTGGATCACGCCACGAACCTCATCGGCAGCTCATTCCTGCTGCAGCGATCGATGCCTTCAGAAAATCAAAGGGGTATTGTTAAGGGTAAGTGGAGAGAACCGCCTTGGGAACCACACGGGGGAAAAAAAGAAGTAAATGGAAGTCCAATTTTTCATTCTGCCAAATTCAAACAAACATCCTCCTCCAGCCTGGCCGCCCCACACACCCAGCAGCCACGGCTCCATGAAAAGCCCATTCATTCAGACCCGCAGCGTCAGCACGGCGTGTCACGTGACTCGGGTCCCAGCAGCGTGGCTCTGTGCAGGGGGGGGGGGGGGGCAGCGCATGTGGGCGGGGCAGCAGCACCCGCATAAATGCAGGAACAGACACAGACACTGTAGCTCCGTCCCTGCCCCGAATCCCACACCAGCTCAGGGGCACATCCCGATGTAAACGGGGGCAGTGGGGGGTGGGGGGGGGAGCAAGTCGGCATTTTCAAAGCCTATCGCCTATCAAAGCACAGTCTCCATCCCCGCTCAGGGGCCTAGACAGTGCTGACGACCAACTTTCCTCGCCAGCAACAAGTTGGCACGGACTCCCCAGGACCGCCCGCCCTGTGCCCGTAAAACGGCCAAGCGCCTACAAGGACGCGTGCAAATACGTCTCGTGACCCAGGACTCGGCAGCGGTGGCTTAGAGGGGACACAGGACGCACTCGGCGTGGAAGAACGGAACCAGCATGGAGCAAAGTCAAGATGTGTCACGTCCCGCCCTGACCGGTGTGGCTCAGTGGATAGAGCGTCGGCCTGCGGACTGAAGGGTCCCGGGTTCGATTCCGGTCAAGGGCATGTACCTGGGTTGTGGGCACATCCCCAGTGGGAGGTGTGCAGGAGGCAGCGGATCGATGTTTCTCTCTCATCGATGTTTCTAACTCTCTATCCCTCTCCCTTCCTCTCTGTAAAAAGTCAATAAAAGATATTAAAAAAAAAAAAAAAAGATGTCACGTCCCTTGCCTGATGGCCGTGCGGCGAAGGAAACGAGGAGGCGAAGCCGCAGGTGGGAGGGACGCCGCGCTCAGATCTGACGGAGGATGGGGACACGCAAAGCGTTCCGAGGACTCCGTCATAAAGGGGAGAAAAAACATGAGCAAGGCATGTGAATCGACATGGACCAAAAAAGACCCTCAAGTGACCGGCAGGCACGTGGAAGAACATGTCACCTCAGCAGCCGCCGGGGATGTGAATCCCGGCAACGGCTCTTCCATCCGCACCCAATGGCCGAGACGGAAGACACGCCTCAGCGAGTGGCAGGTCCCCACCCGGACGTGGCTGGGGGGCGTGGACAGGTCACGACCTCTTCTGCTAGACCAGCGGTCGGCAAACTCATTCGTCCGCAGAGCCAAATATCCACAGCACAACGATGGACATTTCTCTGGAGAGCCACATTTTTTAAACTTAAACTTCCTCTAACGCCATGTCTTCAACATAGACTCGCCCAGGCCGTGGTGTTTTGTGGAAGAGCCACCCTCCAGGGGCCCAAGAGCCGCCTGTGGCTCGCGAGCCGCGGTTTGCCGACCCCTGTGCTAGACCGTTAACTACACGGCGATCCCGTGACCCAGCAGCCTCCAGGTATTTCACGAAGAGAAAGGAAACACGTGTCCCCCAGAGACACCCGTTCACAGCGGCCGCGTTCCTAACAGCTGGAACCACTCAAATGCCGATGGACCACAGGAGGAGGATAAACAAATTGTGGTAGATTCACACCACACTACACGGCGATAAAAAGGCACAAAACCAGCCTGGCCGGCGTGGCTTCATGGTGAGCGTCCACCTGGGAACCAGGAGGTCAGGGTTCGATTCCCGGTCAGGGCACAGGCCCGGGTTGCGGGCTCCATCCCCAGTGTGGGGCGTGCAGGAGGCAGCCGGTCCATGATGCTCTCTCATCATGGATGTTTCTCTCTCTCCCCCCTCCTTTCCTCTCTGACATCCATAAAAACATTAAAAAAAAAAAAAGGTACAAAATCAGAGACGTGAAAGAGCGGAGGGATGAACTTCCAGAAGGGGATGCGGAGTGGCAGACGCACATACAGAACCGTACATACCAGGCAACCCCACGGGCATGGAGCTCTCAGCATGAGAAGGTGACCGTTGGGTGCCGAGAGTCACATGGGTGGCTGCGTGCGGAGCTGGGGGTGGAGGGCGGATCAGGGAGTGATGCCGCGATGCCTCTGGGGATAGAAGCAGCCTGTGTCCTGCCTGGGGCTGGGCTGCTCCGGTGAACGCATTTACCAAAACGAAGAGAACTAAACACTCGAAACCTGTGCGTTGCACTGGATGGAAATCATCCTTCGGCTTTTAAAAGGCATGCGGGGCCGGGGTGGGGGGGGTCCTTTCTATATTAAGCCTAGACCCAGAGCCGTCACTAAGAGAGCTCCTGAACCCCCAGGACAGAATCCCGCGGGGAGCCGGGGCCTCCTCCCGACCAGGAGCAGAGACAGGAGCTTCCCTCAGCTCACGGCAGGCTGGGCCAGGGCAGGAGACGATGAACAGCCAGCCCTGCGTGCCTCCTGGGACCCTTTCGGCTGTTGTCGTTCGTCGGTTTGTTTTAGTGTCTCGGACACCTTTCCGGTTGAGGCACCTGCAACCCCAGGCCAGGGCGCCTCCGGCCAGCTTCCTCCAGGGGCAGCTGACGCCTCCTGACCACACCTCCCCTCCCACTCACCCGCTTCTGCCCTGGAGCCTCTCGGAGGCCCCGTGTGGGACCCAAAACACACATGCACATCCAGGAGGCGAGATGAGTTAGTGACCTTGGGCGACCTTGGGCAACCTTGGGGCGACCTTGGGGCAACCTTGGGGCGACCTTGGGTGACCTTGGGGAGCCTTGGGGAGCCTTGGCACGACCTTGCCCAGTGCTGGGTGAGAGCAGGTGGCCCAAGGTGTCCTCTGCTTGGCCTGGGCCAAGGTCTCTGAGATGCACCCAAAGCTTCCCAGAAGGTCCCGTGGGTGGAGGTTACCCACAGAGCCTCCAGCTCAGCCACACAGCCCTCCCTGACGCGCTTCCCTTCCCTTCCCGACCCCCTCCCTCCGTCGGCGCTCCTGCGGCCCAGCTCCCTCGTTAACTACCGTCCGCCTGCCAGTCTTCTCCTCGAGCTCTGCTCCCGGGGGAACCACAGCTGGAGGGGCTGTGCGGAGACTGCACAGGACCACACACACACACACACACACACACACACACACACACACACACCCGCCTTCGCCTTCAGCAGGGCCCCCTGGGCGCCGAGACCGGGTGTAGCAGAGACCCCAGTCCCCGGGCCGGCTCCTGGAATGCGCCAAGTGGAAACAGAAGAGATGGTGGCTGCTCCCAGGTCAGCTGGCCCGAGACACACCCGGACGGAAACACGACGAGACTCTGGCCCACGGCCGCCCCCCAACCCCTGAGCTGAGTCCTCGGCCCCTGCCACTGGCTGACAGGCCCCGGGACACGTGGCTCCCAGGGGCCGCCTACCTTTCTTTTTATCCTCAACCAAGGATATTATTTCCATTGATTTTTATTTAAACAATACTTTTATTGATTTCAGAGAGGAAGGGAGAGGAAGAGGGAGATAGAAACATCAATGAGGAGAGAGAATCAGTGATTGGCTGCCTCCTGCACGCCCCCTACTGGGGATGGAGCCTGCAACGGGGCCTGTGCCCTGAGCGGGAATCGAACTGTGACCTCACATTTGATGCTCAAGCACCTGAGCCACACCGGCTGGGCTCCATTGATTTTTTTAGAGAGAGTGGAGGAAGTGGAGGGAGAGAGAGAGAGAGAGAGAGAGAGAGAGAGAGAGAGAGAGAGAGAAACGTTGATGTGAGAGACACATCGATGGGTTGCCTCCCACTCATGCCCTGACTGTAGCTGGGGGTCGAGCCTGCAACCCGGGTATGTGCCCTCGACTGGCAGTCAAACCCAAGACCCTGAGGAGGTGGGTGGGCTGACGCTCTAACCACCGAGCAACACCACCGGCCGGGCAAGGGGACGCCCACCTTTTCAAAGAGAAGCTCACGATCTTTACGTTCGGACGACCATTGTCCCCCTCGCGGTGAACCCTGGGGAAGCTCAAACCCGCCCTGAGGACAGCACGCGGCTGTGTCTCTCGCTGCGCTCCGTGGTCCAGGCGATCCTCACTCCCCACGAAAGGGGGTGCCTTTGAAAATCCACTTAATTACGTGGCTGAAACCACCTCCTGAAAAGGGGCGAGCTCTCGGGGGTAGGGCCGTTGGGTCTCCCGGCCCCCTCCCTCTCCCGCGCCCAGGGCAGACCTTGAGGCTCCCAGGAACCCCTTCAGACGAGGACCGCTGTCCTTGTTTCTCTGTCTCTATCCTGGGAAATAACTCACCTTCTTTTCTTTTCTTTTCTTTTCTTTTCTTTTCTTTTCTTTTCTTTTCTTTTCTTTTCTTTTCTTTTCTTTTCCTTTCCTTTCCTTTCCTTTCCTTTCCTTTCCTTTCCTTTTCCTTTCCTTTCCTTTTCCTTTCCTTTCCTTTTCCTTTCCTTTCCTTTTCCTTTCCTTTCCTTTCCTTTCCTTTCCTTTCCTTTCCTTTCCTTTCCTTTCCTTTCCTTTCCTTTCCTTTCCTTTTCGGCTTAAAAGGAACCCAGTTGGTGAAAGACAGTGTCAATGTGACAAACCCCAAGGAGCAGGTGGTTCCTGAACGTGAGCCGGCTTGCTGCCACAGGCGTGCCGCTGCGTCGCTGGATGTGTGTTTTATAAAGTGACACCCAGCACCTGCCAACATCTCACCAGCATGGGGGGGGGGGGGGGCGGGGGGCTGAGTCTCCTCCTCGGGGAAGATCCTAGACCAGCTGTGGGCAAACTACGGCCCGCGGGCCGGATCCGGCCCTGTTCGGCTGTTCTATCCGGCCCGCGGAGCCAAAAGAGCGGAGGGTTCTCTTGCTCTCCCCTCCGCTCCTTTACTTTGAATTTATATTAGTTCACACAAACACTCCATCCATGCTTTGGTTCCGGCCCTGCGGTCCAGTTTAAGAACCCATGGTGGCCCTCGAGTCAAAAAGTTTGCCCACCCCTGTCCTAGAACAAGGTAAAGAGACATGAAGACAAGCAGGGAGGCGCCCGGGGGTGAGGCTGGAACAGCACAGGAGAAGCTGTTGCGTCGCTGGCACCGGGGCCAGGCTCGCACGGCAAGGAGCGGGCGGGCTGGGGCTCGGGCGGGCACGTGGAGATCCAGGGCGCAACGAACTCGTCGACTTCCGTCGTAGCTGCACCCACCGCTCTCCCTCCCCGCGGGTCCCACCCCCATCCGCAGCAGCAGCAGCAGCAGCAGTGGCGGGTGACCTGTGACCTGGCTCTAGCTGACAGGTGAGCCCAACGCGCCTCCGGTTTCCTTGCCCTGAACGAGGACGAGGTCTCCCCTGGGGCACAAACACCTGCTCGTGAGGTGAGTTGCCTGAACTGAAATAGGAAGAACCCGGCCGGCCGGCATGGCTGAGCGCTGACCTAGGAACCAGGAGGTCACGGTTGGATTCCCGGTCAGGGCACAGGCCCGGGTTGCGGGCTCCGTCCCCAGTGCGGGGCGCGCAGGAGGCAGCCGATCCGTGATTCTCATCACTGATGTACCTATGGCTCTCTCTCCCTCTCGCTTACTTTCTGGAATCAATAAAAACACATATTTAAAATGAGCCTGCTAGGAGGCAGCCGACGGACGTTTCTTTCTCATTGATGTTGTTCTCTCCCTCTGAAATAAATAGAAACATTCAAAAAAAATAAAATAAATGAAAATCAAAGTTAGCCTGCTCTCGTTGGCCAAACTTTTCATAAACTCACCCCCTTAATGCCTTGGCAGGGCCAGACCCCATGAATGTGGGCCGGTCTCTCCCCCACCCCCCGCCCTGACTTAGGGAAACGCTACTCATGGGGGGCCCCCCTCCGGCCTGTCCTCGGTGCTGCTCCCTTCTCCCCACTGACGGAGGGTCCCTGTCGGCCACAGAGCGATAGTTCTCGCACAGAGTCACCTCGTGCACCAACCCAACGAGTTTGCCGTTCCAGGCGGCGGTCCCCACGGGGCCTCAACACCCCGACTCCGGCGAGGGTCACGATTGCAGACGGAAGTGACCGTGGCCCTAACGCTGCCCGAAAGCGGGTGGCGATAAACGCTGGCGTCGGCGTCGGCAAAGGAAGGACACGAACCGGGGGACACGCCGCGGGGGGAGGGAGACTCACACCTGACCACACGCGTCTGGTAATTCATTGAGATGGAGCATCTGCTGCTACGAATCTCGTCTGAGGGACAGAGGCTAAGTCAACCCCAACCCCGGAGAGAGGACGTGGGGTCGCTCTCCGATGAGCGGCAGACGGTGGCCAGTTCCCTGGACGCCCATCACAGCGGAACGGGTGTTAACAGGAAGCCCGCTCAACGCCTCGAATTACCACCTTGCACACACGCGTCGCCCGTTGGAGAGGTTGATACAACACAAATCGGCTTCAGAGGGAAGCAGGGGCCATGCGGGGACCTTGCTAATAGGCTTAGACTCACGAGCGTTTACGGAACGGAGGATACTTTCCAGATGCTCCGTGTCTTCCAGGGACGGAGTAGTCACGGGAGCTGAAACCGGCCTGGCGGAGGGTGTGGGATCCCCGTAAAGGGAACGCCCTCCGGAGGGGCCGGGGAGGCAGGAACTATGATGGCCAGGAGTTTCCTGGAGATAGGGTCAATACACAAGAGACTTTTTTTTTTTTTTAATATATTTTTATTGACTTTTTACAGAGAGGAAGGGAGAGGGATAGAGAATTAGAAACATCCGTCAGCTGCCTCCTGCACGCCCCCCACTGGGGATCAAGCCCCCAACCAAGGTACGTGCCCTCGACTGGAATCGAACCCGGGACCCTTGAGTCCACGGCCCGACGCTCTATCCACTGAGCCAAACCAGTCAGGCCACAAGAGACTTATAACCTGAACTTGGGGCAGGAGTCGGGGTGCGCTGGCCTCTCGGGGGCCGTAAGGGCTCACTTCTTACTTCCGGGGGAAGTGAAGGCCGCTCAGAGGAGAGAGTGTCCGCATTCAAACGCATCTGCTTTGCACCAGGTCACAAAGAACATGTAAGTAATCTAACAGAATCTCCATAAAAATAAACGAATCCTGAGAAGGTATTCGCCGGGAAGCCAGGAGATTGTCTGCGGGGCTGGTTGCCTAGAAGCGCCCGGTGGGGTGGCCAGGGGGGCGGACGTCAGGCCGTGAGTGCGAATCCAGCCGCTGCAGGTGGGCGGGAAGGGCAGCGTCCATCCGTGAGAAGGTCCGCGTGGCGAAGCCGAGGGGGCGGGAGGAGCCCCCCTGAAGACTGGCTTCTGAAAACAGGTCCCGTGGGGTTTCTCCACAGGCTCCCAGGGGCGCCGAGGAACCCAGGCGCCGGGAACGGAGAGGAGCACTGGGCTGGACCCTTGGAATGAGGGACGCGGGTTTCCTCCAAGGCCGGGAGCCGGGAATTTCCTTCTTCCTCTCCATGGCGAGGTCGACGTTTGAAGACCTCCCCTTTCACGCCGTCCGTGTGGACGGCAAACAAGGAGCTACACGTACGGGCAGCTGTGGAGACAGCTGTTTGCGTGCTTTCCGGGTTTCAGAGGCAGGTGGTTACATGCATCTCACGTCTCCGCTCTTGGCCGATTACCCTCACGGACGCCGAGTGTCCGCTCTGTTATCTTATTTACTTCCTGCCTCTCTTTTCTAATTTCCCATCCCCACCTACCCCCCAGCAGCGACACCTACAATCCTCAATGTGTGGGTAACCCTGGAAAATACTCAAGTTTTGTGTGTATTTTTTGTAAATGTATTTTTATTGATTTCAGAGAGGAAGGGAGAGGGAGAGACAGAAACATCAATGATGAGAGAGAGTTATTGACCAGCTAGCTGCCTCCTGCACGGCCCACCCTGGGGATGAAGCCCACAACCCAGGCCTGTGCCCTGACCGGAAATCGGACAGTGACCTCCTGGTTCGTCGGTTGATGCTCAACCACTGAGCCACGCTGGCCAGGCAATATATCCTATAGAATAAAAGGCTAATATGCAAATTGTCCCCTCCACCAGGAGTTCCACCGGGAGTTTGACCAGGGGGTGGCCCCTCCCCCAGGCCGGTCCCACCCGATTGGCCCTGATCCAGGTGGGCTGGCCAGACCCAACCTATGCACGAATTCGTGCACTGGGCCTCTAGTGTGTGTAAATATATATATATTTAGTTTACATAAATGGCACATTCATTGTGTTTCATGTTTCCAAGCTCCGTGCCTGTGGCTGAGCGTCGATTTTGCGGCACCACCTGCTGCCTATAGTGTCAGGGTATCCACCCACCCACCTTACAGAACCATTTCCCCTCAGGCCAACGCCCAAGCAACTCCGTTCCCCTCCGCACACAGGCAGCACCGAACGTTGGAGTCGGCGTCGGCGTCTCCTCTGGATCCAGGCCCAGCCTTTTCCCGCGCGGACCCGCACCTGGGCTCCGGGCCCCTGCGTGAGCGCACACACCGGTCCAGGAAGCCCCGCCCCACGGGCTCGCTCCTGTCCGTCACCCCACACCCGCCCGCTCCTGCGTCCGCCCGTGACATCGGTGATGGGTTTTTGCCAGTTAACGCGGGAACGGGTTTGTTCTCCCGTCTTCCTTGAACTCGCTTTTCTCTCTGCCATTGAGGGGGAGCGTCTCTTCAGAGGTCCGTTCGCCATTCGGGGTCAGCCCTTGGGGATTTGCCGTGCGTCTCTCCCGTTCCCGTTTCTCTGTAGACGTTTCTCTCTTCCCCTTGTTGGCTGGCAGCGTTCTCTCTCCCGGTCCCTCGGGGTCTTAGACATTCAGATGTGTTTCCTCATCGCCCGTCTGTCTGTTAGCTTTGTGTTGTCTTTTTTAAAAAATATATATTTTATTGATTTTTTTACAGAGAGGAAGGGAGAGGGATAGAGAGCTAGAAACATCGATGAGAGAGAAACATCGATCTGCTGCCTCCTGCACACCTCCCACTGGGGATGTGCCCGCAACCAGGGTACGTGCCCTTGACCGGAATTGAACCCGGGACCCTTCAGTCTGCAGGCCGACGCTCTCTCCACTGAGCCACACCGGTCAGGGCGTCTTTTTTAAATGTCACTCTTCCTTTTACACCAGTGGGACCGTGAGAGGTGTGTTGTTTGGGGTCACGTTAAAGGAAGCTCTTCCTCTTCCCAGGGTCCTGCAGTTCCTCCAGTTAGCATCTGGTTTTACTTCCACCCGTTAGGCGTTCCCTCCGGCCAGGGGCCCCTTAGGGCGTGGTGTGAGGGAGGGATCTAGCTTCGTTTTCTCCGGACGGTGAGCCCCTGCTCTCGGCGCCGCCCGTGAAGGAATCGGCCCTCGTTCCCACGTGCGGTTCCCATCATCTGTTACTCGTCGTCAGTGGGTCCGCGTCTCTGTTCGTGTACCCAGAGCACACTTCCCGCTCCTGAGCTTTGGGGCCAGGCGTGGAGGCCTGCCTTCTCCCTCTCCTTTCCCGAAGCAGAGAGGCCGCCGCCGCCCCCCGCCTCAGGCCGGAGAGCACCAGGGATCCCGGGGGTCACTCGCTCGCGTTAAGAACGCAGACGCTTCCTGGAATGGCGTGGGTGCGCACGCAGGGACTCAGAGCCCCAGGTGCGGGCCTCCGTGCTCCCGCCCGTGGGAAACGTCACCGCGTCCCGTGCAAAGTACCCGGGACTCGGTTTGGGATCCCACGGACGGCTGAACATGCGTGTGGCGAGAACTGAGCTCTTCAGGATGGTAACGTTCTCCAGGAACGTGGAGGGGCTCTGCGTCTAGCCCAGGGGTGGGCAAACTTTTTGACTCGAGGGCCACAATGGGTTCTTAAACTGGACCGGAGGGCCGGAACAAAAGCATGGATGGAGTGTCTGTGTGAACTGATATAAATTCAAAGTAAAGGAGCGGAGGGGAGAGCAAGAGAACCGGATAGAACAGCCGGATCCGGCCCGCGGGCCGTAGTTTGCCCACGGCTGGTCTAGCCACAGATGTTTTTAAATAGTTGTCCACAGGTAGCAGGTTAATTCGTGGTTCATCCCTAACTCATCTAAGTTTCCGTCCCTGCCGTGACGGCACCTTGCTTTTCTGGCTTTTCTGATTGGTTGCTGTCCGAGTGGAGTTTATGTGTGTCTGGCTCATTTCCCGAGCGCCCTTATTCCAATGTTTTTCTGCCGACACTGAGCGATTCCTATTGGGATCGTGGCATTGGCCAGGGGCGGTTGAATACCTTCCCTCCCCAGCATCGCTCTGAAGTTCTGCTTCGGTTCGGTTCTGTCTTGCAGCGTTGGCAGGGACTTTTGGTTCCACAGCCCCCGCGACGTTCCTCATCTTTACGGAAGGGTCGGGGGGGGGGGGGGAGTCCGAAGTGTCTCTGGAGTGTGTTGTCCGCTGTAGGTCAGGGCCATAAACCGTCGCTATTTTAAACAAGTTCCCGGGTGGGGCAGGAACCGGGGGGAAGAGGGCAATGGGAAAAAACAAAAAAAACAGGGGGGGACAGCTGCGATCCTCTCCATAAAGATTTTTTTTTAATGTATTTTATTGATTTTTTACAGAGAGGAAGGGAGAGGGATAGAGAGTTAGAAACATCGATGAGAGAGAAACATCGATCCGCTGCCTCCTGCACACCCCCTACTGGGGATGTGCCCGCCACCAAGGTCCATGCCCTTGACCGGAATCGAACCCGGGACCTTTCAGTCCGCAGGCCGACGCTCTATCCACGGAGCCACACCGGTGAGGGCTCCATAAAAGATTTTAAAAAATAAATGACATGCCATGAAAATAACATTTTAAAAGTTCCCTTCTGGACAGAATTTGCAAGAGGTTTTATCGTAAGTCAATGGTGAACGTTATAACTCTGCTTTTTTTTTTTTTTCTTCACATCCGAGATGACCAAGTCATCCTTCTTCCTGGGACTCGGGTAGCGAACTCCATTTCTGAGGTTGAGCCATCTTGGCTTCTGCGGCCCCACTGCTCCGTGACCTCCGTTGACTTTTGCCCTTCTGTGTCCGCGGCGAAAGTTTCGTCCTGTGTTTTCGCGTCTGCGTTCAGGAGTCAAGCGGGCCCTTTGGAACTTGACAGGATTTTGCATCAAGCATGCGCTCGGGCCCTCGCCGGTGTGGCTCAGTGGCTAGAGCGCCGGCCTGCGGACTGAAAGGTCCCGGGTTTGATTCCAGTCAAGGGCACATGCCCAGGTTGTGGGCTCAATCCCCCAGTTGGGGACGTGCAGGAGGCACCCTGTACCATCTCATCATAGATGTTTCTATCTCTCTCTCCCTCTTCCTTCCTCTCTGAAATCAGTAAAAATATATTTCAGCCCTAACCGGTTTGAAGGGTCCCCGGTTCGATTGCGGTCAAGGGCATGTACCTTGGTTGCGGGCACATCCCTAGTTGGAGGTGTGCAGGAGGCAGCTGATCGATGTTTAAAAAAAAAAAAAAAAAAAAAAAGAATACGTCTCCTAACATGATTTCTCACGCTTTTATTCTTTTTTTCTCTGTTTCCGGGAACGGTCTACATTGTTAAACTGCGGTGGAAATTAGCTATATAAACACTCGGTCTGCGGCTGTGGTGGGAGAGAAAGAGCTTCATTTTTATTTTACCAGTGCTCATTCCGCTTTTTCAGCTTTTGTTTGCGGACCTGTCTTTAATGCTCTAGGGTATGCACTTCACGGCCGTGGGCTAATTCTATGTTTAACTTCTGAGGACCCTCCACACCGCTTCGCTGCGGCCGCAGGGTCTGCGTCCCCTCCCCCCGCAGGGCACAGGCCTCGGCTTCCCCACATCCTCCCAGTAAGTTCTTTCCTGTTCGTTCCATCCCGGCCACCCCAGGGCGTGTGAACCCATCTCCTGGTGGCTTTGAGGACGAAGGAGGGGAGCACCTTTGTACGTCTTTCCTGCCCTGTGTGGGCCTCTTCCTCGGAGACATGCTGGCTTCATCTTCCCTCCCGGGCTGTGACCCCAACAACAGGGCAACCTTTCCTCTGTGGGTCTTCAGTGCCGAGGGCAGCCCGGCCCCACGGCCGACACTCGGGGAAAAACACCTCCTTTTTCTTGTCGTCACGCTTCACGGAGCATACTTTTCCCATTGCATTTTTACTTTTTAAACCTATTTTTATTGATTTCACGAGGAAGGGGGAGAGAGAGAGAGAAACATCCATGAGGAGAGAGACTCATGGACCGGCTGCCTCCTGCACGCCCCACACCGGAGATGAGCCCGCAACCCGGGCCTGTGCCCTGACCGGGAATGAACCCTGACCTCCTGGTTCCTAGGTCGACGCTTTTTTTTTTTAGAGAGAGCGTGGAAGGCAGGAGGAGAGACCGAGATAGAGAAACATCAATGGGAGAGAGACACACCGACTGGCTGGCGATTGCTTCCCACACACGCCCCACCCAGGGCCAGGGATCCAGCCTGCAACGAGGTGCGTGCCCTTGACTGGAATCGAACACTCGCCTCTTCAGTCCGAGGGCTGACACTCTGACCACAGAGCCAACCAGCCAGGGCAAAAGCTCGTATGTTAAACAGAGACTAAAACGACAATGCGGGGCCCCCTCACACCCGTCAGAACGGCTGTCACCCACACATCACACGCCCCTCTCCCCCCACCCCGAGTTGGAGCTGACAACACCTGCCCCAGCTTCCTTCCTGGATCCTTCGATGAAATGGCCCCAGGGATTTTCAGAGCCGTTTATCCCCGGGGTGGGCAAACTTTTTGACTCGAGGGCCACCATGGGTTCTTAAACTGGACCGGAGGGCCGGAACAAAAGCATGGATGGAGTGTTTGTGTGAACTGATATAAATTCAGAGTAAACATCATTACATAAAAGGGTACGGTCTTTTTTTTTTTTTATTTCAATAGTTTTATTCATTTCAAACATTTTAACAAGAAGAATGTAAACACTAATTATTATAATTTGAAACTTCAAAAAATGGAGGAATCATAGCACAATAACATACCTTCTATTGAAGATGGCAAAGGCAAAATAAAATTGCCTAACAAAGGAAAGGTACAAAAGCCTTTCACATTAAACTTAAATATAATAAAATAATTTAAAACTAAAACAAATAGAAAAGAACAAAATGTGTAAACAGTAAATGAAACATTTTCTTGAGTGCAACTTCCAAATGATGCCCGGGACGTAGATGTAGATGGCAATGTAGACTGGGTTGAAAGGTTTTTGGTCTTTAAAACATCCACTTCAGTGGGAACAGTGTTGTTGGTCTCCTTTTTAGCTAATGCTCTGATACTGTGCTCTCCAGGGGCGTGTCTCCCTACATCAGCACGATAACGTGTCTGCGCATTCCCAGGGTGATGTCGGGGGACGCGTCCGCGGGCATTACAGGAGCCTCTGGAAGACGGAGAGGTTGTTCCTTCTACTGAATCCGCCCACTCAGAAGAAGGAGCTGCGGCCGTGTTTCCCGACGTGGCCATGTTAACACTGCTGCTGGTGAAGGAGCGGAGGGGAGAGCAAGAGAGCCCTCCACTCTTTCGGCTCCGCGGGCCGGATAGAACAGCCAAACGGGCCGGATCTGGCCCGCGGGCCGTAGTTTGCCCACGGCTGGGTTAGACCCTTCTTCCCTGGCTCTCCTTCGCCCACGGCTCTCCCCGCCGTCTCTGAAAGTCCTGACGCGCATTTGCACACCCGTGCGAGCTGGAAGGGCCTTTCACAAACACCACCCCTTTATCCCCTCGGAACCCTGCAGGCGCTTGCTGTCACTCCCCGCTCACAGGCGAGGGCGCTGAGCCCCAAGAGGAGAGGGGACCGGTCACCCGCACACCGTCCCGCGTAACCCTTCCACTTCTTTTACAGAGACACACCCATTTTATTTCAGAGCGGAAGGGAGAGGGAGGGGGAGAGAGAGAGGAACATCAGTGATGAGAGAATCATGGGCCCCACCCTGGGGATCGCGCCTGCAACCCGGGCCCGTGCCCTTGAGCGGAAATTGAACTGGGACCTCCTGGTTCATCGGCCAACCCTCAACCGCTGAGCCACGCTGGCGGGTCCCCTCTTACCTTTAAAGCGTCTGGAATGTCTACGTGTCCGTGAGAGCATCGCAGAAGTCACCGCCGAGGAACCAGCCGCCTGTCGCTTACGGGGCGGCGTGACTCAGCAACGCTGCTTCCGAGCGGGTCAGCGAGAGTCCAAATCCGGGGAGCAGAGTTCCCCGCCTGCGTTTCCCGTTCCCTTCACATTTTTCGTATTTGCTTTTGGGACGCCGATTTCTTGGCAAGGGATCCAAACAAAATGTCAGCCCTAAGCTGCACACCCTTGAAGAAATGACTGGTTTTTCCCAAAATAGTCCCCGGGCAAACGTTTCCACGTTGGGCTCCAGGGCCCGGGACACGGCCGGGGCAGAGCTCCAAGGCGTACCCATCCCCCCACCCCCCGCCCCCCGCGTGTGCTGGGAGGGCTCGTGCGGTCCCCGATTGGGCCACGCACACCTCTGCTGGGTGCCACCACGACGCTGATTCCAACCGTGCCCGTGTGCTTACAGTATGACTGACAAGAGGGCAAAATGTTTAAAGAAAAATAAGAATCTGCTCTTCACATTCAATGGATACTGCTCACCTGCAAACACCATGCTTGAGTTGCTGGTTACAAATTCTCTCGTCTCTTTCTCTCCTCTCCCCTTCCTTCTCCCTCCCCCCCCCCGCCCCCCATCTTCTCCCTCTCTCTTCTCATTCTCCCCCTCCCTCCCCCTCCCGCCCTCTCTCACGCACACACAGTCCCCACTGGACCCCTTCCAAGCCTCTAACGTACACTTCGCCGAACAGGCTGGTGGACCACACACACAACAGCAAATCGGCTAAGTCACTCAGATGCATAAGCAGCAGCCGCCCGGGGGCGGAGAAATGTTTAACTCGGGGGAGAAAAACATAATCAACGGCAGCACGGCCTTTCTTCCAGAGTGGGTCCTTGCTGAGGCTTCTGCTCTGACTTGGGGGTTGGTGGGGGGGCGGTGTGCATGGCCGGGCCCACCCAGAACGCCAGGCGGAGTCAAGGGGGGAGGGGAGGGTTCCGGGAGGTGCCCCTGGGGAGCAGGGTCGGCGCCCGGGCTTTGGGGTTTGGGGTGAAGGACCAGCCGGGGCTCCATTTCCTGTCATTTCCTGGGGCGGCCTTTGCCGCCTCGAGACCTCACCTCTGGGGTTGGAGGTCGCCTTCTTGTAGGTTTTCAAAGCTGACCCGCCCCACCTGCCTGCCTGCCCCACAGCAGACCCCAGACACGGCAGAGATTCCTGTGAAAACATACAAACACGTCACCCCCCTTTCCTCCCGCTGCGAAGGCCAGATCTCACTGTGCCCTGCCGGGCCCATGAGTCTCCCTCTCCCACCCCCTCCTCCCCCTCGATGCTTTTCTGTCTCGCCCAGTCCTCCAGGCCTGTCCCACCTCCTCCAGGCCTGTCCCACCTCCTCCAGGCCTGTCCCACCTCCTCCAGGCCTGTCCCAACCTCCTCCAGGCCTGTCCCACCTCCTCCAGGCCTGTCCCGCGGCGGGGACCCCCTCCAGCCGGACCCTCTGTGGGGAGTGCCTCCCATCGCAGGGCTGGGTCCCACCTGTTTGGGTCTCAGCCGGACGGCGCCGACTCTGAGGGTGCTGAGCCCTGGGTAGACCAGATGGCTGTCCCCGACTCCCCGTTCCCAGTCACGGGGCCAGACGTCCGCACTCTCGCCAGGCGTCGGCTCAGTGCCTCTCGCCGAAGGCAGAGCAAGGACTTCCCGCCCCGGGTGTCAGCCACCTGCGCGGCTCTGGCCGGTGGAGTCGGGGTGGGTGAGGGGCCAGGGGTGCGCTGAGGCCGGAGGGCCAGGCAGCGTTCCTGCCTGCTCCGCTGGGAAGAACACGCTCAGGTGATCCCGGGTTCAAAGGGCACGAAGAGGCGCCACGGAACAAATCCCGGCGTCCAGGCTCCTGGGACTTCGCTGCTGCTCGTCCACCTGGAAGGCTCCTCGGAGGCGGCCCCGGGGCTCCAAGCCACACGCTGTCTTCCTCACAGTGTTCCCCCGCCTCACGTATTTGTCATGTGTCTGTTTATTCCTCTTTCCTTCGGCAACATTAAGCTCGTGGGGGGGGGGGGGGGGGGGGCCTGTACCCAGAACCTCCGATGCAGGGCCTCACGCACGTGAGACCCTCAATAAACATTTGTTACATGAAAAAGTGAACCCCCAATTCTTGCTTTTAGAAGGATCTGTATGTTTTCCGATCTGAAGACCTAAGCGCTTTAAAGCCATTTTTAAAAATATGTGTTTTTTATTCATTTTAGAGAAAGGAAAGGAGAGAGAGAGAGAGAGAGAGAGAGAGAGAAACATCGATGTGAGAGAGACACTTCGATTGGTTGCCCAGGGCCGGGGATCGAGCCTGCACCCAAGGTACGTGCCCTTGACTGGAACAGAACCCGGGACCCTTCCGTCCAAGAGCTGATGCTCTATCCACTGATCCACACTGGCCAGGGCCAGGAATTCCATCTTAATCCTAAATAAGCAACCACTGGAAAGTGTTCAGCCATGGGACCCCGTGACCTGCCTTCGGAGTGGCCCGGTCTGCTTGCTATGTGGGGAACAGGGAGTGAGGGAAGGTGGTGTCTGGGTGGCTTGGACCAATGGCCCCGGCCCACGTGGCTCCGTGGGTGAGCGTCCACCTATGCACCAGGAGGTCAGGGTTCGATTCCCGGTCAGGGCACAGGCCCGGGTTGTGGGCTCCATCCCCAGTGTGGGGCCTGCAGGAGGCGGCCGGTCCACGATTCTCTCTCATCGCTGATGCTTCTCCCTCTGCCCCTCCCCCTTCCCATCTCTCTAAAAATCAATAAAAACATATTCAAAACTAAAAGATCCGGGGGGAGACGCACAGCGAGCTCCCAGGGGCCGGCTCGTGTGCTGAAGCAGACAGCGGGCTACTCCCGAGGGGGGGCACCAGGCGAACCACAGGTTCGGGCCGTGAAAATCCGTCGGGACAGGCCCAGCCTGAGTTTCCTTCGAGAGATCCCGGGACAAGGAGCCGCCAGATCCGCTGCTGAAAGGCCCGTCTGACGGGAAGAAGGAAGGGGTGACTCACCGGCCCAGGTGGGGACCGGGCTCAGGCGAGAAGGAGGCGCCAGGAAGCGAGCACACGGGGTGGGGGAGGGGGGGGGAAGGGGAGGGGGAGGGGCCTGGTGGGCTGAGCCAACGGTGACATTCAGGACAGGGGGCATCTGCCAGGGACCAGGAGGGGACACCAAAGCATCTGTGCCTCAACACCTGGGGGCGGAGGGAGGAGGGACATTTCCCCAGGGGCCTCCACCCCTCCCTCCTCAGGTCCCCACCCCCTCCCCCCTCAGGTCCCCACCCCCCTCCCTCCTCAGGTCCCCACCCCCTCCCTCCTCAGGTCCCCACCCCCTCCCTCCTCAGGTCCCCACCCCCTCCCTCCTCAGATCCCCACCCCCCTCCCCCCTCAGGTCCCCACCCCCTCCCTCCTCAGGTCCCCACCCCCTCCCCCCTCAGGTCCCCACCCCCCTCCCCCCTCAGGTCCCCACCCCCCTCCCTCCTCAGATCCCCACCCCCTCCCTCCTCAGGTCCCCACCCCCCTCCCCCCTCAGATCCCTACCCCCCTCCCCCCTCAGATCCCCACCCCCTCCCTCCTCAGGTCCCCACCCCCTCCCCCCTCAGATCCCCACCCCCTCCCTCCTCAGGTCCCCACCCCCTCCCTCCTCAGGTCCCCACCCCCTCCCCCCTCAGATCCCTACCCCCCTCCCCCCTCAGATCCCCACCCCCTCCCTCCTCAGGTCCCCACCCCCTCCCCCCTCAGGTCCCCACCCCCTCCCTCCTCAGGTCCCCACCCCCTCCCCCCTCAGATCCCCACCCCCTCCCTCCTCAGGTCCCCACCCCCTCCCCTCCTCAGGTCCCCACCCCCTCCCTCCTCAGGTCCCCACCCCCTCCCCCCTCAGGTCCCCACCCCCTCCCTCCTCAGGTCCCTGCTTAGGGGAGGGCGACCTGGGCCATGAGCACCTCCTCCCTTCCCGGGAGACGCTCAGGGTCCAAAGGCCACGACCACAGGGAAGCCATGGCGTCAAGAGAGGCGTCCGTCACCAAGACAAGACCTCACCCTGCTGTTCGCAAACACCTGCAATCAAGACGCCTTTCCTGAGGGTGGGGCGCTCTCCCTCTTCTCCCCGGGGCACCGGCTGGGGAGGGGGACGCCTGGGAGGCCGGAGGACCCTGGGAGGAGGCGGTCGGGGGAGCACGGTCGGGGGAGCACGGTCGGGGGAGCACAGTCGGGGGAGCACGGTCGGGGGAGCACGGTCGGGGGAGCGCGGTCGGGGGAGCACGGTCGGGGGAGCGCGGTCGGGGGAGCACGGTCGGGGGAGCACGGTCAGGGTCTGGCCTGTGAGGACCGTGTTCCCCTGTCCTGGCCACGGGGCGTCTGCACAGGCAGGCAGGTCACATGACTTCCCTCCAGTCCCTCAGGGTCTGTATCCAATCAGGACGAAGAACATGTCTTCAAAGGGTCGGGGTCACAGCAAGTGGAGCAGTCGGCCTGACGGTGCTCGGGAGCCGAGAGGGGAGACTAGATGGCGGAGACCGTGGACAGGGCCCACGCGGACCCCAGGCGGACGCGGCTCCGACCGAGTCCCCAGCCCAGGCCGGTGCAGCAGCCGCCGGATTCAACAGGGCCCAGCCCAGCCCAGCAGGAGCAGCCACGCCCATGAGCCGGGCACTGATTCTCAGGTAGGAGTCACCCAAACAAGAGACACGCATGTCCAGCCAAAATACTCCACTTCCCGGGGAGGCGGGCCGACCTCACGCCGAGCCGTGGAAGAACGAAGACTGTGGAGCCAAAGGATGGGCTTTGTGTCTGGTTCTGCCTCTTAGGCACCGTGTGACCTGGAGCAAGCCCTGTGACCTTGGGCAAGCCCTGTGACCTTAAGCAAGCCCTGTGACCTTAAGCAAGCCATGTGATCCTGAGCAAGCCCTGTGACCTTAAGCAAGCCCTGTGACCTTGAGCAAGCCCTGTGACCTTAAGCAAGCCCTGTGACCTTGAGCAAGCCCTGTGACCTTAAGGAAGCCCTGTGACCTTGAGCAAGCCCTGTGATCTTGAGCAAGCCCTGTGACCTTGAGCAAGCCCTGTGACCTTGAGCAATCCATGTGACCTTGAGCAAGCCATGTGACCTTGAGCAAGCCCTGTGACATTAAGCAAGCCCTGTGACCTTGAGCAAGCCCTGTGACCTTGAGCAATCCATGTGACCTTGAGCAAGCCATGTGACCTTGAGCAAGCCATGTGACCTTAAGGAAGCCCTGTGACCTTGAGCAAGCCTGTGACCTTAAGCAAACCCTGTGACCTTGAGCAAGCCCTATGACCTTGAGCAAGCCCTGTGACCTTGAGCAAGCCGCCGAACTTCTCTGAGCCTGAGAGCCCCGGAAAGTTAAGATGAGGACAGCTTCCGAGGTCAGGCAGCTCCCCCCCGGGCGCCAGCGCCTGCTGCTGTGTCTTTTTCCCAGCGCTGACCACAACCTGGACTCACTTTATCGCTTGTTCCTAACTGGATGCCGCCTTCCCTATCTCCACGTTGGCAAAGACGTGCGTGCGGAGAAACGCCGCCCTGCTCTGAAGGACACAGCCGTGTCAGGCCAACCGTACCCTGACGCTCCGCCTCGGGGCGAGGAGACAGGAGGGAGAGGCGGGGGCTGTGGATGTGGGGAGCACCGGCTCCGGGTAGGCCCACAGCGGCTCGACCCTTTGATATTTCCAGAGAAACTACAAAGCCGAGTTTTTATCTTAAAAACCTTGGTGTGTGTTTTTCTGTTGACTCAGAAAACATTTAAACAGCGTCTGAACCAGGCAAAGCCCACTCACAGGGGAGGGCCGGGCCATCCCATGGGCCACGCAGAGAAAGAAACTCCCAAACGCACCCGTGTTCTACGTGGCAGGAGTCGGACTCCTCGAAACCACCACTCACCCCGAGACGCCCATCGGCGGGACCCCGGTGCCCTCTGCTCCGCGGTGCCGGGGCGCAGGCGGCAGGAGGGAGCCGCGTGAAGTCTTCGATGACGGCGCGGTTCAGAGGATCTGTCTCGTCAGAAGCCCCGCAGCCCGAGAGCAGGCACAGGCCGACCCCGAGGGGAACGTGTCCAGCGTTTACAGTCCTGACCGCAGGCGGGCACCTCCGACAACCTGCTCTCGGCGTCGTTGCTGCATGCGTCCGCCGGGCCCACGGACGGAACCGAATGAGGACGTGGCGAGGCCTCGCCGCTCTCGGCCGGTCGTCTCTCACATCCCCCCCCCCCCCCCCCCCCGACGTGCAGGCATGGACGCCGCACGCAAACCGTTTCTGTTCGGCTCCAACGCCAACACTTGTGGTTTTCCGGCAGGAGTTTTGTTTAGAAAATCCCAGAGACCCGCCCACGAAGCCGCTCCGCAGAGGGGGCACAGAAGGAGCCCCGTTAAGGCCGCGGCCGGGCCTGGCGAGCCAGCGAAGGCCGTAACGTGTTTTGTTTGGACCCGGTCGTCCGCCCTGATAAGGAGGCCCCCGGAGTCCAGGCCTTCACGGCTGCTCCGCGCGGCCCCTCCCCTCGGCGATGCTGAGACAATGCCCCTTTCAGATCGCACGGCCGGAGCGAGCCACACGCGGCCGCCGGGCGAAGACGTGGCACCGAGCCGACGGGGACACGGTGGGGCTTTCTGTCAGGCGCTGCCGCTGCCCGCGGGAGGCCCAGTGGCCAGTTCACTGAGCCTCGCGTGCCCGCTGTTCGCTGCTCCCTGCGGCTCAGTACCTCTGTGCACACACACACACGCACACACACACACACACGCACACGCACACACACACATGCACACACGCATACACACGCATGCACATGCACACGCGCACACACACGCACACACATGCACACACACGCACCCCGCCCTCCCCCAGGAACTCCGCAACTCACTGTTTTGTTCTGCTTTGTTTCTGTTAATTCTCATCTGAGGATATTTTTCTTTTCTTTTTAGGTATTTTTATTGACTAGAGGCCCGGTGCATGAAATTCATGCACGGGAGAGGGTCCCCTCAGCCCAGCCTGCACCCTCTCCAATCCAGGACCCCTTGGGGGATGTCCAACTGCCGGTTTAGGCCCAATCCCGGGCCTGATCGCCCCTAACTGCCCCCCCCCCCCGCCGCCGGCCTGGTCACCCCCAATTGCTCCCCCTGCCGGGCTGGTCGCCCCCAACTGCCCCCCCTGCCGGCCTGCTCGCCCCACGCAGCCTGCTTGTTCAGTCATTTGGTTGTCCCTCACTAACCCCCCTGCCGGCCTGGTCATAGGCAGCCATCTTGTGAGGGCATGAGGGTGAATTTGCATATTACCTCTTCATTATATAAGATTTCAGGGAAGAAGGGAAAGGGAGAGAGAGATAGAAACATCAATGATAAGAGAGAATCATGGGTCAGCTGCCTCCTGCATGCCCCCTACTAGGGATCGAGCCCACCACCCAGGCGTGTGCCCTGACAGGTAATCCAACCATGACCTCCTGGTTCCTAGGTCGACGCTGAATGACTGAGCCACACCGGCCAGGCGGCACCCAATATTTAAATCAGGGGTCCTCAAACTTTTGAAACAGGGGGCCAGTTCCCTGTCCCTCAGACCGTGGGAGGGCCGGACTATCGTTTAAAAAAAAAACTATGAACAAATTCCTATGCGCACTGCGGGCCCGGGACGCGTCGGCCGCTAAGCAGGACAGGCAGCGGCCCCCGGCGGGCCGGATCCATGTCCTCGGCGGGCCGCTTGTGGCCCGCGGGCCGTCGTTTGAGGACGCCTGGTTTAAATCATGCTTCAAGTCAAACAAAGCTCGGCAGGGGCTGGGAGTCCGCTCTGCCACCAGCTCCAGCATGGCCACTCAGAGGCCCAGCCCCGAGCAGGCATTCTTTTTTGTTAATCCTCACCCCAGGGTATTTTCCACTGGTTTTTAGAGGAAGGGGAAGGGAGGGAGGGGGAGAGAGAGAGAGAGAGAAACACCGACGTGACAGAGACACATCGATTGGTTGCCTCCCACCTGTGCCCCGACCAGGACCCGGGATCGAACCTGCCACCCAGGTACCTGCCCTTGACGGGCATTAAACCCCCAACCCTTTGGGGTGCAGGCCAGTGCTCTAACCGCTCAGCACACAGGCCAGGGCCCGCACAGACACTTTTCCCAGGAGCCAGCACCCTCCTCGTTGGTGGGGGTTGGGCTTGTTTTCGTGACTATGTCTTGTCCTTGACCAAGGTCGTAGTCAGCCAAAGACCCCACTGGGTTTGCCTTCCAGCTGCCTCCAAAACACCACCGCCTTCCCCGGGAAACGCAGCTGGGCCCGCCCATCACAGGTGAGTGAGAGCGACGGGAGTTCGAACAGGAGGAGCCCAAGAGCAGCAGGTTATTGGGAGAATCAGCAGCAGAGGGGGCAGGCGGTGCCGTCGGGTTTATTTTCCTCCGTGACCTTCCCTCTAAACCCCACCTGCTTCGGGCTCTCCGCCAATGAACGTTCTTTCTGGGCCTCGCTGCCCGGGAGCAGAAAACCTGGGTCGGTGGGGAGTAGACATCCTGCTACCCCTCGCCCGCCGTCGGCGCACCCCCACCAAGTTCTCGGACGTCCACCAGGAGCAGCAGAAACCCCCAAAGATCCGCCACCCGTGGTCCTCCGGCAGATTCTGAGCAGATCTAAATCAGAATATTCTTCTGAGCCCGGCCGGCGGGGCTCCGAGGCTGAGCGCCGACCTAGGAACCAGGAGGTCACGGTTCGATTCCCGGTCAGGGGCACAGGCCCGGGATGCGGGCTCCATCCCCAGTGTGGGGGGCGTGCAGGAGGCAGCCGATCCGTGATTCCCTCTCCTCATGGATGTTTCCCTTCCTCTCTAAAATCAATAAAAATATATATCAACATTAACCTGCTCTATTTGGTCAAACATGTCATTAACTCACCCTAAAGCCTTGGCAGGGCCGGACCCAATGATTTCTCGGGCCTGACATGGCCCTCGGCCTGGCAAAGCGCTGTGATGGGGGGGATTCCCACACTCCCGTTCTGTGGGCCAGTTTCGGGGGGCAGAGGAGAACAGGGGAGACGGCCCGGAGTTCTGAGTTACAAAGCCCCGGCCCTCTCTGTCCCTGCGCCTCTGAAGTGGCCCGTCCCTCGCCCCCTCACCAGCCTCAGCCTCTGAAAGGCTCCGTCCCGCCCCACGTAAGGCCGGAGGAGGGCAAAGGCCCTCCCAGCAGCGCCACGCCCTCTCCCCAGAATGGACATCCCACAAGAGCAGGCCAGCCTGGCCCAAGTCTTGTCCTGGGGCAGACTTTTAACGCGAGCCCTTGGGTCTGCATGCCTTCGGGTGGTTTAGTCAAATGGGCTCGGGGTCCGTGGGGTCTTTGTTACCGCCTCACACTCTCGGGGGAGGCGGGGGCTCCCCACGTCACTACGCTGTAGCTCCCCCCACTGGCCCAGAGCTGCAAACCCTGAGCCTTGGGAGGGTCATGGGGGAGGCATGGAGAGGATGTGAATGGTCTGAGACCCAGCCTGCGGGGACGGAGACAAACCTCCCACAGGCTGGCCTGGGCACAGGTCAGGGGAGGAGGACCGGCTTCCTGGAGGGGCTGGTGGAGGTTGGCGTGGGCGCGAGGCCGACTGGCTGTGGCGGAGGCGTTACACGTTTTAAAGCTGGAAGAGTCAGGAGGACCTCAGAGCTCCCGCCTGGACCAGGAGTGAGTGCTCTGATCCCGGGTCTCTCTCCTGACAGAGGCTTTGGGATCCTCGGGAGGACGTGTGTTCACGGAGCTGAGAGAACGGATGGAGAAAGGAGAGAGAGCAACATCGACTGGCTGCCTCCCATACACGCCCCGACCGGGCATGGGACCCACAACCTGGGCAGGTGCCCTGACCGGGAACCGAACCCGCAACCCTTGGTGCACAGGACGACACCAACTGAGCAACACCAGCCGGGCGATAAAGACGTCTTTAGTAGAGAAAAATATAAAAAAATAAATATAGATGATAGGTAATAGATAGATAGATAGATAGATAGATGATTGATAGATTGATAGAGAGATGATAGATATAGATGATAGATATAGATAGTTAGATAAATTAGATAGATGATAGATAGATAGATAGATAGATAGATGATAGATGGATAGATAGATGATAGATAGATAGATGATAGATAGATGGATAGATAGATAATTGATAGATAGATGATTGATAGATGATAGAGAGAGAGATGATTGATAAATGATAGATTAGATAGATGATAGATGATAGATTAGATAGATGATAGATTAGATAGATAGATTGATAGATGATAGATGATAGATGATAGATTAAATGATAGATTAGATAGATGATAGATTAGATAAATGATAGATTAGATAGATGATAGATGATAGATTAGATAAATGACAGATTAGATAGATTATAGATGATAGATGATAGATTAGATAGATGATAGATTAGATAGATGATAGATGATAGATAGATTAGATAGATGATAGATGATAGATTAGGTAAATGATAGATTAGATAGATGATAGATTAATAGATGATAGATAGATTAGATAGATGATAGATGATAGATTAGATAGATGATTGATGATAGATGATAGATTAGATAGATGATAGATTAGATAGATGATAGATGATAAATGATAGATTAGATAGATGATAGATTAGATAGATGATAGATGATAGATTAGATAGATGATAGATGATAGATTAGATAAATGATAGATTAGATAGATTATAGATGATAGATGATAGATTAGATAGATGATAGATGATAAATGATAGATTAGATAGATGATAGATAGATTAGATAGATGATAGATGATAGATGATAGATTAGATAGATGATAGATTAGATAGATGATAGATGATAGATTAGATAAATGATAGATGATAAATGATAGATTAGATAGATGATAGATTAGATAGATGATAGATTAGATAGATTATAGATGATAGATGATAGATTAGATATCTATCAAGGCAGATAGATGATAGATATCACTTGTCAGGTTGCAAAATCCCTGCTGGTCCAGAAATTCATCTGCTTTTTGCCCAAATCCCCAGAAACTGCGGGCAGAGGGAGAGCTCACTGCAGGCTGAACCACGTGGTCACGCCCCTGGCACGACACCCTTCACCCCGTGACCTTAGTTGGGGACAGAGCCCAGCACACAACACTGGGTGCTCAGCGGGTTCCTGGGATGTGAGTGGGTGTGAGCCTGTGAAGGAGGGACCCCCCCCCCCCGCCGGGGCCTGTCCCCTGGACCTGCCACCCACAGCCAGCAGCCCCTGAAAGCCCAGGAGGCCCCCTCATGACAGAGCCGCGGGCGATGCGGGAGGAGAGCAAACGTGGAGAACTAACGCGTCGGGCACGCATCGCGGCGGGGCCATGGCGGCTGCACGGAGCACGGAGCCTTGTGACTTGGCCCCAGAAATACAATCAGAAGGAGACAGCGAATCAGAAGGACCCCGTGCAGGTGGGTCCAGCACCAGGGGCACCTGTGACACCACTGCCCTTGGGAGCCTGTGGGGGGGCCCCCATGGCAGCGCCCTGGGCCCAGAGCCGCCACACAGGTGGCGTCGGTGTCTTTCTTTCTTTTAAATATATTTTATTGACGTCAGAGAGGAAGGGAGAGGGAGAGAGAGAAACATCCGTGATGAGAGAGAGATGATAAATAGATAGATGATAGATTAGATAGATAGATAGATAGATAGGTAGATAGATAGATGATAGATAGATAGATAGATAGATAGATGATAGATAGATTAGATAGATAGATAGATGATAGATAGATAGATAGATTAGATGGATAGATGATTGATAGATTAGATAGATAGATGATAGAGAGATGATTGATAAATGATAGATTAGATAGATGATAGATTTAGATGATAGATTATAGATTAGATAAACGGGGATGGAGCCCACAACCCAGGCCTGTGCCTTGACCTGGCATCGAACTGTGACCTCCTGGGTCATAGGTCGACGCTCAACCACGGAGCCACGCCGGCCTGGCTGTTTTCTCGGTTGTGGTTTTCACTTGAAAACCGGTGGCTGCACTTGAAAAGCAACCCCCACGTTGATTCCTCTCCTCTCAATGTGGGGAGCCGTCCCGCTAATGTGGCTGCTTCAGGCCTCTCCGGTTTCTTAACATCAGCTCCACATTTTTAACTCCTGACAGCCTGGCGCAGCAGGCATTTGAATTACGGACAAGGAGCCCGTGGGACAAACATTTATTTTATCTCTGATTATCCGGATAGTTGGTGTTGTAGGGGGGGAAGAGGCTGGGGGCGGGGGGCGGGGGCAGCTGCGGCCACCCAGGGCCCTCACCCCACGACAGGGGCTGCCCTGCCCTGAGCCGGACAGCTTCCTGGGCCGGAGCCAGGGGCCACGTGAGACGCATTAGCGGTTGGGGGGACGTAACCTGACACGACCAGTTTCTTCCCAGCCAGGAGGGACTGTCACGCTGAGCGCAGGGCGGCCAGGCGGTGACCCGTGTGATTCAGAGCGGGGGGCGGGGGGAGGAGGAGAGGCTGTTGGGATGTGCATTTCGCCCCGAACCCCCCGCAGAGGCTGCAGCCCAAGGCAGGACGGAGCCACCGGGAGCGGGGACGCAGGAACGAAGACAGCCCGTGGGCCTGCTCTGCGGGGCGGTGAGGGTTTCTCTGGGAGCCGG
>NC_137783.1:519191-609191 GCF_963455305.1 Plecotus auritus
TGAGTGAGTGAGTGAATGAACGAGTGAGTGACTAAATGAGTGAATGAGTGAGTGAATGAGTGAGTGAGTGAATGAGTGAGTGAGTGAGTGAGCGAATGAACGAGTGAGTAAGTGAATGAGTGAGTGAATGAGTGAGTGAATGAGTGAGTGAGTGAGTGAATGAGTGAGTGAGTGAGCGAATGAACTGAACAAGTGAGTAAGTGAATGAGTGAGTGAATGAGTGAGTGAGTGAATGAATGAATGAATGAGTCAGTGAGTGAATGAGTGAATGAATGAATGAGTGAGTAAGTGAGTAAGTGAATGAATGAACGAGTGAGTAAGTGAACGAGTGAGTGAGTGAGTGAGTAAGTGAGTGAGTGAATGAGTAAGTGAATGAGTGAGTGAGTGAATGAGTGAGTGACTAAATGAGTGAATGAGTGAGTGAATGAGTGAGTGAGTGAGTGAGTGAATGAGTGAGTGAGTGAGCGAATGAACGAGTGAGTAAGTGAATGAGTGAGTGAGTGAATGAGTGAATGAATGAATGAGTGAGTAAGTGAGTGAGTAAGTGAATGAGTGAGTGAATGAGTAAGTGAATGAGTGAGTGACTAAATGAGTGAATGAGTGAGTAAGTGAATGAGTGAGTGAGTGAATGAGTGAATGAATGAATGAGTAAGTGAGTGAGTGAGTGAATGAATGAATGAGTGAGTAAGTGAATGAGTGAGTGAATGAGTGAGTGAGTGAATGAATGAATAAGTGAGTGAATGAATGAGTGAGTAAGTGAATGAGTGAGTGAATGAGTAAGTGAATGAGTGAGTGAGTGAATGAATGAATGAGTGAGTGAGTAAGTGAATGAGTGAGTGAGTGAATGAGTGAGTGAGTGAATGAGTGAATGAATGAATGAGTGAGTAAGTGAGTGAGTGAGTGAATGAATGAATGAGTAAGTGAATGAGTGAGTGAGTGAATGAATGAATGAGTGAGTGAGTGAATGAGTGAATGAATGAATGAGTGAGTAAGTGAGTGAGTAAGTGAATGAGTGAATGAGTAAGTGAATGAGTGAGTGAGTGAATGAGTGAGTGACTAAATGAGTGAATGAGTGAGTAAGTGAATGAGTGAGTGAGTGAATGAGTGAATGAATGAATGAGTGAGTAAGTGAGTGAGTGAGTGAATGAATGAATGAGTAAGTGAATGAGTGAGTGAATGAGTGAGTGAATGAATGAATGAATAAGTGAGTGAATGAATGAGTAAGTGAATGAGTGAGTGAATGAGTAAGTGAATGAGTGAGTGAGTGAATGAATGAATGAGTGAGTGAGTAAGTGAATGAGTGAGTGAGTGAATGAGTGAGTGAATGAGTGCGTGAAAGAATGAATGAATAAGTGAGTGAATGAATGAGTGAATGAGTGAGTGAATGAATGAATGAGTAAGTGAATGAGTGAGTGAATGAATGAATGAATAAGTGAGTGAATGAATGAGTGAGTCGATTTTTGGAGGCCTCATGTCTGACATGGGGTTTCCTCTATGCATAAATCCATGCAGACGAGGAAGTTCATTTTTCCCATCTTTGGAGTTTAATTGTACGTCTCTTGAGAGAGGTTTTCTATTAAAGCCCCTTTCAGAAGTCCCCCAGGCTCAGTTAGCACGACTAATGGGCTTTCACTTCCACCACCGCTTCCTCTAATGGATGTTCTCAAAGTGCCTTTCTTCCCTTCATCACTTTTCTTCAGACAAAATGGCTGCTTTTACTTTGAAAGTTCTTTATATATACTTTTAATTGATTTTAGAGAAAGAGAGAGAGAGAGATAGAAATATCAATGATGATAGAATCATGGATCAGCTGCCTCCCGCTCACCCACCCAATGGGCATCGAGCCCGCCACCCGGGCCTGTGCCCCGACCAGGAATCGAACCCTGACCGCCTGGTTCCTAGGTCGATCCTTAGCCACTGCTTCTCTTTTCCATCAGTATCTTTCAACAGCCGGAACCACCGGTTCTAAGGGAAAACCAAAACCGTCCTAAGAGATCTCCCGTCGCAGAGGCAGCGGACGATTCCACCCCGTCCCCTGCCGTGAGGAGGTTTCCAGCGAGCTGGCTATGTGGCAGCTCGTAGAGAGAGATGCGAATATATTTTCCTGCTGAAGACTGAGGCCAGGGGAGCTGACGATTCATTTACTTTCAGGATTCAGTTCCCAGGGGCTCCCCCGGGCCAGCTTCACTCCTCCCGGAAGGAGTAATTAAGGACCAGGGAGGGCTTTCCTGAGATGAACTTCCACGCGTTAGTCCGCTACCCGGGCTGCGGGCGGCGTTCCACGGCACAGCGCCTGCCGCCGTGGGAAACAGGGGCGCTTGTGGCTGCCCCTAAACTGTGTCTGAGCACACAAAATCTTCTCCTAGTAAAACGTCGCTTGGAAAAAAGAAATTAGCCCAACTGGTGTGGCTCAGGGGTTGAGCACTGAACCAGGAGGTCACAGTTCGATTCCCGGTCAGGGCACAGGCCCAGGTTGCAGGCTCCATCCCCAGTGTGGGGCGTGCAGGAGGCAGCAGGTCCATGATTCTCTCTCATCGTGGATGTTTCTCTCTCTCTCCCCCCGGCTCTCCCTTCCGCTCTGAAACCAATCTATATATATATATAAAAACCTAAGCGACCATCTGACCGTCCGACCGGTGGCTGTGACGCGCACTGACCACCAGGGGGCAGTTGCTCAACGCAGGAGCTGCTGAGCTGCGGTGACTTGGAAGCTGGGCTTCTTGGGTGACACACCCAGAACCAGAGAGGAGGGAGCCCGATTCCGGGGTGCGTCGCCCGAGAGCCGCCCTCTCGCCATCCAGGGCCCCTGGGGTGGGGGATGTCGGAGAGCCGCTTTCGGCCCGGTCCCCGCGGGCCAGGCCGGGGGACCCCACCAGTGCACAAATCCGTGCGCTGGGCCTCTAAGTAAGAATATATCTTAAGAGACTTTTAAGAAAAAGAGGGCTCGCTTATAATTAACACGCCTTCTACGTTTCCAAGAGAAACTGTGCGCACACAGCTGGGGTGTCACACACATGTGGACGTTGGCGCAGAAGTGCCCTCCCTGGTGTCTGTTTACTTCCTGGACTTTATGGCGTGTTGGAAACTCCGTGTGGAGACGGCCACTCCCCTGGCACCCGGGAGGCACTGTGTGAGGCTGCCTGTGAGGAGGGAGGCCCGTCAATGCCCCGATTGTAACTATGAATCCAAGATGGCCAGGCTGAGCCGTTATTTTTTTTTAATTATTATTATTTCGGAGAAGGAAGAGGGACAGAAAAATAGAAACAACCATGATGAGAGAGAATCATCGATCGGCTGCCTCCTGCACACCCCACACTGGGGATGGAGCCCGCAACCCGGGCACGTGCCCTGACGGGGAATCGAACCCTGACCTCCTAGTTCCGAAATCAACGCTCAACCCCTGAGCCACGCCGGCCGGTGTTTCTAGCCCACTGTGACCCACTAGCTCCCGGGTCGATAATCCCGTCCCATCTGCTGCTGACGGGTCAATGTTCCCCCCCATCCCCCGATACCGTCCTCGGGGTCAGCGGATCGAACCCGAGGCGCGGCTCTCCATTCGGTGATGGTCACCCGTCGCCACACGGACGCCCATCAACACGTCGGACCCGTGGCCCGGGGAGAGCTCCCAATGAGGTCAGACTCGCAGGCCCTGCCTGAGAGCGGGCTTCCTGGCTCCACCAAATAACGCCAGATTCCTGACAAAAACGGGCCCCACCCAGCGGCCTCCTGCTCTCCGATCTGCACCTCGCCCCTCAAGGAAAAAAGAAGGAAGACGAGACGGCTCCCCAGCCAGAGTCTATTCAGAGCTGTTCCAAGGCCCCGGGCAGCCCTGGCCCCGAGGGGGTGGCCTTGAGAGGCAGGCGTGCATGCCTCGCAGACACCAGGTCCCCATGTCCCGGGGCTTCTCCCGGGGTAACCGCCATTGCAGGGAGACGCCCCCCCCACCCCCACCATGCACCGAGTTCAATGTGGTAGCAATTACAGGGCGGGTGGAGGAGGAGGGTCTCGAGGCCCTAGGCCTGCGTGTCGGGATTGAAGGAGCGTGTCTGTTGGAGTTACGCTGAGGGCACGGCCCGCTCCGTTGGGGCCGCCCGCCTGGTGCTGCAGCAGCTACAGGACCAGCATTTCCCGTTGATGAGCCCGTTCCACCCTGACCACAGGGGCGCCTTCGGAATAAAGATCAGTTTACAGCCCGGCCGGCGTGGCTCAGGGGCTAAGCGTCGACCTGTGAACCCGGAGGTCGTGGTTCGATTCCCGGTCAGGGGCACAGGCCCGGGTTGTGGGCTCCATCCCCCGTGGGGGCGGGCAGGAGGCAGCCGATCCATGACTCCCTCTCATCACGGATCGGCTGCCTCCGGCCTCATCTCTCTCTCTCTCTCCTTCTCCCTTCCTCTCTGAAATCAATCAACGTGGATTGAATACTTTCAACAATAAAGAGTTAAAATAAAATCCGTTTACCGAAAGCATTCCTACATACCTGCGGGCACACACACACACACACATACACGCACACGCACACACATTGCGAAAGCCACTCCGAAGTCATCTTGAACTGGAAGATTATGAAATGCTCTTCGGTCTCAGGAAATAACTGAAAAATTGCTTTCCTGTATCACGTTTACGAAAATGGTGCTGTCGCATACCTTGGGGCGGGACAGGTACGGCAGTAACCTGAGCGAGGACTAATGGCCCCGGTTCACGAACGAACGGCGGCCCCTCTCTCAGGATTTCATTAGAGCCCAAGGATGTGAGGCGTGCCTGGAGCAGGATGAAGCCGGAGGGACACTTGCTTTTTTCTCTTCTTCTTTTTTTTTAAAATTGATGTCGGAGAGCGAGAGGGAGCGAGAGAGAAAGAAACATCCAGGATGACAGAGAATCATTGATGGGTTGCCTCCTGCACATCCCCTACTGGGGACCAAGCCCGCAACCTGGGCCTGTGCCCTTGACCAGAATGAAACCCGGGTCACTTGAGTCCAGGCGTCCTCAAACTGCGGCCCGTGGGCCACAGGCGGCCCGCCGAGGACATGGATCCGGCCCGCCGGGGGCCGCTGCCTGTCCTGCTTAGCAGCCGACGCGTCCCGGGGCCCGCAGTGCGCGTAGGAATTTGTTCATAGTTTTTTTTTAAAACTATAGTCCGGCCCTCCCACGGTCTGAGGGACAGGGACCTGGCCCCCTGTTTAAAAAGTGTGAGGACCCCTGCTTAGTCCCTAGGCCAACGCTCTATCCACTGAGCCACGCCGGCTAGGGCCAGAGGGCCGTTTTCAAGAACAATAGGGTCTATGTTCCAGGTCCCAGTTCTAGTGCGAACACAGTGAAGCCCCCTCTCTAGAGCACCCACGTACAAATAACTTAGACGCGGAGCTTCCCACGTCCACCAAATACGAACGGCAGCGTAGATCCCATCCCTTCTCCCACCTCTCCCACGCGTCGGCTCCTCACCGGGGGCGGAGAGACTGCGTGTGATCGGACCCCGCGGAGGAGCCACGCCGGGAGGGGACGTCCGCCGCTTTCTTCTCATCGGAACCAGCCACCACGTTGCGTTCAGAAACCCGCCAAGCCCGTAAATTCACCCGCGTGTCCCACGGCTTCGGCCCACCCGTCTGAGGTTCACGAGCAATCTGTGAGCGGACGCCCCCGAGGACATAGAGGCGGTGGCCACAGAGGAGGGAAGTGCGTCCAGAGCGGGAAAATGCCGGAGAGGAAGGTAACGTCCCAAAAGACAGATAGGTAGGCAGGTGGGCCGGTAGGTAGATGGGTAGATGGGTGGCCGGGTGGCTGGGTGGCTGGGTGGCTGAGTGGGCGGGTGGCTGGGTGGGCGGGTGGCTGGGTGGCTGAGTGGGCGGGTGGCTGGGTGGGCGGGTGGCTGGGTGGGCGGGTGGCTGGGTGGCTGGGTGGGCGGGTGGCTGGTGGCTGGGTGGGCGGGTGGCTGGGTTGCTGGGTGGCTGGGTGGGCGGGTGGCTGGGTGGGTGGCTGGGTGGGTGGGCGGGTGGCTGGGTGGCTGGGTGGCTGGGTGGACGGGTGGCTGGGTGCTGGGTGGCTGGGTGGGCGGGTGGCTGGGTGGGTGGCTGGGTGGGTGGCTGGGTGGCTGGGTGGGCGGGTGGCTGGGTTGCTGGGTGGCTGGGTGGCTGGGTGGCTGGGTGGCTGGGTGGCTGGGTGGGCGGGTGGCTGGGTGGGCGGGTGGCTGGGTGGCTGGGTGGGCGGGTGGCTGGTGGCTGGGTGGGCAGGTGGCTGGGTTGCTGGGTGGCTGGGTGGCTGGGTGGCTGGGTGGGCGGGTGGCTGGGTGGCTGGGTGGCTGGGTGGCTGGGTGGGCGGGTGGCTGGGTGGCTGGGTGGGCGGGTGGCTGGGTGGGCGGGTGGCTGGTGGCTGGGTGGGCGGGTGGCTGGGTTGCTGGGTGGCTGGGTGGGCGGGTGGCTGGGTGGGTGGCTGGGTGGGTGGGCGGGTGGCTGGGTGGCTGGGTGGCTGGGTGGGCGGGTGGCTGGGTGGGTGGCTGGGTGGGTGGGCGGGTGGCTGGGTGGCTGGGTGGCTGGGTGGGCGGGTGGCTGGGTGGGTGGCTGGGTGGGTGGGCGGGTGGCTGGGTGGCTGGGTGGCTGGGTGGCTGGGTGGGTGGCTGGGTGGGTGGGCGGGTGGCTGGGTGGCTGGGTGGACGGGTGGCTGGGTGCTGGGTGGCTGGGTGGGCGGGTGGCTGGGTGGGTGGCTGGGTGGGTGGGCGGGTGGGCGGGTGGCTGGGTGGGCGGGTGGCTGGTGGCTGGGTGGGCGGGTGGCTGGGTTGCTGGGTGGCTGGGTGGCTGGGTGGCTGGGTGGGCGGGTGGCTGGGTGGGTGGGCGGGTGGCTGGGTGGGTGGCTGGGTGGGTGGGCGGGTGGCTGGGTGGCTGGGTGGCTGGGTGGGCGGGTGGCTGGGTGGGTGGCTGGGTGGGTGGGCGGGTGGCTGGGTGGCTGGGTGGCTGGGTGGCTGGGTGGGCGGGTGGCTGGGTGGGTGGCTGGGTGGGTGGGCGGGTGGCTGGGTGGCTGGGTGGACGGGTGGCTGGGTGCTGGGTGGCTGGGTGGGCGGGTGGCTGGGTGGGTGGCTGGGTGGGTGGGCGGGTGGGCGGGTGGCTGGGTGGGCGGGTGGCTGGTGGCTGGGTGGGCGGGTGGCTGGGTTGCTGGGTGGCTGGGTGGCTGGGTGGCTGGGTGGGCGGGTGGCTGGGTGGGTGGGCGGGTGGCTGGTGGCTGGGTGGACGGGTGGCTGGGTGGACGGGTGGCTGGGTGGGTGGCTGGGTGGGTGGGCAGGTGGCTGGGTGGGTGGCTGGGTGGGTGGGCGGGTGGCTGGGTGGCTGGGTGGACGGGTGGCTGGGTGGTTGGGTGGCTGGGTGGGTGGGTGGGCGGGTGGCTGGGTGGCTGTGTGGCTGGGTGGGCGGGTGGCTGGGTGGGCAGGTGGCTGGGTGGCTGGGTGGCTGGGTGGGCGGGTGGCTGGGTGGGCGGGTGGGTGGGTGGGCGGGTGGCTGGGTGGCTGGGTGGGCGGGTGGCTGGGTGGGCGGGTGGCTGGGTGGCTGGGTGGCTGGGTGAACGATAGAAAGAAAAATACACAGACAACCTACCTGTCTCCTATTAGATAGAGAGAGAGATAGAGCTATAGCTGTCCAGCGGGCCTGGCTCAGTGGTTGAGCATCAACCTATGAACCAGGAGGTCAGGGTTCAATTCCCGGTCAGGGCACAGGCCCGGGCTGCGGGCTCGATGCCCAGTGTGGGGCGAGCAGGAGGCAGCCGCTCCATGATGGTCTCTCATCACGGATGTTTCTCTCTCCCTCTCCCTCTCCCTTCCTCTCTGAAAGGATGGCTCCTTTCAAACTTTATCCGGAAAGCACTTTAACGTCCCGTCCACCAGGAGCAAACCCTAATTCAGACCCCACATCATTGATCGACTATCCATGGCGAGACCACGTCTTCCGCTCCCAGAAGGCACTTCACCTAGGTCCGACCCACATGCCACCACGTGACACGTGTCCATGTCCGGCCCGGGCCTCTTTCAGACAAACCCATCAGGAGAGATGAACGGCGGCGTTTTCTACTTAATTGGGGGGGCGGGGGGGGGACGCCATCGCGTCAGGAATGATGCCGGAACGTTCCAGGCGGGAGTCAAAGAACAAAGCCGTGCTTTGCCCCATGGAAAAGGTTTCTCCCAGCAGATTTCACGATCAAGAGCTAGCCGCTCCCCGGGGCCACAATCCACTCGGCTTCAAGGGCAGGGCCTGTCCCTGCCCCGCGGTCGGCAAACCGCGGCTCGCGAGCCGCAGGCGGCTCTTTGGCCCCTGGAGTGTGGCTCTTCCACAAAAATATTATAAGTCTGTTTTGAAGAAGTGGCGTTAGAAGAAGTTTAAGTTTAAAACATGTGGCTCTCCAAAGAAATGTCCATCATTGTGCTGTGGATATTGGGCTCTGTGGACGCACGCGTTTGCCGACCGCCGTCCCAGCCTATGCCGGACCCGCCCTCGGTCTCTGAGTGCTGAGAAGGGAGAGCATGACGGACGAACAAAAGTGGATCCAGAGACACAGAAGCAGCCAGCAGACTGCCAAGCCTCCGAGGGAAGGCGGGGGGATGGGGGAGGGCGGGGGACATCAACCAGTGGACTTGCATTCGTATATGCATCGCCCGTGGACACAGACAACGGGGTGGTGAAGGCCTGGGGTGGGGGAGGGAGGAGAGGGGGAGGGGGTCAATGGGGGGAAGGGGACACATGTAATACTTTCAACAATAAAGATTTAAAAAGATAGAAATAAAATACGAGTCCGTCGCTCCCTAAGACCAGCGCTGTGACTGCATTCCACACAGGGCCGCGTGACAGCACGCATGGCCGGTCCTCCGAGGCCTGGGAAACGGGATTATACCTGTGCTCAGGGTTTTATGAGAGCGAGCGAGAGAGAGAGAGAGAGAGAGAGAGAGAGAGAGAGAGAGAGAAGGGGGGGACGGCTCGAATAGCCCTCGTGTGGCAGTACAGGCTCAGCATGAGCTCAGGAGAGGGCCGCGTAACCCCCAGGACAGGAGTCCCCGCCCCCGATTCTTGGCCCCGTGATGTGAAATGTGGAGGTTCAGCAAGGGGCCCTCCCTCCACTCCCCATTATCCTTGAGCTCCCGCCGCGGCTTCCCAGTTCCGGCCCAGCCCTGCAGAGCACACAGGGAGCCCTTCTCATGGCCCTGCCCGCCGCCCGCCCGCCCGCCCGCCGGGAGCAGGAAGCCGGAGAGCCCGCTTGTGCAATCCCAGCCCCGTTTGCAAACCCAGAGATTCAGACAAAGGTTATGTGAGGCCCTCGAGTTCAGGTGCCTCGGAGCCCCGTGACCTGCCGGAGAGGCCTGTGGGGGCCTCTGGGCGGCCGGGTCCTCGCCGCCCTCCCCTCCCCTCCCCCGCAGCAGCGAGGACCTGACCTGACCGGGGTCTAAGCTGCCACCACCCCGTGGCCTCCCGCGGGCCCAGCTCCCGTGAATTCTCCGTTCGCAGAACAACGTCTGCTTCTACGCGGCTCCCATTCTGGGGGGGGGGGGGGGGAGGGGGTGGGGGTGACAATCAGCATCAGCTGATAGAGAAGACTCGCGTGTTAGAGCACTGAGCTCACGCCCCACACAGCGCGGACCGGACCCACATGGAGCGGATTTAACCCTCCATCGCCCCGGGAGGCTGGCAGGGTTATTATCACCCTTTTACAAAGGAGCAAACTGAAGCTTAAAGCTGTTAAAAATAATTCACCGGAGCCCGGCCGGCCTGGCTCAGTGGTTGAGCAATGACCCGTGAACCAGGAGGTCACGGTTCGATTCGCGGTCAGGGCACAGGCCCAGGTTGTGGGCTCCATGCCCAGCAGGGGGCGTGCAGGAGGCAGCTGATCCATCATTCTCTCTCATCGCGGATGTTTCCGTCTCTCTCTCCCTCTCCCTGCCTCTCTGAAATCAATAAAAATATATTTTTAAAAAATAAAGCACCGGCGAGAGTAGATGTAAGATGTGAGGTAAACTGTGGGGCAGGACACTCTCCTGCACCTGCCTGCCAGGTGCTCTGTCCTGGCACCTGGACCCGCCCCCTCCCTCCCCCTGGTCCACACACTCACGTCTAGGTTTTAGGTCAAAGACGGGAGCCGTTTGGGGGGGCATCGGGCCTGGGTTCCAATCTTAGCTCTGCCTTTAGCTGTTAGGTGACCCGCAGCAAGACCCCTTCCTCGGACTTAGTTTGCTCACCTTGAAAATGGGCACGATCATTACTGTTTCTAAGCAATCAGCGAGCAAATCCAAAACCACTGTGTGAGCACACACTGCATTCTCCTTCACCGGGTTATTCTCCCATTGAGTGAGCACACACTGCATTCTCCTTCACCGGGTTATTCTCCAACTGTGTGAGCACACACTGCATTCTCCTTCACCGGGTTATTCTCCCACTGTGTGAGCGCACACTGCATTCTCCTTCACCGGGTTATTCTCCCATTGAGTGAGCACACACTGCATTCTCCTTCACCGGGTTATTGTCCCACTGTGTGAGCACACACTGCATTCTCCTTCACCGGGTTATTGTCCCACTGTGTGAGCACACACTGCATTCTCCTTCACCGGGTTATTGTCCCATTGTGTGAACGAACACTGCATTCTCCTTCACCGGGTTATTGTCCCATTGTGTGAGCACACTGCATTCTCCTTCACCGGGTTATTCTCCCACTGAGTGAGCACACACTGCATTCTCCTTCACCGGGTTATTCTCCAACTGTGTGAGCACACACTGCATTCTCCTTCACCGGGTTATTCTCCCATTGAGTGAGCACACACTGCATTCTCCTTCACCGGGTTATTGTCCCACTGTGTGAGCGCACACTGCATTCTCCTTCACCGGGTTATTCTCCCATTGAGTGAGCACACACTGCATTCTCCTTCACCGGGTTATTGTCCCACTGTGTGAGCACACACTGCATTCTCCTTCACCGGGTTATTCTCCCATTGAGTGAGCACACACTGCATTCTCCTTCACCGGGTTATTGTCCCACTGTGTGAGCACACACTGCATTCTCCTTCACCGGGTTATTGTCCCACTGTGTGAGCACACACTGCATTCTCCTTCACCGGGTTATTCTCCAACTGTGTGAGCACACACTGCATTCTCCTTCACCGGGTTATTGTCCCACTGTGTGAGCGCACACTGCATTCTCCTTCACCGGGTTATTCTCCCATTGAGTGAGCACACACTGCATTCTCCTTCACCGGGTTATTGTCCCACTGTGTGAGCACACACTGCATTCTCCTTCACCGGGTTATTCTCCCACTGTGTGAGCGCACACTGCATTCTCCTTCACCGGGTTATTCTCCCACTGTGTGAGCGCACACTGCATTCTCCTTCACCGGGTTATTCTCCCATTGAGTGAGCACACACTGCATTCTCCTTCACCGGGTTATTGTACCACTGTGTGAGCACACACTGCATTCTCCTTCACCGGGTTATTGTCCCATTGTGTGAGCACACACTGCATTCTCCTTCACCGGGTTATTCTCCCACTGTGTGAGCGCACACTGCATTCTCCTTCACCGGGTTATTCTCCCATTGAGTGAGCACACACTGCATTCTCCTTCACCGGGTTATTGTACCACTGTGTGAGCACACACTGCATTCTCCTTCACCGGGTTATTGTCCCACTGTGTGAGCACACACTGCATTCTCCTTCACCGGGTTATTCTCCCACTGTGTGAGCACACACTGCATTCTCCTTCACCGGGTTATTCTCCCATTGTGTGAGCACACACTGCATTCTCCTTCACCGGGTTATTCTCCCACTGTGTGAGCGCACACTGCATTCTCCTTCACCGGGTTATTCTCCCACTGTGTGAGCGCACACTGCATTCTCCTTCACCGGGTTATTCTCCCACTGAGTGAGCACACACTGCATTCTCCTTCACCGGGTTATTCTCCCACTGAGTGAGCACACACTGCATTCTCCTTCACCGGGTTATTCTCCCACTGTGTGAGCACACACTGCATTCTCCTTCACCGGGTTATTCTCCCACTGAGTGAGCACACACTGCATTCTCCTTCACCGGGTTATTGTACCACTGTGTGAGCGCACACTGCATTCTCCTCCACCGGGTTATTCTCCCACTGAGTGAGCGCACACTGCATTCTCCTTCACCGGGTTATTCTCCCATTGAGTGAGCGCACACTGCATTCTCCTTCACCGGGTTATTCTCCCACTGTGTGAGCGCACACTGCATTCTCCTTCACCGGGTTATTGTCCCACTGTGTGAGCACACACTGCATTCTCCTTCACCGGGTTATTCTCCCACTGAGTGAGCACACACTGCATTCTCCTTCACCGGGTTATTCTCCCACTGTGTGAGCACACACTGCATTCTCCTTCACCGGGTTATTGTACCACTGTGTGAGCGCACACTGCATTCTCCTCCACCGGGTTATTCTCCCACTGAGTGAGCGCACACTGCATTCTCCTTCACCGGGTTATTCTCCCATTGAGTGAGCACACACTGCATTCTCCTTCACCGGGTTATTCTCCCACTGTGTGAGCGCACACTGCATTCTCCTTCACCGGGTTATTGTCCCACTGTGTGAGCACACACTGCATTCTCCTTCACCGGGTTATTCTCCCACTGTGTGAGCACACACTGCATTCTCCTTCACCGGGTTATTGTCCCATTGTGTGAGCACACACTGCATTCTCCTTCACCGGGTTATTCTCCCACTGTGTGAGCACACACTGCATTCTCCTCCACCGGGTTATTCTCCCACTGAGTGAGCGCACACTGCATTCTCCTTCACCGGGTTATTCTCCCATTGAGTGAGCGCACACTGCATTCTCCTTCACCGGGTTATTCTCCCACTGTGTGAGCGCACACTGCATTCTCCTTCACCGGGTTATTGTCCCACTGTGTGAGCACACACTGCATTCTCCTCCACCGGGTTATTGTCCACTGTGTGAGCACACACTGCATTCTCCTTCACCGGGTTATTGTCCCACTGTGTGAGCACACACTGCATTCTCCTTCACCGGGTTATTGTCCACTGTGTGAGCGCACACTGCATTCTCCTTCACCGGGTTATTGTCCACTGTGTGAGCGCACACTGCATTCTCCTTCACCAGGTTATTGTCCCACTGTGTGAGCACACACTGCATTCTCCTTCACCGGGTTATTGTCCACTGTGTGAGCACACACTGCATTCTCCTTCACCGGGTTATTGTCCCACTGAGTGAGCACACACTGCATTCTCCTTCACTGGGTTATTGTACCACTGTGTGAGCACACACTGCATTCTCCTTCACCGGGTTATTGTCCACTGTGTGAGCACACACTGCATTCTCCTTCACCGGGTTATTCTCCCACTGTGTGAGCACACACTGCATTCTCCTTCACCGGGTTATTGTCCCACTGAGTGAGCACACACTGCATTCTCCTCACCGGGTTATTATCCCACTGAGTGAGCACACACTGCATTCTCCTTCACCGGGTTATTCTCCCACTGAGTGAGCGCACACTGCATTCTCCTTCACCGGGTTATTGTCCCATTGTGTGAGCACACACTGCATTCTCCTTCACCGGGTTATTCTCCCATTGAGTGAGCGCACACTGCATTCTCCTTCACCGGGTTATTGTCCCACTATGTGAGCACACACTGCATTCTCCTTCACCGGGTTATTGTCCCACTGTGTGAGCACACACTGCATTCTCCTTCACCGGGTTATTCTCCCATTGAGTGAGCGCACACTGCATTCTCCTTCACCGGGTTATTGTCCCACTATGTGAGCACACACTGCATTCTCCTTCACCGGGTTATTGTCCCACTATGTGAGCACACACTGCATTCTCCTTCACCGGGTTATTGTCCCACTGTGTGAGCGCACACTGCATTCTCCTTCACCGGGTTATTGTCCCACTGTGTGAGCACACACTGCATTCTCCTTCACCGGGTTATTATCCCACTGAGTGAGCACACACTGCATTCTCCTTCACCGGGTTATTGTCCACTGTGTGAGCGCACACTGCATTCTCCTTCACCGGGTTATTCTCCCACTGAGTGAGCACACACTGCATTCTCCTTCACCGGGTTATTGTCCCACTGAGTGAGCGCACACTGCATTCTCCTTCACCGGGTTATTGTCCCACTGTGTGAGCACACACTGCATTCTCCTCCACCGGGTTATTGTCCACTGTGTGAGCGCACACTGCATTCTCCTTCACCGGGTTATTGTCCACTGTGTGAGCACACACTGCATTCTCCTTCACCGGGTTATTCTCCCACTGAGTGAGCACACACTGCATTCTCCTCCACCGGGTTATTCTCCCACTGAGTGAGCACACACTGCATTCTCCTTCACCGGGTTATTCTCCCACTGTGTGAGCACACACTGCATTCTCCTTCACCGGGTTATTGTCCCACTGAGTGAGCACACACTGCATTCTCCTTCACCGGGTTATTCTCCCACTGAGTGAGCACACACTGCATTCTCCTTCACCGGGTTATTGTCCCACTGAGTGAGCGCACACTGCATTCTCCTTCACCGGGTTATTATCCCACTGAGTGAGCACACACTGCATTCTCCTTCACCGGGTTATTCTCCCACTGAGTGAGCGCACACTGCATTCTCCTTCACCGGGTTATTGTCCCATTGTGTGAGCACACACTGCATTCTCCTTCACCGGGTTATTCTCCCACTGTGTGAGCGCACACTGCATTCTCCTTCACCGGGTTATTGTCCCACTGTGTGAGCACACACTGCATTCTCCTTCACCGGGTTATTATCCCACTGAGTGAGCGCACACTGCATTCTCCTTCACCGGGTTATTGTCCCACTGTGTGAGCACACACTGCATTCTCCTCCACCGGGTTATTGTCCACTGTGTGAGCGCACACTGCATTCTCCTTCACCGGGTTATTGTACCACTGTGTGAGCACACACTGCATTCTCCTTCACCGGGTTATTGTCCCACTGAGTGAGCACACACTGCATTCTCCTTCACCGGGTTATTGTCCCACTGAGTGAGCACACACTGCATTCTCCTTCACCGGGTTATTGTCCCACTGAGTGAGCACACACTGCATTCTCCTTCACCGGGTTATTGTCCCACTGTGTGAGTGCACACTGCATTCTCCTTCACCGGGTTATTGTCCACTGTGTGAGCGCACACTGCATTCTCCTTCACCGGGTTATTGTCCCACTGAGTGAGCACACACTGCATTCTCCTTCACCGGGTTATTCTCCCACTGAGTGAGCACACACTGCATTCTCCTCCACCGGGTTATTCTCCCACTGTGTGAGCACACACTGCATTCTCCTTCACCGGGTTATTCTCCCATTGAGTGAGCGCACACTGCATTCTCCTTCACCGGGTTATTGTCCCACTGTGTGAGCACACACTGCATTCTCCTTCACCGGGTTATTCTCCCACTGAGTGAGCACACACTGCATTCTCCTTCACCGGGTTATTGTCCCACTGTGTGAGCACACACTGCATTCTCCTTCACCGGGTTATTCTCCCATTGAGTGAGCACACACTGCATTCTCCTTCACCGGGTTATTCTCCCACTGAGTGAGCACACACTGCATTCTCCTTCACCGGGTTATTCTCCCACTGAGTGAGCACACACTGCATTCTCCTTCACCGGGTTATTGTCCCACTGTGTGAGCACACACTGCATTCTCCTTCACCGGGTTATTCTCCCACTGAGTGAGCACACACTGCATTCTCCTTCACCGGGTTATTCTCCCACTGTGTGAGCACACACTGCATTCTCCTTCACCGGGTTATTCTCCCACTGAGTGAGCGCACACTGCATTCTCCTTCACCGGGTTATTGTCCACTGTGTGAGCGCACACTGCATTCTCCTTCACCGGGTTATTGTACCACTGAGTGAGCACACACTGCATTCTCCTTCACCGGGTTATTGTCCCATTGTGTGAGCACACACTGCATTCTCCTTCACCGGGTTATTGTCCCACTGAGTGAGCACACACTGCATTCTCCTTCACCGGGTTATTCTCCCACTGTGTGAGCACACACTGCATTCTCCTTCACCGGGTTATTCTCCCACTGAGTGAGCACACACTGCATTCTCCTTCACCGGGTTATTCTCCCACTGTGTGAGCGCACACTGCATTCTCCTTCACCGGGTTATTCTCCCATTGAGTGAGCACACACTGCATTCTCCTTCACCGGGTTATTATACCACTGTGTGAGCGCACACTGCATTCTCCTTCACCGGGTTATTGTCCACTGTGTGAGCACACACTGCATTCTCCTTCACCGGGTTATTCTCCCACTGTGTGAGCACACACTGCATTCTCCTTCACCGGGTTATTGTCCCACTGTGTGAGCGCACACTGCATTCTCCTTCACCGGGTTATTCTCCCATTGAGTGAGCACACACTGCATTCTCCTTCACCGGGTTATTGTCCCACTGTGTGAGCACACACTGCATTCTCCTTCACCGGGTTATTCTCCCATTGAGTGAGCGCACACTGCATTCTCCTTCACCGGGTTATTATACCACTGTGTGAGCGCACACTGCATTCTCCTTCACCGGGTTATTCTCCCACTGTGTGAGCGCACACTGCATTCTCCTTCACCGGGTTATTCTCCCACTGTGTGAGCACACACTGCATTCTCCTTCACCGGGTTATTGTCCACTGTGTGAGCGCACACTGCATTCTCCTTCACCGGGTTATTGTACCACTGAGTGAGCACACACTGCATTCTCCTTCACCGGGTTATTGTCCCATTGAGTGAGCACACACTGCATTCTCCTTCACCGGGTTATTGTCCCACTGTGTGAGCACACACTGCATTCTCCTTCACCGGGTTATTCTCCCACTGCGTGAGCGCACACTGCATTCTCCTTCACCGGGTTATTGTCCCACTGTGTGAGCGCACACTGCATTCTCCTTCACCGGGTTATTGTCCCACTGTGTGAGCGCACACTGCATTCTCCTTCACCGGGTTATTGTCCCACTGTGTGAGCACACACTGCATTCTCCTTCACCGGGTTATTCTCCCATTGAGTGAGCGCACACTGCATTCTCCTTCACCGGGTTATTGTCCCACTGTGTGAGCGCACACTGCATTCTCCTTCGCCGGGTTATTCTCCCACTGAGTGAACACCAACACACAAATCACGCCGCATGCTGACGGCTGCCTTTATTTTTCTCCGCCCCCCCCCCCCAGGCAGGTGGCCCCTCTGAGTCTGCAGAGTAAGACTAATGGGCCCGCAGGAGGGACGTGGAGGGAAACAACACATGAGTGAGGGAAGGAGTTAATGAAAGAGTCCCCCCCGAGTCCCCAGCGCCCACACACAGTAGGCACTTAATAACTACATCCTGTGCTAACGGGATCGACACTGAAATCTGTGGACAGTGTCCCAGAGACGAGGGGCAGAGCAGTGGGTTCTGAGGCTGGTGAGCCAATCCCAGCAGAATGGAGGGAGGGGAGGGAGGGCAGGAAGGGCAGGGGGCCTCACACAGGGTAAGGGTGGGTGATGAAAATGCCTCCGGGGGCCCCCCACACACGTGGTCTGTGCCGTCACGCGGGGCCCGCACACGGAAGGCCCACGCCTGGTTCAAGGCCATGCTGTTGGCACCTGGGAGTCCTTGATCCTTTCCCAGCAGAGCGCCGCCCGCCCCTCGTCCGGGACCGCAGACCCCGCAGGCGGCGCTGAAGTTGCACGGTGCCATCCACTTACCCCAGAAAGACATCCACGCGGTCAGACGCCCGGGCCTGGACACAGCCTGTCCACGGCGCCCGAGGGAGCAGGTGCGGGAAGGAAAGCGATTGGATCTGATTTTCCCGGGGAGCCCCCTTCATGCAGGAACGTGGGGTGCACCTTGTGACAGCTGACCTCGTCGTGCAAGCCGGGGAAATCCCTGCCGGGGAAACAGGCCACAGGGCTCCTTAGCTGGTGACATCCCAAGAGGCATTAGAAAGAAGCCACCCCCGGGCCAGTTTGGCTCAGCGGATAGGGCGTCGGCCTGAGAACGGAGGGGTGTCGGGCTTGATTCCGGTCAAAGGCACAGGCCGGGATGGCAGGCTCCATCCCCAGTGGGGTGGGGGGGCCTGCAGGAGGCAGCCGATGGATTCCTTCTCCTCGTTGATGTTTCTATCTCCCTCTCCCTCTCCCTTCCTCTTGGGAAGCAATAAAAATTTAAAAAAATATTTTCTAAAAAATTTTTGAAAGGACCTAGCTGGTGTGGCTCAGTGGATAGAGCCTCGGCCTGCGGACTCAAGGGTCCCAGGTTCAATTCCGGTCAAGGGCACGTACCTTGGTTGCGGGCACATCCCCAGTGGGGGGTGTGCAGGAGGCAGCTGATCGATGTTTCTCTCTCATCGATGTTTCTAACTCTCTCTCCCTCTCCCTTCCTCTCTGTAAAAAAAATCAATAAATTTAAAAAAAAAAATTTTTTTGAAGGGTCCCGATTTCAATTCTGGTCAAGGGCACGCACCTCGGGTTTTGGCTCAATCCTGGTAGGGGTGCGTGTGGGAGGCAACCCATCGATGTATCTCTCTCACATCGATGTCTCTCTCGCTCGCTCTGTCTCCCCCCCCACCCCCCTTCTACTCTCTCTAAAAATCAATGGGAAAATACCCTCAGGTGAGGACTGACGGCAGCAAAAACCGCTACAGGCAGGCCACGCAGCGACCGGGACCTGAGGAGTTAACGTTTGCACAAAACAGCAGGGCCTAGAGGGCTCCCGGGAACAACACAGACACACACACGCACACACACACACACACGCACACACACACACGCACACGCACACACACACACGCGCGCACACACACACACACACACACACGCGCGCGCGCGCACACACAGGGACGGCGAGGGGCCGCTCAGCTCGCTGTGTCAACACGCTGACGTGGGCGCCTGGAACTCCCCAGAACCCTTACATTTTATGCTCAAAGGGCATCCCTCCCTCTCCCCCCCCCCGCCCCGCCGCCCCCGCCACGAGGCACACATTTCCCTTCTTTAAATAAGCAGCGAGGCGGGCGGGGGGGGGCGGTGCGATGAACGAATTTCACTCTCTGTTCAGCTTCTCCACCCGCGCGGCCTCCCGGCCAGATGGCACCGGAGCGGTTGCTAGTAAGTCAATACATCTGGCGACATTCCTGACATGACACATCGGCCGAGGACGGCCAGGCCGGCACAAAGCCCCCTTTCAGAGCCCTTCTCCCTGGGACTTGTCTGCCATGAGCAGAACCTAACGTGTGAAAACAACATAAAATAGAGCCTTTCACCGCCCGGCACCGGGTTCTCGCTTTTCGCCCCGATCACGCCTGCTCCCCACCGAGGCCGAGGCCCGCTCCCGCCCCTCAGCCTCCCTCCCCGCCGCCCGGCCCTGGAACCCAGAACCGGGAAGAGTTCAAAGCGCACAACCATGACCCCATGGGTTTTGGGGGGCCACAAGCTCCGAGCTCACGGAGCAAACTACCTGCAGAAAAGGGTCAGGGGGAGGGGGGAGCCGAGGAAGGAACTGGGAGCCGCCCCCCCTCGCCCATCTCTCACCAGCGGAGTCTATGAGTTAGGCCCCGTGAGTGACCCCTGACCTTCAATGGCACAAGGATCTGTTAGGGGAGCTGCTGGCAAGACCAGAAGGACCGATGGGAGATGGTTAGGGGAACAGAGGTCCGCCTGGATCGAGGGGTTTGTAAAAAAAAAAAAAATCACCGCCCCGCAGCCGTTCAGGCAGGTCCGCCCGGCCCCGCCTACGCACAGCCCCGTCCTCCCTGAGTCTCAACCTGGCGTGAGAACGGCCATCTGGTCTACTTCCTCAGCCAGCTTTTCGTCGTAATTCCACTGAACTAAAACGTACAGAGTGCCGACCGGGAGACAGAAGTAAGATACAGTCGCTTCTCGTCTCAGGAGCTCACACAGTCCAGTAGGAGACAGACAATAAACAAGAAAGCAAAGCCAAAACCGGTTTGGCTCCGTGGATAGAGCGTCGGCCTGCAGACTGAAGGGTCCCGGGTTCGATTCCAGTCAAGGGTATGTACCTTGGTGGCGGGCACATCCCCAGTAGGGAGTGTGCAAGAGGCAGCTGATCGATGTTTCTCTCTCATCGATGTTTCTAACTCTCTATCCCTCTCCCTTCCTCTCTGTAAAAAATCAATAAAATATATTTAAAAAAAAAAAAAAAAAAAGAAAGCAAAGGAGGAAGAGACGGCCAGCCGGTGGGGCTCAGCGGGTGAGCGTCGACCTGTGAGCCAGAAGGTCACGGTTCGATTCCCCGTCAGGGCACGTGCCTGGGTTGCAGGCTCGGTCCCCAGGAGGGGGTGTGCAGGAGGCAGCTGATCCATGATTCCCTCTCATCCTTGATATTTCTCTCTCTCTCCTCTCCCTTCCTCTCTCTAAAAATCAACACACACACACACACACACACACACACACACAGCACTGGCCCCTCGTAGGTAGAGACCAGAAATGCCCCTAAACATCCTACCATGTACAGACAGGCCCACAGTTAAAAACTCATCGGGCCCCAAATGTCAACAGAGGCGACCTTCAGTAACCCCGCTGTAAGAGGGGAGACGGGGGGGGGGGGGGGGGATGGGAAGATTTCCTCCGAGAAGAGAGATGTTGCAAACATTCTAGATCAGGGGTGGGCAAACGTTTTGGACGCGAGGGCCACCATGGGTTCTTAAACTGGACTGGAGGGCCGGAACCAAAGCATGGGTGGAGTGTTTGTGTGAACTGATATGAATTCAAAGTAAAGGAGCGGAGGGGAGAGCAAGAGAACCGGATAGAACAGCCGGATCCGGCCCGCGGGCCGTCGTTTGCCCACGGCTGTATTCTAGATCGTAACACAGGCGGTGAGACTCCTCACGGATCACCCCGAGACGCTCGCTCGCCGGAGAGAACAGTTGTTCTCCGTCTCGAAGAGACTCGACACATCTTGATGCCACATCCCCACCCCGCCCGTCCCCAAGCACAGCTCCCCCCGCCCCCCCCCCCCAGGCTCCACGTCCCGGAGCGGCAGCCAGCGTGGCATCGCCTCGGCTCTCCGCCCCACTGGCCGACGTGGCTCTGCTTCTCGATGCTAAGTGACACGTGGGTTCCCCTCGGGCTGTCAAAGCTGTGGAGCTGTGACTGGCAGGGGGTGGCTCCGGGGACGGCCCGGGAGGCCCTGGTGGTGAGTCACAGGCAGGAAGCCTGTCCCCGGGGTTAAAGGAGTAAAAAAAAAAAACTCTGGCCGCCGCCAGGCCAGTCCATTCCACTCGGTAAACGAAGGTTAAAGCCGCCCTCGCCGGTGCGGCTCAGTGGATAGCGCGTCGGCCTGGGGACCAGAGGGTCCCGGGTTCGATTCCGGTCAAGGGTATGTACCTTGGTTGCGGGCACATCCCCAGTAGGGGGCGTGCAGGAGGCAGCTGATCGATGTTTCTCTCTCATCGATGTTTCTAACTCTCCATCCCTCTCCCTTCCTCTCTGTAAAAAAATCAATAAAATATATTAAAAAATAAAAAAAGTAGCGAGAGAACCCGGCTGTCTCTCCATCTAGTCCTGGCCCCCATCCCAGGCCCTTCCCCCCAGCTTGGCCGTGAAGGGGTTAAGAGCCCAGATTCGTGGTATTAACATGAAGCGCTTCTCTCTTTGAAGTCAAACGCTGCTGGAAGAATTTACGAAGGCCTATTTAGCATGCGAGTGCTAAATGGAAAACATATTCAGAAGTCCTCGCCGTTGGAGACGTGGATCGTGGATCGCGGGGGGTCACGGTCCCCGCACAATCGAAGCTACGGTGTCAAAATAAGTGGGGGGGTGGGGGTGCCCACTCCTCACATTTAACACGGCGGCGGCGCGGGGGTGCTATGGTGAACGTCAGAAAGGCAAGATGTGCGATGTTTCCGTTTGGGTTTTGCGAAACGCACGTTCCCTCCATTCATTTCATCCACCCCGACATCCCGGAGGGTGGTTTGGAGGCCGCTCTCCCACGCCCCAGGGCGCCGTCACGGCCCTCACAGCGGACCAACCAGACTGCCCCTCGGGGACAGTGTTGGGTAAATGAACTAAATCTCCGCCGCCCAACAGAATTCCGCTGAGCGAGGAAAACGAACGAACTGCGTTTACGTGTATCGGCGCCATGCAGGTAAAATGAGAAAAGCTCATGCATCGTTTAACCCCTGCTCCTGGGCACACCGGGGGTTAAAACACACACAAAAACGGGCATACGGCCGAAACCGGTGTGGCTCAGTGGATAGAGCGTCGGCCTGCAGACTGAAGGGTCCCAGGTTCGATTCCGGTCAAGGGCATGTACCTTGGTTGTGGGCACATCCCCAGTGGGAGGTGTGCAGGAGGCAGCTGATCGATGTTTCTCTCTCATCGATGTTTCTAACTCTCTATCCCTCTCCCTTCCTCTCTGTAAGAAATCAATAAAATATATTTAAAAAAAAAAAAAAAGAATTCACACCAAAAAAAGTGACATGTACATCAAGTGTCGACTAGGGGTGGGCGGGTGAAGGACCGACCTCGCCCATGTCTGACACGCCGCTCTTTCTTTGAAACGGGGTCTGAAGCTAATGTGATCAAGTTTGCTTTTGGTGTTGGTGTGCTCGTAACTGTTTTTGTTGTTTTCTGTGCCCTGATAGCTTTTAAAGGGAATAATCAAGTTTTCAAGTGTTTGAAAGCTCAAACCACAGCGCATTTCGGAAATTAAATGCCGCTCTTGTACCGGCCGAGAGCAAAGAGGACGTCTCTACTGATGACCGCTTCTACTCCCCTCGTCCCCTCGGCCCTCGTCCCCTCCTGCACCCCGCCCCCCCCCCGCCTTCGCCCCACTCGGGATCGAGCCTGCAGCCTGGGCGTGGGCCCTGACCGGGAATCGAACTGTGACCTCCTGGCTCATAGGTCAACGCTCAACCACGGAGCCACCCCAGCAGGGCCATCCTTTGGCATTTTAAAACCTGAGTGAGCAAAACCCCCTCCGTGGATGCAGGACTGTGGTCCTGACCCGTCCCGTGGGGAACAGTCCTTGGTGAGCTCGGAAAGAGGATCGCGGATCGGCTGCCTCCTCCACGCCCCACACTGAACCTCACCCCCTTCTGAGATGCGGCCCCCCTCTTATCTGGGTGCCCCCTCCCCTGGACTTCGGGCCCCAGAGGACGGGAACCAGTCCTTCGTCTCTAAGTCCCCACGGAACTCAGCCCCTTGAAAGTGCACAGCCTCGGTGCCTCCGACCGAGCAAGGTCAGAGACAGAAACCTCTCGCATGGAGAAGCCGGCATTGTACTCATCCATGGAGGCGTCCGACAGACACGGTGCATGACAGACATTCTGCTCAGCAAAAGGATCAGTCGTCTAAAATTCCCAAATCCGTCATTGCATTTACTGCCCGTGTCATCCTATCAAGAATTACAACTTCCACCCTGACCGGTGTGGCTCAGTGGATAGAGCCTCGGCCTGCGGACTGGAGGGTCCCGGGTTCGATTCCGGTCAAGGGCATGGACCTTGGTTGCGGGCACATCCCCAGTGGGAGGTGTGCAGGAGGCAGCTGATGGATGTTTCTCTCTCATCGATGTTTCTAACTCTCTATCCCTCTCCCTTCCTCTCTGTGAAAAATCAATAAAATATATTTAACAACAACAAAAAAAGAATTACAACTTCCTTTTTTTATTGACTTTTTTTAGGGGGGGAGGAGAGAGAGAGAGAGAGACATTGATCTGTTGTCCCACTTATTGGTGCAGCTCCCTGTTGACTCTTGCACGTGCCTTGACCACGGATCGAACCCGCAACCTTGGGTGTCAGGACGATGCTCTAACCACTGAGCAACCGGGCTAGGAGGGAAATACAGCTTCTTCACCGACATCCCAGGAAGCCTGGTGCCGGGGCCTCCTCGGAAGTTTTCAACTTGTTTTCAAACCGGGTCCTGATCTCCCGGCCACTGGCCTCTAAGCCTGCGTGTCCTCGCTGCTTCCCAGCCTCGGGCCTAAAAGAAAAGCCACCGAGTCCCGGGGAGGACGAAGCAGCTCACCTGAACGGCAAAAGGAAATGAGTTTCCACCAAGGAGCCCAGGCTGCCGCTGTTTCAAAGGAGAAAAGGGAGAATGGGGAGAGATCCATATCAAGGCGGCAGCTCTGCCGCAGCCATAAATCAAGATGTCTTTCAGGCCCATTGGCCACGCGTCCCCACCCACCAGCCCAGCGGCTCAGGTGTTGGAAGGGGTGGCCTCGACCTCAACAGCCACAGGGCGCCCCGGGTTTTTCTCTGTTTGGGCTGCTGGGGGGGAAGGGGGGGGGGGCCTCGTGGAAATGCAGGAGGCCCCGAGGCTGTGCAGGAGCGCTCCCTTCCCCCCTGCACGTTGTTACAGGTGCACATCGGGGCCACGCCCCCTGAACAGGCCCCCCGCAGGGTGGGTGACACAGCCCAGCTAAGCCTGGGCCTGGAGCTGGGTTTCAAGGGCCTGAGCCACAGCCCCAGGCTCCCGGACAAGGCCTCCCTGCGCCCGGAATTTAGAAAACAAAACACGGGTGGGGGTGAGGGGGGCGGGGGAGGGGGGGGCGGCGAGTCTGGCTCCCGGGAAGAGTCCCGCAGCCTCATCCCCGCCAGCCGTGCAGCAGCTGAACCTCCGACCTGCTTCCCAGGAGGGTCCCGCCTCGCTGCTCACAGTGGGGTCGGTGGACCGGCCTCATGGGCCTCACGGGGGAGCCTCGTGGACATGCAGGACCCGTGCCCAGACCCAGACCCGCTGCGGCCCGCCTTTCCCATGGATGCCCAGGCTCCACGCCCAGAGACGCCTCCGGGACTTGGGGGAGGTGCAGGCATCGGTTTGAAAACAAAACACACACGGAAAACTGCCTGGAAGCTGGTCAGTCCAGGCAGGTAAGTGCTCAATGCCTGCAGGGACTCTGTCCCTGACCACGCCCTCTGTCCCTGACCACGCCCTCTGTCCCTGACCACGCCCTCATCCCTGACCACGCCCTCACCCCTGACTCCGCCCTCAGTCCCTGACCACGCCCTCTGTCCCTGACCACGCCCTCGTCCCTGACTCCGCCCTCAGTCCCTGACCACGCCCTCAGTCCCTAACTCCGCCCCCAGTCCTAACTCCGCCCCCAGTCTCTGACCACGCCCTCAGTCCCTAACTCCGCCCTCAGTCCCTGACCACGCCCTCAGTCCCTAACTCCGCCCTCAGTCCCTAACTCCGCCCTCAGTCCCTAACTCCGCCCCCAGTCCTAACTCCGCCCTCAGTCCCTGACCACGCCCTCAGTCCCTAACTCCGCCCTCAGTCCCTGACCACGCCCTCAGTCCTAACTCCGCCCTCAGTCCTAACTTCACCCCCAATCCCTGACCACGCCCTCGTCCCTGACCACGTCCTCAGTCCCTGACTCCGCCCTCGTCCCTGACCAAGCTTCAGTCCCTGACCACACCCTCAGTCCTAACTCCGCCCTCGTCCCTGACCAAGCTTCAGTCCCTAACTCCGCCCCCAGCCCCTGACCACGCCCTCAGTCCTAACTCTGCCCTCAGTCCTAACTCCACCCCCAATCCCTGACCACGCCCTCATCCCTGACCACGCCCTCAGTCCCTGACTCCGCCCTCGTCCCTGACCAAGCTTCAGTCCCTAACTCCGCCCTCAGTCCCTGACTCCGCCCCCAGTCCCTGACCACGCTTCAGTCCTAACTCCACCCCCAGCCCCTGACCACGCCCTCAGTCATAACTCCGCCCTCAGTCCCTGACTCCGCCCTCAGTCCCTGACTCCGCCCTCAGTCCCTAACTCCGCCCTCAGTCCCTGACTCCGCCCTCAGTCCCTAACTCCGCCCCCAGCCCCTGACCACGCCCTCAGTCATAACTCCGCCCCCAGTCTCTGACCACGCCCTCAGTCCTAACTCCACCCCCAGCCCCTGACCACGCCCTCAGTCCTAACTCCGCCCCCAGTCCCTGACCACGCCCTCAGTCCCTGACTCCACCTTCAGTCCCTGACTCCGCCTCTGCCTGGTCCCTGATGTGATGGAGGCGGAAGCGGACGACGATTAGGAGGGTGAGAAGGGCATTAACGAGCGAGCAGTGGCTTTCAAGCGCCGAGATCAGTTTCCTTTTCCCTCTTTCATCCACTGTATTGGGGTGACATTGCTGTGGTCACACCGGCTGCAGGTGTGGGTCTCTTTGCTCCAAGATCTGTGTGTTGTGCGGTGGCACCTGCATTCTCAGATCCAGTCACAACCCCAGACCTGGCCTGACTGTTAAACAAACACATCCTCGCGTCCTCCCTGTCCCCCGAGGACTGTGGCTCCCTGTGCCTCAGTTTCTCACCTTGTTATTCACGCCTGGGTCCTTGCAACCAAACGTGGGTTTATGCTAATGAGGAGACCTCCTGGTGGGCCCCCCCATAGCGTCTCAAGGGGCTGGGGCCAGAAGAGCCGGCCCTGCCCTTAGAAGGGAGAGTACCCCAACCCCCTTGATAATGGCACTTGATCTCTTGATTGAAAAATCAATCCTATATAATAAAGATGTAATATGCAAATGGGCGGAACGACCGGATCACGGATGGGCAGGAGGGTGGGGCAGCGAGCTACAAGCAGGCGGGGGAGAGCTACAGGAGGGGGGCAGGGCAGCAAGCTATGAAGGGGGGCAGGGGAGCTACAGGGGGGCGGGGCAGCAGGCGGAGAACTACTGGAGGGTGGCAGCGAGCTCCTGGCTCAGGGATTCGTGGGCAGGGCTACTGGTGCCCAACAGAGCGGTACCATGAGAACCTGGAGCGACCTGAGCTTTTAAAGCTGAGATCCTCCCCTGTGTCTGGTGGCTGTGCCCGGGGGTTCAGAGAGGCGGTGGCGGGGCGCTTTGCTGGGCCTGGACCCCCGGGAGACGCAGAGAGCAGGACGCGCTGCCCTGGGGCTGTGGCATGCTCCCGTCTCCCTCGAGGTCTCCCCACTTTTGTTAGCCCACGACAGCCAAAGTGCTCCTTTTTCTCCCTCTCCCTTTATTGATTTTGAGAGAGAAACAACCATGACGAGAGAGAATCACAGATCGGCTGCCTCCTGCATGCTCCCCACTGGGGATGGAGCCCACAACCCAGGCCTGAGCCCGGACTGGGAATCGAACCCTGACCTCCTGTTCATGGCTCGACACTCGACCCCTGAGCCACGCCGGCTGAGCTTGATTTTTGTTTTTTTTTTCACTCAGAAACGTGAGTGCTCACTGCTCACCTCAGACCTACTGGTGAGTCAGAATCCCCAGGTCTAGGATCAGATCGTGTACATTTTATTAAAAAAAAACTCTACAGCCTTAACCGGTTTGGCTCAGTGGATAGAGCATCGGCCTGCGGACTGAAGGGTCCCAGGTTCGATTCCGGTCAAGGGCATGTACCCTGTTTGCGGGCACATCCCCAGTAGGGGGTGTGCAGGAGGTAGCTGATTGATGTTTCTCTCTCATCGATGTTTCTAACTCTCTATTCCTCTCCGTAAAAAAATCAATAAAATATATTTTTTAAAAAAAACTCTACAGATTTTCCAATCGCGATGGAATAACAGCGACTGGGTTTAGCATCTCATCTGCAGCAACCACAAACCCAGACCAAGTACATGGAACACAGAGATCGCGACGCCGGGCATCAGGGCCTGAAGGACAGCCGCTCCCGAGACACAGGAAGCACCTTGGAGTCACCGGGAGAGCGTGTGCAGGAGCGGACACCAGGAGGGGAGACGGAGGCCGCGCTTCACGGCCTCTGGGAGCTACCGATACGGAGCTGACCGCGTGGGAAGACCAGACAGACACGGTCCATAGGACAGAGGGGAGTGAACGTTGCCGGGAAAATGCCCCGAGATCTGCGGGAGCCCCTCACAGACCCCGCAGGGCGCTGGCCAGTTCCCGCGGGGAAGAACACCACCCAGGTCAGGGAAAGAAGCAGTCACAGGACCAGCAAACGCCCAGCCCTCCCTCAGCCCGGCCGGCATGGCTCAGGGGCTGGGCATCGACCTAGGAACCAGGAGGTCAGGGTTCGATGCCCGGTCAGGGCCCAGGCCTGGGTTGTAGGCTCCAACCCCAGTGTGGGGCGTGCAGGAGGCAGCCGATCATGATTCTCTCTTATCGCTGATGTTTCTAACTCTCTCTCCCTCTCCCTTCCTCTCTGAAACCAATAAAAACATATTAAAAAAAAAAAAACTGGCCCTCACACCGGGCCAGGTGGGGTACCAGCTCTCACCCGCCACCCCAGGAAAACCCACAAGCATGGGGCATCCTGCCGCGTCCTCGGGCGGGACCCTCAGCGGGGGGAGCACCAGGTCCAGAAGAAGCCCCCCTCCGGGCAGCCTCACGGATCGTTACCTGCAGCCTCCGACTCCCTGAACGGCAGCCCAGGACAGAGCTGGGGAATGTGCACAGGAGCACGGATACTCAGCACCTCACAAGGCAAAGCCTCAGCCTCCGGCGCCCAATCAAAGGCGGCCAGGCGCACCCAGAGGCCCACACAGCAGGCCCCTCGGGAGGGGCATAATCAGTCCACGAAGCGGACCCAGAACGGACGTCAGAACTCACAGAGAAGGACATTCAGTCCGCTGTCGCAGCCTCGCAAACGTGGGGAGTCGAGTTCACTAGCGACAGGGAGGTATTTTTTTTAAAGTCCCCGCATCAAATGTCTACACTGGGCGAGACGGATGACAGGTTCCAGGGGTGGGCAAACTTTTTGACTCGAGGGCCACCATGGGTTCTTCAACTGGACCGGAGGGCCGGAACAAAAGCGTGGATGGAGTGTTTGTGTGAACTAATATAAATTCAAAGTAAAGGAGCGGAGGGGAGAGCAAGAGAACCCGATAGAACAGCCGGATCCGGCCCGCGGGCCGTAGTTTGCCCACGGCTGGTTAAACACGGCAGAAGAAAAAAAATGAATAAACTTAAAACGTAGCAACAGAAATATCCCGAATAAAACGCACTGTGTAAAAAAATAATAATAATAATAATAAAAAGGAATCCAAGTCAACAGCACATCACACGCTATGGGACGGTTTTCCCAGCTGAATGGAAGTCACAGTGGCAGAGAGAAAATCTTACAACCGGTCGAAGGGGACCCTGGCCGCCGGGACCCAGGGCCTGGGTGTCACGCTGTGCACCAAAGGGTTGCCGGCTCGATGCCGCTCGGGGCACCTGCCCGGGCTGTGGGCCCGGTCCCCAGTGGGGGCGTGAGGAGGCAGCCGACCCATGATTCTCTCTCATCATGGGTGCTTCTGGCTCTCGCTCTCTCTTCCTTCCTCTCTGAAGTCAATAAAAAGATATTTTTAATGTGTTTTTATTTTAAAAAAGCATCCCTGACTGCACGTGACCTGGAGCCCGGAGACACCCCAGTAACCTCCCCTATCCCTCCTGGGGAGCAGCTGGCCTCCATGGGGGCCCCTACCCCCCAACAGGTACCGCCACAGGGCCCCGGGGCGCAGGCCCACCGGCCCAAGGGAAGCAGGAGGCGGGGGCGAGCTGCCCACGATTGGAAAGCTCTCACCGATGAGCCCGAGCGAAACCAGGAGGCCCGCTCCCCGGCTCCTCGTCCCACGGCTGAAGGGCTGGCCCCGTGTCCCGATCGCCTCTCCGGGCTGTGCTGTGTGCACCTGCCTCACAGCCTGCAGGATCCCCGGCAGGGCCAGAGCCACCCCACGGCGTGCTCCTGGCTCAACAACGGGCCACAGAGCCCTACCGGTGTGCTCAGTGGATAGAGCGTCGGCCTGCAGACGGAAGGGACCCGGGTTCGATTCCAGTCAAGGGCATGTGCTCTGATCCCGGGTCTCTCTCCTGACAGAGAGGCTTTGGGATTCTCGGAGGATGTGTGTTCACGGAGCTGAGAGAACGGATGGAGAAAGGAGAGAGAGCAACATGGACTGGTTGCCTCCCATACACGCCCCAACTGGGCATGGAACCCACAACCTGGGCAGGTGCCCTGACCGGGAATTGAACCCGCGACCCTTGGTACATGGAACGACACGCAACCAACTGAGCCACACCAGCCGGGCAATAAAGATGTCTTTAGTAGAGAAAAATATAAAAAAATAAATATAGATGATAGGTAATAGATAGATAGATAGATAGATAGATGATAGATAGAAAGATGATAGATAGATAGATAGATAGATAGATGATAGATTAGATAGATAGATAAATGATTGATTGATTGATAGATAGATAGGTGATAGATAGATTAGATAGATAGATGATTGATAGATAGGTAGATGATAGATGATAGATATGATAGATAGATAGATAGATAGATGATAGATAGATAGATGATAGATAGATGGATAGATGATAGATAGAAATATGATTGATATATAGATTGGTAGATATTTGATAGATTAGATAGATAGATAAATGATTGATAGATGATAGATAGGTGATAGGTAGATAGATAGATAGATAGATTAGATAGATAGATGATAGATAGATAGATAGATGATAGATGGATAGATAGATGATAGAAAGATGATTGATAGATGATAGATAGATAGATAGATAGATAGATGATTGATAGATGATAGATAGGTGATAGATAGATAGATTAGATAGATAGATAGATAGATAGGTGATTGATAGATAGATGGATAGATAGATAGATGATAGATAGATTAGATAGTTAGATAGATGATTGATAGATAGATGATTGATAGATAGATAGATGGATAGATAGATAGATGATAGATAGATTAGATAGATAGATAGATGATAGATAGATAGATGATAGATAGATTAGATAGATAGATAGATGATAGATAGATTTCCTCTCTGAAATCAATAAAAATATATATTTTTAAAAACAAACAGGCCCATCGATCAGGGGAACAGAGAGGCCAGAAACAAGCCCCCACATAGCCGGCCCGTGAACCTGCGACAGAGGAGGCGAGAGCATCGGGGGAAACACGGGCTGTTCCACACGTGGTGCCGGGAACACGGACAGCTGCCCGCAAAGGAACGAACCCGAACCACCTCTCACACCAAACCCAGGTCCCACGCGGCTGAGACGTGCCTGTAGGACCTGAAACCAAAAAACCACCAGAGGAGGCACAGAAGCAGGTTCTTCGGTATCAGTCTTAGCCATCGTGTTGGGAGCCCGTCATCGAACCCCACAGGTTTGCACACGACGGAAGCCGCCATCGAGGCCGACGGGCGGCCTCCTGGCGGGGAGGAGACATGTGCCGATTAAACATCCAGTTGGGGGTTCACAGCCAAAACATACAAAGGACGGACGCAACTCAAAACATACAAAGGACGGACGCAACTCGATTAAGAAACCAACCCAATTCACAGACGGGGCAGGCATTCCTTGAACAGGCATTCTTTCCAAACATGACAGGCAGATGGCCAACAGGCCCGTGGAAAGACTCTCCACGTCACTAAGTACCAGGAGAATGCAGATCCAAACCCCAACGAGACATCACCTCACAGCCGTCAGGACGGACGACCACAAAGGCAAGAAAGAACAAGGGCTGGCAACGCCATGGGGAAAGAGAACCTCGTGTGCGGGGGGGGCGGGAGTGTGGGGGGAGCCGCCGCCACGGGAAACAGCACGGAGGTGCCTCCAAAAATTAAAAATAGAGCCGCCACCCAACCCAGCAGTCCCACTGCCGGGCATTCAGCTGAAGGAAATGAGAACACACATTCCCACACCCACCCATGTTCGTCCCAGCCTTGTCTCCAATAGCCAGGAAGCAACTAAATGTCCACCGATAGATGAATGGAGAAGTTGTGGTCAGCCCGGCCGGCGTGGCTCCGTGGCTGAGCATCAACCTGGGAACCAGGAGGTCACGGTTGGGTTCCGGGTCAGGGCACAGGCCCGGGTTGTGGGCTCCATCCCCAGTAGGGGGCGTGCAGGAGGCAGCCGGTCCATGATTCTCTCTCATCATGGATGTGTCTATCTCTCTCTCTCCCTCTCCCTTCCTCTCTGACATCAATAAAAAGGTTTTTTTTTTTTTTTTTAAAGAGCCGGTGGTCATGTATACAATGAAATGTTACCCAGCCGTAAAAAAGAGTGAGACCTTGTCATCTGAGACAGAATGGATGCACCGGAGGGTAGGACGCTACGTGAGAAGGACAAGCCCGTGTCTTCACGCAGCTATGTCACCGAAAAAACAAGCAAACCACCCAGACTCAGAGATCCAGGAAACAGACTGGCGGTGACCGGAGCGGGGAGCGTTGGGGGCAAGGGAATAGGGGATTCAAAGGTACAAAGTCCATTTTAGAACAAATCCAGAGAAGCCATGGGGGTGTCAGGCACAGCACAGGGAATATAACCAATAATAACACTGGACTAACTTCGTATGGTAACAGACGGTAACCAGGTGTACCCTGGGGATGACGCTGTAATGTACATAAACACTGCACCCCAATGGTGTACGCCTGAAACAAACAGGATGGTGATGTCAGTCACATGCCAATTAAAAAACAAAACAAAACAAACAAACACCAACTGATTCTGGCTCCTGGTTTCCTGGAGTTCTAGGTGTGTACTCTCTGTAGCCCAGAGCACCTCCCCAGCCCAACCCCTCCCCCCGACGCCCCGTCAGCTCCCCACACCGGCCACAGGCCCCCTGGGGCTGCGTCTGAGCTGGTCTCTGAGGTGTGCTGAGGGGTGGCCTCCCTGGGCCCGGGGACCCAGCCCAGCCTCCACCAGGGGAGGGAGCAGCTGCAGAGGAATGTGGATCAGTAAGGGGTCCCTGTCCTAATCCCGGGGGATGACCAGAGTAACACACCGAAAGCGGGCCCCTTCCCCGTGTCTGTGACTCCAGCCAGCAAGCGCCAGGCGGCCTGCAGACAGACCCTCGTCCAAGGGGCCCAGGGACAACCTGGTCCACGAGGTGATGAGCGAAGGGGGGGATGGAGGCAGAGAAAGAGGCCGTGGAGGAGACGAGGGTCATGTCACCTCAGGAAAAGGCTCTTTGCTTTAGGGCGGGGTCCCCGATGGAGGTCTCCTCAGAGACACCTAGACACTCCTTAGGAGCTTGACCTCAGATCCATCATAGAGCGGCTGCTTCTATGGAAGCCAGGGTGCGTCCTGACACAAACCCTAAACCTTAACCTAATTCTACACCAAATCCAAACATTAAACCTAACCCTAAGCCTAATTCCACACCTAACCCTAACCCTAACCCTAACCCTGACCCTGACCCTGACCCTGAAACTAACCCTAACCCTGACCCTGACCCTGACCCTGACCCTAACCCTGACCCTGACCCTGACCCTGACCCTGACCCTAACCCTGACCCTGACCCTGACCCTGACCCTGACCCTGAAACTAACCCTAACCCTGACCCTGACCCTGACCCTAACCCTGACCCTGACCCTGACCCTGACCCTGACCCTGACCCTAACCCTGACCCTGACCCTGACCCTGACCCTAACCCTAACCCTAACCCTGACCCTAACCCTAACCCTAACCCGAACCCTATCCCTAACCCTAACCCTAACCCTAACCTAACCCTAACTCTAACCCAAACCCTAACCCTAACCCTAACCATAGCCCTAGCCTAACCCTAACACTAAACCTATCCCTAAACCTAACACTAATTCTAACCTTAACCCTAACCCTAACCATAACCATAAACCTGACCCTAACCCTAGCCTTAGTCCTAATCTTAAACCTCGGCCTAGCATTAACACAATCCTAATGCTAAACCTAAACCTAGCCCTAGACCTAGACCTAACCCTAAACCTAGCACCACCCTAACCCTAATCCTAAACCTAACCCTAACCATAAACCAGGCCCGAACCCAAACCCTAACCCTAGCCCTAGTGCCTTCCTGTACAAGTCCGAGACACCCCCTCACCACCTCCCCTGGACGGACGGAACCAGAACCCCCCGGACCGAGTCAGACAGTTCTGATGAGCACTTTCCACCCACGGACCCTCAGGACTTCCTGCCTCGCAGAACCATGACTTTGGACATTTGCCCAAGACGTCGTGTCTCCGGAGCTTCGCCAAACAGACCTGACCTCCCCACACGGCTCGGACCCTTCAGCCAGCCTGACCGTCCTCCCTCAGCCACGAAGGCCCTCCGTGCCACGGGGGCGGGGTGGGGGATCCCTGAAACCCAGAGAAATCGCTGTGGGAAGGCAGCGAGGCGTCGGCCGCGTTTTCTAAGGGGGCGCAGGGAGGCGGGGGGAGGAAGAGCAGAAAGGGCTGGACGAGGAGGGCAGAGCTGAGCTGCATGTGGTTGATTTTTCACGGCAACGAGGGAAGGGACCCAGGTGAGGGGGAGAACCGGAACACGCAGGGACCCAGGTGAGGGGGAGGAACCGGAACACGCAGGGAGCCAGCCCCGGAGAACCACACGCTCGCTGCCTTCCCACGCCACCCCTGGCCCACTTCTTCCCGGGAGGCTAAGCAAACAGAGTGCTTTGTCTTCGGAAAAGGGGTGTAGAAACCCGTCACCAGGGGAAAGAATGAGCAAACCCTGAGCCAGCTGAGCCACCTCCAACAGCGACAGAGGCCGAAGCCCGCGGGCAGGGCAGGGCGGGCGCCGATCCGAGAGCCCCAGGGAGATTAACCTGTGAGTGGCCGCCAGCCGGGCCGGGAGGCAGGGGGACGCCGAGGGGCAGGCCGAGGCGCTGCGTGGAAGCCGCCAGGGACCGAGCGCTGCTCTGGGCACAGCCATGGCCCGCCGCCTGACGAACAGGAGGACTTTGTAAAAATACATTTTCATTCATTTCAGAGAGGAAGGGGGAAGGAGAGAGAGAGACCTCAACGACGGGAGAGGATCCTGGGGATGGAGCCTGTGACCCGGGCCTGTGCCCTGACCGGGAATCGAACCCTGACCTCCTGGTTCCTCGGTCGACTCGACCACGGAGCCACCCCGGCCGGGCGATCAACAGGAGTATTGTCATGACTTGTTGACACGTCGCTCTGTGAGACCACGGGCACCAGAGGGGCTGGGACAGGGCTCGCCTCGCTCCCGGCTCCCGGCATCGGGCCCGGGACCCCCGGCCGGTGACCCCACAAGGCAGTGTCTGAGGCCTTGTGTGAGCAGCCTGGCCTTCCCAGGGGACCCAGGCGGTACCTAAGCTTCTCCGTGGGGCTCGGAACCCCAGCTCCGCCCACAGCCACCCGGTGGAGTCCACGGCGTCCGCCAGGAGCCTGGAGCGGGGCCTTACTGGAAATCAGGACTTGGCGGATGAACAAAAGATAAGGAGGGAGATGAGGTCGTCGTGACGACACGTCAGCCCTCGCCCAATCAGGGAGTCCTGATAGGAAACAGAAAAAGGCCCCCAGGACACAGAGGAGCCCCCCCCCCCCCCGGGAAGACGGAGCAGAGGCTGGGGTGATGCGGCCACAAGCCAGCCCGTGCCGGCGCCCCCGGGAGCTGGAGGTGGCGAGGAAGATCCTCCCTGGAGCCTTCGGAGGAAGCCCGACCGCACGGGGCCCCCGAGGGCCGACTCCCCTCCAGGACGAATGCGTTTCTGTGTGTAACCGTCCCATCCGTGGGGTTTGTGGTGGCATCTGGAGTTCAATGCTCCAAACACCCCCCGTTCACAGGGCAGGGAGGGAGGGAGGGAGGCTGAGAGGAGCGAGGGGTGTCCCTCCAGGTGACACAGGGACCGGATCCGAGCGTCACTGCTCTCCCAGCCCCCCCCCCCCACCCCCCCACCCCCCCCACCCGTGGAACACAATTCCAAGCCATGGGGCCCGGCCAGGGGCTCAGTGGCTGAGCGTCGACCTAGGAACCAGGAGGTCAGGGCACAGGCCCGGGTTGTGGGCTCCATCCCTAGTAGGGGGCGTGCAGGAGGCGACCGACCCATGATTCTCTCTCATCGTGGATGTTTCTCTCTCTCTCTCTCCCTGTCCCTTCCTCTCTGAAACCAATAAAAATTAAAAAAGAAACCGTGCCACACAGCAAGACGGACGGGGTGGAATACGCTGAGGCGGGAGCTGCAGGCCGAGGAGGAGGATTCTAACCCGCCTGCCGGCAGGTCCGGCCGCGACGTGGCTGCGGGACGCGGGTGTCTCTCGGGAAACCTCACCGCTGCAGCTACAAAGGCCCGGGAGACAGGGCGCGTAATGGGACGGAGCACATGAAAGGGAGAGACACATGTGCAAGCCATAACGTGCTGTTTCTACTCACGGAGAGGAGAAAATCGCCCACATTTTTCCAGGGTAAACGTCTCACAATTGTGTTTCAAGATGAGAGGAAAGGGCTACTTACACCCGACACAGGCATGTTAAGATCTTAAGAAGGCGCAACGTAAAGAGGGAGACATGACAACCGCCGCACCCCCCGCCCCCTCCACCACCACCCTCACTCTCACTGGCACGCTCTTTGAAGAGCATTTAAAGCGGCGGCAGCGCGAGAGCAGGTCTCCCGTATTTGGAATTCCTCTTTCTCGTCCACGGAACAGCAAACGCTTCACCCACAAATGACATCCCTCCTGGCCCTGAGGTTGTCTCTGAGGATTTTAAAGCTCCTGACATTTGGCGGAGGAAGAAAAGACGCGGGCCGGGGGCGGGGGGGGGGGGAGGCGGGCGGGGGGGGAAGAACCTGGTTCTCGGTTCCCCGGTCCCAGCATGGAATTGGAGAGCCCCCCAGGGCTGCTTCCGCTCAGTCCCGGCTCCTGCCACAGGCAGCGGGGAAACCTGTATGTTCCAATGTCTGTTTAAATGGCAGCTCTGGCCCAGCCGGGGTAGCTCAGTGGTTGAACCAGGAGGTCAGGGTTTGATTCCCGGTTAAGGACACAGGCCCGGGTTACAGGCTCCATCCCCAGGGTGGGGCGTGCGGGAGGCATCCGATCCATGATTCTCTCTCATCATTGCTGTTTCTCTCTCTCTCCCTCTCCTTTCCTCTCTGAAATCAATAAAAATATATATTTAAAAAAAAAAAAACAATGCCACCAGACCCCAGCGCTTGCTGTCCTTCTGCTCAGCCCTCCTCACGGTCGCAGGATGGCTGCTGAAGCTCCGGACATCACACCCTCGAGTGAGTGTCCCGTCCGTGCAAGAAGGAAAGGGGTGGGAGCAGCGGGTTCTCCTAAGGATGCTCTTGCCTTTTACGAGGAAGGAAAATCCCCAAATCACACACCAACTCCCCTTCGACGTGGGACTGGGGACCTGGCCCCCTGGCACACTCGCCAGCAGAGGACGGGGATCCACGCAGCCGTGGCCTACGCTTCTCGGGGTCGGGACGGAGGAGGCGGGCTCTGGGGAGGCGTCTGCCGTGGAGCGCGCAGGAATCCACCTTCTGGAAACAGGACTCACACGCCAGGCGGGCGGCTCCCGGCTTCCCCCACGCTGAGCTCAGCCATCGTCTTGGCCCTTCAAGTAAGATCAGAAGAAGCCAGAGGCAAAGGCACCGACACTCAGAACTATATTTGGATTCCCTGGAGCCGGAGGAGGTGAGCAAAAGCCGGGGGCTGGGCCCGGCCTGCGCGCAACGTCATCGGCGCCCGTGGCAAGGAATGCTAAAAATACAGACTTTTGACAGTCCCGTTTTACACAGCAAACTCCGCATCTGTCAGCCCGCTCCCTTCCTGCCGGTTTCTCAGGGCGAGAAAGGCGTGACGGCCGCGTTTTGTTTTGGCGGGACAAGGGGTGGTGACCTGTGGGGTGCTGGGGTCAGCGTGTCCCAGCCTGGCCTCTGTGCCTCCGTTTCCTTGTCTGAAACGGGAAGGTGTGAGGGACGTCTCCCTCGGGTGAAGTGGCCAGCGGACGCGCGTCAACTTGGCCATTCCCGGACAATCAGGCCTTGGGTAACGCCCCGGAGCCGCCAGCAATGAGATGCAGGTGGGGAGGTGGGCTCCTCCCTACGACACCCCTCCAGGGCACAGTGAAGACCGGATCCAGGCTCAGCGCGGCCCCAGGCACGAGGTGGCCACGGGCCTGCTCTATAACCAGGAGGACGTCTCAGGTGTCCTCCCTTCTCAAAGGGGCAGCAGTCCCACTTCCATAAACAGTCACTGTCACTCAAGGTCGATGTCGCTCACGGTCGATGTCACTCCAGGTTGATGTCACTCAAGGTAAGCTCAAGGTCAGTGCCACTCAAGGTCACTCAAGGTCGATGTCACTCAAGGTCAGTGTCACTCAAGCTCAATGTCAGTGTCCCTCAAGGTCGATGTCGCTCGCGGTTGCTCTCAAGGTCATCCAAGGTCAGGGCTGCTCAATGTCGCGCTCAAGGTCACTCAAAGGTCTGTGTTACTCAAGGTCACGATCACGCGAGGTCACCCAAGGTCAAGGTCACTCAATGTCATCTAAAGTTGTGGTCGCTCAAGGTCAATGTCACCCAGTGTCAATGTCAAGGTCACTCAAGGTCAATGTTGCTCGAGGTCACCCAAGGTCGATGTCACTTGAGGTCACTCGAACTCACCTAAGGTTGTTGTCACTCAAGGTCAAGGTCGGTCAAGGTCATTCAAGGTCTATGTCACTCAAGGTCAGTGTCAAGGCCGCTCAGGATCACTCAAGGCTAGTATCAATGTCACTTGAGGTCAGTGTCAAGGTCACTGTCATTCAAGGTCAGTGTCACTCAAGGTCGATGTCACAGTGTTCACCCATGGGCACAGGCAGCCAGAACCCTCCAAAGCACAGGCTGGACACGGCGGGTTCAGAATGCAGCCCGCTCACCGCTGCAAAGGGCCGGTGTTGGCCGTGAAGGCAATCCCCTCATCGGCCCCAGGACAGCGGAAGCCCTGGCTGTGCTTGGAGGTAAAGGCGGGGAAGCCTGCAGAACCGCCTGGGAGCGCGCCCTTTGGAACCACGTTGCAAATACCAGCCCACCCCTTGGGGTGTCTCGAGTAGAGCATGGGTGGTCCCTAGAGCAGTTATAACTAGCCAGTCCACACAGTCACAGTCCAGACGGCACATTTTATTTTACTTTTTTTATTGATGTCAGAGAGAAAGGGAGAGGGAGAGAGAGAGAAACATCAGTGATGAGAGAGCATCATGGATCGGCTGCCTCCCGCACGCCCCCCACTGGGCATCGAGCCTGTAGCCTGGGCCTGTGCCCTGACCGGGAATCAAACCGTGACCTCCTGGCTCCCAGGTCAACGCTCAGCCCCTGAGCCACCAGGCCGGGCTGCACCGCAGCATTTTGGATCCCACAGAAGACCACCCACATGGGGAGTTCGTAGATAACGAATACGAAGCCGCCAGCACAGAGATAGGGCAGAGGGAGGAGGAGGCGGGGCTCGGCCAGACCCTTCCCCTCACCCTCCCACTGCCGCTCCTTCACCTGTGGAGTGGACCTGACGGAACGACCTGCCCCACAGGGTCCCGGGGGTTCATACGAGACAACGCACAGGAAACGCTTAGCAAACAGTAAGGGCGCAGGCCGCGCCGACTACTCCCCAGAACAAACGCCCATTCAGCTCCGTCTTCCCTGTCCACCATCGCCCCCCCCCCCCACCCTCGGACTGCCGGGACCTCCCTCCAGAAACTCAGGATCACACCTCTCACGGCCTCCCTCCCCCACCCACCTGCCCACACGCCCTCTAAGAGCACAGCCCCGCCCATGGGTGCCGGGCCCCTGGTCACAAACTGCCCAGGGCTCCCCCTCCCCTTCCCACCCCCCCCCCAACCTACTGGCTCGCGTTCAAGTCCTCGAGTCGCCGCATCCTCATTAAAATGACGAGCATCTCGCGGAGATGAGAGCTGGTCTTATTCACTTTTCGATGCTTAGCGTGAACACAGAATTCGTTGCCTGATGCGCTTCCCAGCTTTCCAGCCCTAAGGCACTGGATAACTCAGAAGGGGAAACGCAGGAATAAGCCATTGAACAGCACACTTTCCTTGTCGTCGGGTTTTTTATTTTTTTAATTTTGTGTGTTATTTTGCGAGGTTGGGCTGGGGGGGGGGGTATGTTTATATTCCGAACTTTTGCTCATTTGTGTATTCATTATGTACACAGACCCTTGTTCAGGCAAAATCTACCTCCGACCCCCCAAAATGCAGGGCTGCCCTAGCCGGTTTGGCTCAGCGGACACAGCGCCAGCCTGTGGACGAAAGGGTCCCGGGTTCGATTCCCGCTCAGGGCACATGCTCGGGTTGCGGGCTCCATCCCCAGGGCAAGAGGCAGCCAACCCATGATTCTCTCTCATCACGGATGTTTCTATCTCTCTCTCCCTCTCCCTTCCTCTCGGAAGTCAATAAAAATATTTTTTTTAATGCAGGGCTGCTCCACAGAGGGTCCCGGGACCCACACTTGCCCCCCCCCCTTTCCAGGACAAGAGGAGACGGTGCTCCTGAAACCTTACACTCAGAGGAGCGGTGCCCATCAGTGGCCCACACACCACCTGTGCCTTCTGACAGGCCTGATCATCCTTCCAGGGACAAGAGGGCGGAGCATCTTAATCCGGGTCCCCGCTTTTTAAAAATGCCAGACGTATGGCTGCACGTCGGCACTCCACGGCCAGGCATGCCTCTCTGAGCGTCTTCCCGGCTACAGCGACAGCACAGCTACGGCGACAGCGACGCGAGGGTGACCCCCTGACCCCCTCTGATCCTGCTGTCCAGGCTCAGCTCACACATCATTAAAAACGTTCATTTCGCCGAAACCGGTCTGGCTTAGTGGATAAAGCGTCAGCCTGTGGACTGAAAGGTCCCAGGTTCCCGGTCAAGGGCATGGACCTTGGTTGCGGGCACATCCCCAGTGGGAGGTGTGCAGGAGGCAGCGGATCGATGTTTCTCTCTCATCGATGTTTCTAACTCTCTGTCCCTCTCCCTTCCTCTCTGTAAAAAATCAATAAAATATATTTAAAAAACAAAAACAAACAAAAAAAAAACAACGTTCATTTCAAGTAGCGGCCCTTCCCCCGAAGCCCCTCGCCGGCACCTGCTGGGTCACGTGCAGCCAGGATGCTCCGGCTCCCTGGAATGTGTGAAGCATCTCGGGTTCCTCGGGAATCCTTTGTAAAACACGTGAACGGGGTCCTGGCCGGTGTGGCTCAGTGGACAGAGCACCGGCCTGCGGACTGAAGGGTCCTGGGTTTGATCCCGGTCAAGGGCACATGCTTGGGTTGTGGGCTCGATCCCCAGTGTGGGGCGTGCAGGAGGCAGCTGATCAGTGATTCTCTCATCGTGGATGTTTCTCTCTCGCCCTCTCCCTTCCTCTCTGACATCAATAAAAATATATTTTTAAAAAACACACACTTGAATGTTATGCCACCGCTGCAGGGCAGAGTGGCCCGTGCCTCCAGCCCAGCCCTGTGCCCCCAGCGGTGGATCGAGCCTGAACCCGGGCCTGTGCCCTGACCGGGAATCGAACCGTGACCTCCTGGTTCAGAGGTCGGCGCTCAACCCCTGAGCCACGCCGGCCGGGCTCACGCTGGCCTCTCGATAAGAAACTCCTGAGCACCAACACCCGCACGGCCCGTGGGCGTGGAGCTGAGCGTGGTCCCTGGTCCCTGCCAGGCCGTGGACGAGGAAAAGAACAGGGTTAAGCCTGGGGGCCGCCGGGTCCACCCTCACATCATGCCACCTCAGCAATCGCCTCCTCACCTCCACGGAGACCCGCCGGGGGGGGGGGTGCGGGGGGGAAGCCCCGTGGGGAGACTGAGCTCAGTCCCCGTGGGGAGGGACGCAGCCTGGCTGGCTCCACATGGCCCCGGCTCCGGGGCTGGGTCTGAAGGAAACCCGAGGACCGTCTTCTTCCACATCTTCCACCAGCAGGCTGGGGGTCAGACCAGCCTTGATCTCACTCCCAGCTGGAGGGCAGGAGTGGTGATCACCGGATTGAAGCGATGGTGAGGGCAGCTGGGGCATGTGTGTGCACACAGGCAGGTGTGTACATGTGTGTGAGATACATGTGTGCACACGGGCAGGTGGGTACAGGCGTGTGAGGTGTGTGTGTGTGTGTGCACATGGGCAGGTGTGCACAGGTGTGTGAGGTGTGTGTGTGTGCACATGGGCAGGTGTGTACAGGTGTGTGTGCACACAGGCAGGTGTGTACAGGTGTGTGAGGTTTGTGTGTGCACATGGGCAGGTGTGTACAGGTGTGTGAGGTGTGTGTGTGCATGTGGGCAGGTGTGTACAGGTGTGTGAGGTGCATGTGTGTGCACACAGGCAGGTGTGCAGAGGTGTGTGAGGTGTGTGTGTGTGCACATGGGCAGGTGTGCACAGGTGTGTGAGGTGTGTGTGTGTACACATGGGCAGGTGTGCACAGGTGTGTGTGCACACGGGCAGGCTGTACAGGTGTGTGAGGTGTGTGTGTGCACACGGGCAGGCTGTACAGGTGTGTGAGGTGTGTGTGTGCACACGGGCAGGTGTGTACAGGTGAGTGAGCATGCAAGCAATATGCTTGGGCGCTGAGGCAGGGAGCACGTGGGCAGGCGGATCCCACAGGAGCTGAGCTGACAGACAGATGGAGAGACACAGAAGGCCACCCGCGCCCCCGGAACCGTCGGAAGTCCAACTGCGTCAGCACGGGAGGGCTGGAAAGTGCTGGCCCAGCGGCGGCCGCGGCCATCCATCCGCCTCGCGGGGAAGCGGGGAAGCGGCTTTTGAGCAGAACCTCCCGGACTCGCTGGTCTCTGAACAGCATCCAGCCCCCTTCCCTCGTTCCGTTCAAAGCCTTCCCAGCCCCATTTCCTTCTGCAAACACCTCTGAATGGGCGCATCGTGTGGGCAGCACGCTGGTGGCCATGCTTTCTGGGTGGTGTGTGTGCATGTGTGTGCGTGTGCGCGCGTGTGCATGTGTGCGTGCGTGTGTGTTTAATACGACGCCTGCCCTGTTTCTGTGCTTGAAGCAACCTTTTACGGGCATGAGCACGCAGCCAAGTCCCAGCTGGCAGTCCTGCGGGCAGCTCGGCACCGTGCTGGGCCCGCCCACCAATTCTGCTCCAGCAGAAAACACGGCTTTGTCCTGGGGCCGGAGCTTTGGATGAAAGCAGGAATTTCCTACCCACAGGCAGCCTCAGAGCCACAGCGCCGAGTGCACGGGCGGGCGGGTGGGGCGGGGCGGGGGGGACGGGGAGAAAGTTCAGCAGCACAGTTGGTCGTCTTTGGTTGAGAGAGAGAGAGAGAGAGAGAGAGAGAGAGAGAGAGAAGGAGGGAGAGAGAGTTCCGACGGCCACACAGCAGCCTGGGCCCCGATACGCGTTGTTGCGAACCGTTTACAAGGATGAGAGAGCGCGTCGGAGTTCCCGTGTGAACAGCTCTGGCCAGGCCTGCGGAGTCCTCTGTCCGGCGGTCAGGCCGAGAGTCGCTGCACGTTCGAGCTGAGAGGGGCAGCAGACTCTCGAGACCACAGGGGTGGCCTCTGGGGAGGAAGGGGGCCGAGAGCAGGAGGGGATCGAGGGGCTCTGGGTGCTGGCGTTCCCCCACTTCTTCACCTGGGAACTGACCACAGCCCCAGTGTTCACTCTGTGGACGGCTGTGTGTCCCGGGCACATTCCTCTATTCAGGGGTCCTCACACTTTTTAAACAGGGGGCCAGTTCACTGTCCCTCAGACCGTGGGAGGGCCGGACTATAGTTTAAAAAAAAACTATGAACAAATTCCTATGCGCACTGCGGTCCCCGGGACGCGTCGGCTGCTAAGCAGGACAGGCAGCGGCCCCCGGCGGGCTGGATCCATGTCCTCGGCGGGCCGCCTGTGGCCCGCGGGCCGTCGTTTGAGGACGCCTGGTCTATGTTATCTGTTTTACTTACACTTTTAAAAAGTTTTTTTTTAGACCAGCCAGCGTGGCTCAGTGGTTGACTATCGACCTGTGGTCCAGGAGGTCACGGTTCCATTCCCCAACAGGGCGCAGGCCTGGGGTTGCAGCTCCATCCCCAGTGGGGGGCGTGCAGGAGGCAGGCAGTCCCCGAATCTCTCTCCTCCTCGATGTTTCTCTCTCTCTCCCTCTCCCTTCCTCTCTGAGATCAGTAAAATAATATCTATTTAATTGTTAAAAAGGCAGAGCGCTGTCTCCTTGGCATCGGCCTGGCACTCTGGGGTCCGGCCTTGCCTCGAATGGTCAGCTGAGATCCTGTTCCCTCCACCTTCCCAGCGAGCCTGTGAGCCGCTCACACCGAGAAACACGAAACAGCAGCCTCCTGGGTTACGGGCTCCAGTCGATTCTGTTCTCGGCAGCGGAAAGGCGGGTGCCACGCTGGGAGGGGGCCTGGCCCCAGTCACTCACTCCGCTCCGCCGCGCCCTCCACGCGAGCCGGAGTCAAGCAGTTTTGGTGCCACCGTGAAGTCACGTCCACCAGCACCGCGGGCATCACCAGAGGGCGGGCTCGGGGCAAGGAGGCGGGAAGGAGGCGGGAAGGAGACGGAGGATCCCGGCCCCCCAGGCGGGCGAGTGAAAGCGGCCGGGGCTGTGTGTTTCCCAAGATGAACTTAGAGAACCGACATGGGACCCCCTTCAGGCAGCAGCAGAGTCAGTGCTCAGCATGGGGGAGGGGGGCTTTCCTACCCAGTCAGGGCTCCACGCTGGGCGCTGGGCGTCAGAGATGTGCTCGCCCTCCCGGGAGAGGAGCGCCGTCTGGGAGAGATAAGGTGGAGCCTGAGAAAGTGGAGATAGGGCGGGAGCTGGAGGAGGGAGGGGTTGGGGGGAGGGGCTGGAGTGAGAGGCTGGAGGGAGAGGATGGAGGGAGAGGATGGAGGGAGGCTGGAGTGAGGCTGGAGGGAGGCTGGAGGGAGGGGCTGGAGGGAGAGGATGGAGGGAGGGGCTGGAGGGAGGCTGGAGGGAGGGGCTGGAGGGAGGCTGGAGGGAGGGGCTGGAGGGAGAGGATGGAGGGAGAGGCTGGAGGGAGGGGCTGGAGGGAGAGGATGGAGGGAGAGGCTGGAGGGAGAGGATGGAGGGAGGGGCTGGAGGGAGGGGCAGGAGGGAGGGGCTGGAGGGAGAGGATGGAGGGAGAGGATGGAGGGAGGGGCAGGAGGGAGGGGCTGGAGGGAGGGGCTGGAGGGAGAGGATGGAGGGAGGGGCTGGAGGAAGGCTAGAGGGAGGGGCTGGAGGGAGAGGATGGAGGGAGGGGCTGGAGGGAGAGGCTGGAGGAGGGGCTGGAGGGAGGGGCCGGTGGGAGGGGCGTGGAAGGAGCCCAGCATGAAGGCCAGCCCTGGCCTGGGCCGCAGAGGCCAGTCTTACCCTAAACCCCGGGCCCCATCCAGTCCGAGGACCGAGGGCGCGCAGGGGGAGGAGCAGGTGCCGAGCCCCCGGGGGCCCACGTCCGTTCCCGAGCAGCGGGGGAATCAGGGCGAGGATGGGGCTCCCGCTCTGCACCGCGGCTCCGGGCAGGTGACGTCCGGGCCTGGTTCCCTCCCTGGTAACCAGTGGGGGTGGGACGGTGAGCAGAGCGACAGGGACAGACGCAGCTACGGATCCGCCCCTCAGGGTTGAAGGTGCGATTCCAGGTCAGACATGGGGCCAGGCCTCGGCCGCTCTCCCCCACACACACCCCCATCTGAAGAGGCCCTTGTCCGTCCTCCCTCCCAGAGGCGTCAGGAGCTGGGTGCCACCCAGGCCTCCGCAGCGGCTTTCTCTCCTCCCCACCCTTTGCTGTCAAACGTCCCCGCGGGGCGGACACACCAACGCTACCTGCGCCCCAGAACCCATCGACCCCAACGTGCGTTTATTCCGAACTCGAAAACGGCCCGTTTCACCCAAACGACACAAAATCAGCCTGCAGGGTCCCGCTGAGGCAAACCACCCCCCGCAAACCATCATCCCCTTTCTCTCTTATGAAAACGCAGGGCACAAAGATGCACCAGCTCTTGGCAATTCCTTCCCGTTGCCTGCGGGGCTGGAGCTCTGGGTCGGCCGCCCCGAGGGGCGGGAAACCCACAGAACCAGGAGCCTGGCCGCCAGCTTCCTGGGTGAGCAGAGAGGATGGGGCGGCGTATCTGGGAGCCAGCACTCTGCCCGCGCCCAGCTCTCGCCGCAAACCCCATGGCGTGCCCCTGTCTCTCCTGGTTCTTCTCTTCCCATGTTGTCTTGTCAGCAAATTCTTTAGAAACTGTGTTTTTCTTGATCTCAGAGAAGAAGGGGGAGGAGGGAGAGAGAGAGAGAAACATCCATGGTGAGAGACAATCAAGGATCGGCTGCCTCCTGCACGGCCCCCACTGGGGACCGAGCCCGTGCCCCAGTCGGGAACCCGAACGGCGACCTCCTGGTTCGTACGTCAAGGCAACACTCAACCCCTGAGCCACGCTGGCCGGGTGGTTTGCTAGCAATTTTTAAAAAATCTATTTTATTTTATTTTATTTTTTAACAAACCTGTACTATTCCACTAGGGCTTTTTTTTTTTTTTTCTCCAGCTGAGGTTTGGCCATCTTTCCTAACGTTCAGACAGCAACTGGAACAAGAATGCTGACCGCACGCAGCTGCTGGCAGCCCAGGGTGAATTCCACGCGCCTCGCTCGCTCGGCTGCCCACGGAGGCGCTGAAACGGCCTGACACCCGCTCTGTTCACACGAGGGCTCCTGGCTCCGGGAGGGGGGGGGTCCACGCCCGGGACTCTCGTTCGGGGTCCACGGGGCTGTTTGCCTCCGTCTGTCGGACTGACTTGACAGAACATCCTCAAGACGGCCCCGCCTGGCCTACAGAGCCTCAGATGTCACCATCGGCGCCAAAAAGGCAGGGAGTGGAAGGGCCCGTTCCTTCATTGTTTCTGAGAAACAAACGGGGTTCCGCGGAGACAGATAATGAGAACCGTCGCAGGGAGGTCACAGGGCACGTTCAGGCCGCGGGAGCCGGAGGCCGAGCTGCCCGCCAGGCCCGGACCCGGCCTGGGACCGGCCTCCGGACCCGTTTCCATGTGAACCCCGTGCTGATTGGGTGACACAGGTTGCTTAGCAACAACCCACAGGCCAATCACATTTGGCTTTGAAATGCCAACATCTGCACCGCGTTGGAGGTATAATTTTTCATTCAGACGCTTATGGCTTCAGACAGAGGAGAAAATGCATCTTTTTTTTATAACATACTAGAGGCCCGGTGCACGAATTCGTGCACCAGTGGGGTCCCTGGGCCTGGCCTGCAGGATCGGGCCAAAACCGGTTCTCCAACATCCCCCGAGGGGGTCCCAGATTGCGAGAGGGCGCAGGCCAGGCCGAGGGACCCCACTGGTGCATGATCAGGGCCGGGGAGGGACGCGGGAGGGCTCCAGGGCGTGTCCGGCCCATCACACTCAGTCCCGATCTGCCAGGCCCCAGCAGCAAGCTAACCTACCAGTTGGAGTGTCTGCCCCCTGGTGGTCAGTGCACGTCATAGCGAACGGTTGAGTGGCCTTCGCATATCATTAGCATATTAGGCTTTTATTACATAGGATTTGTTATTGTGAGAAGTGTTTTATTTATTTATTTATTTATTTTTTAATATATTTTATTGATTTTTTTTACAGAGAGGAAGGGAGAGGGATAGAGAGTTAGAAACATCGATCCGCTGCCTCCTGCACACCTCCCACTGGGGATGTGCCCGCAACCAAGGTACATGCCCTTGACCGGAATCGAACCCGGGACCCTTCCGTGCGCAGGCCGACGCTCTATCCACTGAGCCACACCAGTTAGGGCGAGAAGTGTTTTATAAAGAAATAAAACAATGTATTGCCTTATATACAATCCCCCGCCCCCCGCCCAAACAATTCATGATTTAGGGTGCTGCTCTTCACAGCTCCGTGTCTAAACCCAACGGAGGCAGGGTCTCACCGCTCTCCAGTTTATTTTTATTTTATTTTTTGAGTAGAGACGAGTAGAAACGGGGAAGTAACGGGACAGTCCTTCAGGGGCCCAAGGAAAGGTAGAAAACCGTGCATTCCATTGTCAGCGTAAACAGGAAGGCATCAGAACAGAACGGAAAAGTAGTTCAGTCTCCATTTTGTTGCAAAGATGGGTGTTACCTATGGATCCGAGTTTCAGCCCCAGGCAGATAAGAATCAGGATATGTGTCTTTAAAAAAAAAAAAAAAAGGCTTTTATTGACTTTTTAGAGAGGGAGGGAGAGAGAGAGATGGAAGCATCGATGAGAGAAAAACACGGACCGGCTGCCTCCTGCACGCCCCCCGCACTGGGGATCGAGCCTGCAAACCGGGCCTGTGCCCTGACCGGGAATCCAACCGTGACCTCCTGGCTTCTGGGTCGATGCTCAGCCCCCGAGCCACACCCGCCGAGCAGGAAATGTGTCCTGACAACTGTCCCGGGATAGGGCACTCGGACTTCATCTGATGAACCCACCACCGCTACCTTCCCCAAAACTAAGCCCCCTGCACCCCCAGAACCAAATCAGAGACACCAACCGGCAAAGAAACTCAGACCCGACACCTACTCAGGACTTACCTCGTGACCTCCGCACGCCCATCACACTAGCCGATCTCGGTGTCTGATACCAACCCTTCCGTCGGTGCCTGGTCCTGCTGGGGCCTGGCATGCCTCGGCAATGGCCAACCTCCCCCCGCCCCGCCCCGCCCCGCCGCCCCAGCTCATAAGCTGTGGGTGTGAGCCCGCCCGCCTGCCTGCCCCCGTACGAGCTGGGACACGTGCACGCTGTGTGGCGACAGTGCAACAGGACCCCGGGCAAAGTCAGCTCTGCAAAGAACGAGGGCGCGTCCAGAACACGTTTTCTTTTACAAACTCCAAATGCAACTGATGCTCTCCTGCCCTGCCTGTGCCTGGGGGGGGGGGGGAGCGCCCCAGCCTTCGCGCCCTGCGGCCCGCCCGGGAGGTCAGGTTACCTGCGGGCGGCCAGGAAGCCCTGCGTCTCTCCAGGCGGGAAAACGTGGACCGGGAAGCTGAGCCAGGGGAGGATCGCGGGGGTCTGGGTCAGGGCAGGGTCCCCTTACCGAGGCAACGTCTGAAGTTGCTCTGAACCGGGACCCTGGCAGCAAAAGGGTGCCAGGTACTCGGACCAAACAAACACGCCAGCACACCTTCCCCCCCCCCCCCCCGCCTCCCCTGCCCCCGCGCACGCCCTCCCCCCTGCGGGTAGGGTTTCTGGCCGCTGGTTTTTGCCGGAGATCTGATTCCTGTTATCTCTGCTTGCATAACTACAAGTGTTAGCGTTCCTTCTCAACTGATATGGCTCTGTTTTACCAACACAAAGGAAGGCTGTGTGCACACTTGCCCTCTCCCCAGAGGGCTGGTTTAAACGAAGAGGAAAAAAGGAAGAGAAGAAAAGAGAAGGGGGCGGGGGAGGCTGGGAACCCAAGGGCAGGCCTGCTGAATGAGCCTTTCAGGAAGAATTATGGGAGAGGCTGTGCGTGTGCGTGCGTGTGCGTGTGTGCGTGTGTGCATATGTGTGTGCATGTGTGTGTGTGCATGTGTGTGCGTGTATGTGTGTGCACGTGCATGTGTATATGTGTGTGTGCGTATGCGTGTGCATGTGTATGCGTGTGTGCGGGTGTGCGGGTGTGTGCATACGTGCGTATGCGTGTGCATGCATGCGTGTGCGTGTGTGTGGGTGTGCATACGTGCGTATGCGTGTGCATGTGTGTGCGCATGCATGTGTGTGCATGCATGCGTGTGCGTGTGTGTGTGTGTGCACGCGCACGCTTGCTTAACAGGCTGCTGCCAAAGCTCAGGATTGAAAACCGTTCACTGGGCATCACGAAGATTTGTTTTGCTGGTTCTTTTTCAAACACGAGCTCTGTCCCTGCAGTGTGTCCCGGGCCCCCGCCTCCCCCCGGGAGGCACAGAGCTCTGCGGAGAGCAGGTCCGGTTCAAGATAAACAGGGCTCGGTTATAAATAAGACAGCGGCATATCCTTGGCCTCCAACGCGCCTCGTCTGCCCAGACGGCAGACGTCCTCTGCGTCCAACACGGCGCGGGGGTAGAAGTGGGTGCCCTCCAGCCAACCCCCTCCCCCCCCCCCGCCGCCCCAGCTCATAAGGTGTGGGCATGAGCCCTCCCGGCTCTACCCTCGCCCGCCCTGCCTGGGGGGACCCGGTCCTCTGGGGGAGGCGGGAACGAGGCAGAAGGCCGGTGGAGGCTCGGTGCATAGTCGGGAGGAATTAGTCCTGGTGCCACCCCCTCGCCGAAGGGTGTCCCCGTGGATCCCCACCTTCCTCCCGCGGCACCACATCCGGAGGCCCCTCAGGCCGCGGCGGGAGGCAGGCAGCCAGGGTGGAGGGGGACGAGGCGCCTTCGAGAACCCTGTGCCCAACGCTTTTCACGGTGTCTTTTTAGCTCGGAGACGTAGCTCCCATCCCATAAAACCGCGGCTTTAACGTGTGCGTCTCGGGGGTTTTAGTCTAGCCGTCAGGCTCTGCCATCACCACCGCCAAGCCACCGATTTCATCGCCTCCCAGAAGCCGCCGGCACCGCATTTCCAATCCATCCCTTGGGGTTCTGTTCTCTGAGGAAGGTCCACGTCGTGGAAGCCTCGAGCTCCACACAAATTAACTTCCCTCCCTGCCCCCCGCCCCCTGGTTCAGAGACTCCTGCCGAGCAGCCTCCCCCCTCCCCCTTCTACCCAGCCCCGGGGGCGCCCCCCCTGCCAGAGGCCCCGACCCTAATGCCTCCTCCTCCTCCCGGGTCCCAGGGCCCTATCGCTTCATCTCTTTCCCCTTTTCAACTCCAAAGGCAAGAATTTGCTTCCTTTGTTGCCTGAATGACCTCCCTCCCTGAGGCTGGAGAGAAAGCATCAAAGGTGACAAAACAGGAAACAATGACCAAACCCTCAGGCTTCCCTCACCCGTCAGGCACCCACGGGAAGCCACACAGCTGGGGCTCAGGAGCTTGGGGTCACCCCCCGGGTACCCCTCGGATGAGGGGGTGCCGGTGCCATGCCAGGTGACCCCGTGGCAGGGACCCCTGGAAAATGATGCCACCTCTCTGAACAGGAAGGCGGGTTCATCATCCACCTTCTCCAAGGAGAGGAAGGCCCCCCGCCTCCTGCCCCCCAGCTGCGGAGGGTGGCGGGGGACGGGGCGGGGGAGTGGGGGCCAGGGAGCTCGCCCACAGGTCAGGCCCTGCGCTCTGGTCCGCAGGAAATCATGGACTTGGGGTCCCTTGTTTACTTTCTCACTCACCTCCGTTCACCCCCAGATCACCCAGCGTCATGCCAACCCTTCCTGGGCTCTCGTCTTCCTCCGGGGCAATGACTCGACATGTGTTTTTATTTGATTTCACCGAATTAAAAGCATTAACCCGTGGACGGGCCCCAGGAGTGCCCAGAGAGCCGCCAGGGGGCCGAGGCCAGGCGCCACACCACGACTTGGAGCCGGTCCCGGGAGGAGCGAAGGCCAGAAAGGGAGAGGTGCCAGCTGGTGTGGCTCAATGGGTAGAGTGTCGTCCTGTGGACTGAAGGGCCCCGGGTGCAGACTCGATCCCCAGCGCGGGGCGCGCAGGAGGCAGCCGGACCGTGATTCTCTCTCATCGTTGATGCTTCTCTCTCTCTCTCTCTCCCTTCCTCTCTGACATCAACATAAATATATTTTAAAAAAGGAAAGAAAAGGAAGGGCAGACCTGGGGTGGGAGCCATCACAGGTGTCCAGGCGATGGCGGTGGCGGTGACGATGGCGGTGACGATGAGGTGACGATGGCGGTGACGATGGCGGTGACGATGAGGTGATGATGGCGGTGACGATGGCGGTGACGATGGCGGTGACGATGGCGGTGACGATGGCGGTGACGATGGCGGTGGCGATGGTGGTGATGATGGCGGTGACGATGGCGGTGATGATGGCGGTGATGATGGCGGTGACGATGAGGTGACGATGGCGGTGACGATGGCGGTGATGATGGCGGTGACGATGGCGGTGGCGATGGCGGTGACAATGAGGTGATGATGGCGGTGACGATGGAGGTGACAATGGTGGTGACGATGGTGGTGACAATGAGGTGATGATGGCGGTGACGATGGCGGTGACGATGGCGGTGACGATGGCGGTGACAATGAGGTGACAATGGCGGTGGCGATGGCGGTGACGATGGCGGTGGCGATGGCGGTGACGATGGCGGTGATGATGGCGGTGGCGATGGCGGTGATGATGGCGGTGATGATGGAGGTGATGATGGCGGTGATGATGAGGTGACGATGAGGTGTGTGCTACTTGCTGGCACTGCACTGCGGAGCGTCCATCCCAGGCTGTTTACTTCTTTTTAATTATTTTTTCAGTGCCCTGTGGTTTATTTTTATTTGTTTGTTTTTGTTAACCCCTCACCCAAGGATTGTTTTCCATTGGTTTTCAGCGAGTGAAAGGGCAGGGAAGAGACAGAGAGGAACACACCGACTGGCTGCCTCCCACACGTGCCCTGACCAGGGCCAGGGGTCCGGCCTGCATCCACGGCACGTGCCCTCGATGGGAACGAACCCCTGGACCCCTCAGTCCGAGGTCGGGCGCTCTACCCACTGGGCCACTCCGGCCGGGGCCGTGTCACTTCTTGTCCCCGTTCTGTCGGGGACGTCCTGTTACGACCCCATGATGCAGACAAGAAGAATGACCCATCGGGAGGCCGGGCATTGGAGCAGGGGGCGGCCGGTGCAACCAGGCACAGCGGAGGCAGCACGTGTACCTGCCTCTCGCCCGTGTCCCGCTCTTCACCGCTCATGGCTCTGCGTTTCCTCACACGCCTGGCTCCAAGGCTGGGCCGCCCTCGGGGGCCCGGGCAGGGAGGCCCTTCACCACCGGGTCTCTCCGCTCAGAACTGGGGTTTGCTGCCTGCTGTGCTTGGGGGGAAACTGAGGGTTTATGACCGCGAGCCACATGCGGCTCTTCGGCCCCTTGAGTGTGGCTCTGGGCGAGTCTATGTGGAAGACGTGGCGTTAGAAGACGTTTACGTTTGCCCTGACCAGTGTGGCTCAGTAGATAGAGCGTCAGCCTGCGGACTGATGGGTCCCGGGTTCGATTCCGGTCAAGGGCATGTACCTTGGTTGCGGGCACATCCCCAGTGGGGGGTGTGCAGGAGGCAGCTGATCGATGTTTCTCTCTCATCGACGTTTCTAACTCTCTATCCTTCTCCCTTCCTCTCTGTAAAAAATCAATAAAATATATTTAAAAAAAAAAAAAAAGAAGAAGTTTACGTTTAAAACATGTGGCTCTCCAAAGAAATGTCCATCGTTGCGCTGTTGATATTTGGCTCTGTGGACTGAGGAGTTTGCCGACCACGGGGCTAGGGGATCAGCAAGGATGTGGGGAAACACGGCTCCAGGCAGGGCTGGCAGCCGTGCGGGCCATGGGCCTCCTGGGAGAGCAGCGAGCCGGTCCATCTTCGTCCCAAAATTCCACACCTTTAGGAACCTACAGATAACGCCCGGACAGGAAGTGGTCGTGTCCGGGATATGTACTGTATCACTGGTTTTACTAAAAGGTTGGAAGGAACCAAGTATCGGACTGAATAACGGGCTGAATAAAACTATGGAACAGACAGAACGCTATGCGGACGTTCATGAGGAGGAGAAAGAACGAGGTTGGGGTATGACCTCACGCTCTCTGCAAAAATCAAACCACCGGGTCCAAGAACTACATGCAAGAGCCACAGCAATTCATCTCTTTTTTTAAAAAAAAAATACGTTTTTATTGATTTCAGAGAGGAAAGGAGAGGGAGAGAGAGAGAGAGAGAGACAGAAACATCCATGATGAGAGAGAATCATGGAATGGCTGCCTCCTGCATGCCCCTGCCCCCCGCCCCACCACCACCACCGGGCATCGAGCTGGCAACCGGGCCTGTGCCCTGACCGGGAATCGAACCCTGACCTCCTGGTTCCTAGGTCGATGCTCAACCCCTGGGCCACGCTGGCCGGGCCACCATTAATCTCTTAAAAGAAAACACAGGAGCCCATTTTTGTTACCTGGGTTTTTCAGCCGTGGGCAAACTACGGCCCGCGGGCCGGATCCGGCTGTTCTATCCGGTTCTCTTGCTCTCCCCTCCGCTCCTTTACTTTGAATTTATATTCGTTCACACAAACACTCCATCCATGCTTTTGTTCCGGCCGTCCGGTCCAGTTGAAGAACCCACGGTGGCCCTCGAGTCAAAACGTTTGCCCACCCCTGGGTCAGATAGAGCACCCAAAGCACACGCAACGGAAGGAAAGAACAAATGGACTTCGACAACATTGAAAATGTTTGCATCTCAAAGAACATTCTCAAGGGAGGGAGCAGACAACCCATGGGAGAAGGGGAGAAAACACAGCCAACCCCGTGCCTGACGCGGTGCAGCGTGCAGACGTGTAACGAACCCGCAACCCAACGAAACACGGCAAGAAGCGGGACAGACATGTCCCAGGGAGACACATGGCCAGCCAGCCGGGGAGCCAGGCTCTGCGCCACCCTTAGTGGTTGGAGAAATGCACATCAGCGCCACCGCGGGCCCGCCCGCCCGCCCCCGGGTGGGAAGGTGGAACGCCACGGCGGGTGGGGAGAGCAGGGTGATGGGTCCTGAAGAAGTAAAACACGGAATTCCCCTGGGACCCGGCCTCCCTGTTCTAGGTGCGCATCCTGGAGCTTGTTCCGAAGGAACCCTGTAGCCCTGGCCGGGTTGGCACAGTGGATAGACTCAGCAGGGGTGGGCAAACGTTCTGACGTGAGGGCCACCATGGGTGCTTCAACTGGACCGGAGGGCCGGAACAAAAGCATGGATGGAGTGTTTGTGTGAACTAATATAAATTCAAAGTAAAGGAGCGGAGGGGAGAGCAAGAGAACCGGATAGAACAGCCAGATCCGGCCCGCGGGCCGTCGTTTGCCCAAGGCTGGGATACAGTGTCGGTCTGGGTTCGATTCCCGGTCAGGGCACAGGCCAGGGTTTCGGGCTCCATCCCCAGTGTGGGGACCAGCAGGAGGCGGCTGACCCGTGATTCTCTCTCATCGTGGATGTTTCTCTCTCTCTCCCTCTCCCTTCCTCTCTGACATCCATAAAAAAAGTATATTAGATTTTTTTTTTTAAAAGACACGCCCGCACCAGGTAGAAGAGGAGCGAGCTCATCTCACATCCCCGTGAAGTCACACGCCAGGCAGCCCAGACGGGGACGGGGATGATCCCCCCGGAGCCGGGGAGAGCTCGGAGGCTTAGAGCCAGACGTGGGGTGGTGCCGGCTCCGGCTCCGAGGGAGACTCCGAAGTCAGGTCTTGTGAGGAGGGTTTTCTCCTCCTTTAATGGTTAACCGAGCCCCCCGCGCAGGAATCCGAGGTACTGAGTGTCCATTGTGCACCTGGAGACTTCCAACCCTAATTACTCCTAATCTGGTTTCAGCGGGCGGAGGCCTCCCCCTCCCCCTTCCCCCCTCCCCCCCCCCCACCCTGGGGCTCCCAGATGCTCCCGGTCTTATCAGCAGCAGCGGCGGGAGACTCTGGTTTATGATCAGAAAGCAAAGCTCCAGAAACGTCTCCAGCTTATCTCGGAGCCCGAGTGGTGTCGCTTGCCAGCCCGAACATTCTCCTCTGATCCCTCCCTCCCTCCCTCCCTCCCTCCCCCCTCCCCGCTCCCTCCCCGCTCCCTCTGGGGCCACAGCTGGGCCTTCCAGGCAGCCAGACTCCTGGGGAGAGATAACCCTACAACTCATTTAGGTCAATGATTAAGTGGAAAGTTATACTATTACCAATTAAGTCTGAGCAAAGAAGAGAACAGCAACAAAGAACCCCATGCATTCCTCGGGAGGTCAGGGCCGTCGCTGTCCCCACACTCAGCCCCGCGGGCCCCCCCCCCCAAAAAAAAAGGCGGAGTCCCACACCCCAGAACCTCCCCCCCCACCCCGACCTCGTGCGGGGGCTCCGCTTTCAGCCTCTGAACAAGGGCGCCCTGTCTCCCAGCAGCTTATCTGGGAGCCGTGTGCCCACTGAGCTGTGCAGAGCCCTCCAGCGTCAGCGCATTTCCTGGGACCGCAGTCCTGGGGGGGGGGGGGGCGCTGGGGAGGGGACCCAGGAGACATGGAGGAGGCCACCCCGAGAGTCATTGCTCGTGCGTGCGGAGAAGGCAGGGGACGTCCCCCGCAGATTCCAGCATCGATGGAGGGAAGGCTTGTCGTACGACAGGGCGGGGACCTGGTGCCACAGGCCTCGGCCCTGTGCCTCCTCGGGCACCTCTCCTGTCACCTTGCCCACCCTGGGCTCCTCAGGTCCCCAAGATCCAAGGACGGCAACCACAGTTCTGTTCTCCCGACCTGGCTGTGTAAGAGAAGATGGGGGCCCCGGCTGGCGTGGCTCCGTGGTTGAGCGGCGGCCTGCAGACCGAAGGGTCCCGGGCTCCATGCCGGTCAAGGGCACGGACCTCGGTTGCAGGCTCCTCCCTGCCCAGCCCTGGCCAGGGCACGTGCAGGAGGCAACCCATCGATGTGTCTCTCTTACATCATGTTTCTCTCTGTCTTTCCCTCTCTCTTCCGCTCTCTCTAAAAAATTCAATGGGAAAACATCCTCAGGTGAGGATAGAGAGAGGGAGAGAGGGAGGGAGGGAAAGAAAGGCGTGGCTCAGGGGTTGAGCATCGACCTAGGAACCAGGAGGTCCGGGTTCGATTCCTGGTCAGGGCCCAGGCCTGGGTTGCGGGCTCCATCCCCAGGGTGGGGCGTGCAGGAGGCAGCCGATCCATGATTCTCTCTCATCGCGGATGTTTCTAACTCTCTCCCCCTCTCCCTTCCTCTCTGACATCAAATAAAAAAAAGATATTTAAGAATAAATAAATAATAAATAAAAGAAGATTGCGGGGGGCGGGGGGGTCATTGCAAACCAAAGCTTGGCCGCCTGAGTCGTGAGGGACTAACAGGTGCACCCCGGGGCACCCCTCCCACAGGCACCAGCGCCTCCCTTCCGTCCAGGAAGTCCCCGCAGCCGGGAGAGAGAGGGGCCCCAGGACTTCCCTGGCCCAGACAGAATTCTTGCTTCCTTGTGCAAGGAGAGCTAATAGAGGCCCATTCTCCCCTGATGATGGGGGGTGGTTCTCCGTGATTAAACCAGCGCGGAGTCTTCCAACAACCCTCTAATGACTAGTCTCCGTCAGAATTACACCCTCCAAATCCTCTGGATGCCACTGTAGACTCGGAGCTGGGGGCTGCAGACCATGGGAGAAGGATCCCAAGAGAACACCTCGGGGTGGGGCCGAGGGCTGAGGGCGGGGCCTGGGGCTGAGGGCGGGGCCTGGGGTTAAAGTTGGGGTCTGGGGTTGAGGGCGGGGCCTGGGGCTGAGGGCGGGGCCTGGGGTTAAAGGCGGGGTCTGGGTTGAGGGCGGGGCCTGGGGTTAAAGGCGGGGTCTGGGGTGAGGGCAGGGCCTGGGTTTAAACTCGGGGCCTGGGGTGAGGGTGTGGCCTGGGGCTGGGGGCGGGGCCTGATCTATTGTTGTTATTTTAATCCTCACCCCAGGGTATTTTTCCGATTGATTTGTTTTAGAGAGAGGGGAAGAGGGGGGAGAGAAGGGGGAGAGAGAGAGAGAGAGAGACACATCGATTAGTTGCCTTTTACACTCTCCCCAACATGGGCCAGGGATGAACCTGCAACTGAGCTATGTGCCCTTGGCTGGGAATCGAACCCGCAACCCTTCAGACTGCGGGCTGGCATTCAAACTGCTGAGCCAAACTGACCAGGGCTGGGTACATTATTATTTGTTAAATATATATTTTGTATTGATTCAGGGAAGAACAGAGAGGGAGAGAGAGAGAGAAACATCCGTGATGAGAGAGAATCATGGACCGGCTGCCTCCTGCACACCCCCTCCTGGGGCTCGAGCCTGCAACCCGGGCCTGTGCCCTGACCGGGAATTGAACCGTGACCTCCTGGTTCCTAGGTCAACGCTGAGCCCCTGAACCACACCGGCCGGGCTGGATACGCTATTATTAACTAAAGTCACCCTTCACATTGCAATTAACTCTTGGCGATGTACCTTCTATAGCAAATGCATAAGGACGTGTCCACCATCATAGACTCATACGACCTCGTTTCACTGCCCTGAGCTTCACCCGTGCCCCACCTCCCCCCCCATCCCTCCCCCACCCCCGCCAACAGGCATGCATTTGAATCCCCACTTCACTGGAGAAATGTGCATATTTCTTCTCTTCCCCCCCCCCCCTTGAAAATAAATGGTGCTGATTCCTTCAGGCCATCGGATCTCGGGGAAGCTGAGCGTGGGCCAGAGCACCGTCCCTCCCGGTGCCCGTGGGTGCCCGTGGCGTGGACCACAGCCGCCTCCGCCAGGAGCCCGCGCAGAGCCAGCCTCCACGCCGCCTGCGGGCCAGCCGCCCTCACGCTCCCCGGCAGCAGCTGACGGGTGGCGGCCGCCGAGGGCCCTTGCAGCCCCAGCTCCGTCAGAGGAAGCTCTAAGGAGCACATTATGCTTTTCTCATTCTAGATGGCAGTGGTTCTCAAAGTATGGCCCAGGCACCCCTGGGGTCCCTGAGACCTTTTCAGGGTCTGGCGGGTTCAAAACGATTTCCGTAACCATACTAAGAAGTGTTTTTTTGCCTTTTTCACCGCATTGTCGACTTACACGTGTTCCTCGGAGGTCTCCAGAGCCCCCCCCCCCCGGTTTCTGGTACCAAACGTGGCCGCACCCCGTAAGCATCCACGAGTCGCGCTGACAGTGAAGCGTTTTTGCAACACGTGAAGCGACGCCTCTTTCTGTTTTGGGAAACAGGTTTTATTTAGAAAGGCACGCGTTTGACACGCGATGGCTTTTTTACTGTGTGTGAAATGAGCCCTTTGACGTTTCTCCCCCCGTTTTAATGTCTGACGTGATGGGTATCGACAGGTACGACCCACATTCACAAAAGCTTTTCGGGGGACCCTCAATCATTTTCAAGAACGTAAGGGAGTCCTGAGACCTAAGAGTTGGAGAATTGCCGATTTACGGCCCAGGATTGGAGTCAGGCCTCTGGTTGTAAACCCAACTCGGCCGTTGGGATGAGTTATTTCCCGCCCCCCTCCCCCCTCCCTCCCCCCTCCCCCCCACACCCACACAGAGCCTGGCTTCCTTATCTGTGAAACGGTGATGATACGTTTGCTTTATGCGCTGGTTGCGAAGATGAACGAGCTGACGTACGAGAAAGCACCCGCGTGTCCCTGGCGTGGGCTGAGGCAGCAGCAGGAGGAGGAGGAGGAGAGATTTAACGCTTGGTGGGGTCCGGCCGTGGGAGAAACGGCAGTGATCCCCCGGGCCACCCCCGTGGGGGCCCTCCCTCCTGTGCGCTATAAGCACGGGGGATATTTCCCCATTGGTTTTATTTTGTCTTTATTTTGTGTGTGTGTGTTAGTCCTCACCCAGGGATATTTTCCCATTGATTTTTTAGAGAGCGTGGAAGAGAGAGGGAAAAACAGAGAGAAACATGGATGTGAGAGAAACACATCGATTGGCTCCTGCATGCGCACGCCTGGGCTGCCGGGGAGGAGCCTGCAACCAGGTACGCGCCCTTGACTGGGACGGAACCCGGGACCCTTTGGAATGCAGGCCGACGCTCTATCCACTGAGCCAAACCGGTTTCGGCGGTCCTCAAACTTTTTAAACAGGGGGCCAGGTCACTGTCCCGCAGACCGTGGGAGGGCCGGACTATAGTTTAAAAAAAAAACTATGAACAAATTCCTATGCGCACTGCGGGCCCGGGACGCGTCGGCTGCTCAGCAGGACAGGCAGGGGCACCCGGCGGGCCGGATCCGTGTCCTCGGCGGGCCGCCTGTGGCCCGCGGGCCGTAGTTTGAGGACCCCTGAGCTAGAGCTTTCTATTGATTTTTAGAGAGTGGAAGGGAGGGGGAGAGAGCGAGAGAGACACGTTGACTGGCTGCCTCCCACCTGTGCCCTAACCGAGGCCAGGGCCGAGCCTGCCACCCAGGCACGTGTCCTTAACTGGAATTGAACCCAGACCCTTTGGTGTGCGGGCCGACTCCCTAACCACTGAGCCAAACCGGCCAGGGCAGGGCTGTTTTTCAAATGGACCATACCAAGGGGCCACGGAATCGTAAGGGCTAGAACCTGCTCCGTATTCTGAGGCTCACCCAGGGACTCTTTCATTCGACGCTCAGGTCCTCCGAGGGAGATAGGCATCGGAATTCTACCCATTTCACAGGTCAGCAAACTGAGGCTTAGGGACGTCGAGTAGCTGGCCCAGTGGGAGAGCTGGGCTGGAACGTCAAGTTCAAACCAAAGTCCTCATTCTACCTCCACAAAGCATAGCTCCCCCTTTCGACGGTTTTGTGGATAAACCATTTCTGCGCAGGTGAGAGTTAGCCTGGAAATGCCGGGGTCCCTTGGAGAGAGGACACATTGGTCATTTATCCCTACTGTGTGCAGGGTGTCTGTGCCAAGCCACCCCCCGCGCCACCACCCCCCACCCCCGCCGGCCCTGGGCAAAGCCTTGGGGAGACGGAGCTCTGGTCCTGATGCACCCCTCAGCTGTCGCCGTGGCTGAACCCCCCTCTCTGGACCTCTTTCCTTGTCCCTAACACAGGAGGGTTTGTGGGCCTGGGGGCCGGGGTGGGGTGGGAAATGCAGGGAGAGCCCCTAGCATGGGGCCTGGGCGCCTGCAGGAGCGGGGGCGGGGGGGGGGCGGACGGAGGGGGGTGGTCAGTGGCTGTTTCCGTGTCTCCAACCAGGACCTCCCCTCCCTCTCCTCCCTCGATCCAGGCCGGACTGGAGAAGCGAGCTGGCCTCCCTCTGACTCGCGCGCCTGAAATCACCGAGGTTTCGGTCACACGCCGTCCCGGGCCCCTTTCGAAAAAGCGCTTTTTTTTCTGACTTGAACAAGGAGCCCTTTGCCAAACCAAAACAGCGCGTCAACCTTAGAACCCACAGATCCCAGTGAAATCTAATCTTAGCCAAACGGGCCGGCGTCGGGGGGGGGGGGATGAGTCAGAGATTCCACCCTGCGGAGGGGGCGCCTAATATGGCCTTGGGGAGCCTCGGAGAGACGGAGGTATGCCGGGCCTCCAGACTGGAGCCAGGGCTCTGGCCAGCGACCAGCGCCCCCACCTGCCCCCACCTACACAGAGCAGGGACTTGGGGTGCAGCCAACACGGGGAGCCCAGGTCAGATGGAAGGAGCAGTCGGGAGACCAACAGCTTGACCCCAGACGTGAGGGCAAGCGCCATTCTCCCTGCTGCTCAGGCCTCGGGGGACCTGCCTTCTCAGAGCGGGGTCCTGGCCGACCCCAGGCCCCAGGGTGTGAGCGCGGCTGACACGGCGTCTGTGACGCGGGACGTGGACACATGAGGAAGAGGCAACAGCCCCACAGACTCAGACAGAGCACGCGCACCACCCTCCATCCCTCCATCCCTCCATCCCTCCTCCCCTCCATCCCCTCCATCCCCTCCATCCCTCCTCCCCTCCATCCCTCCTCCCCTCCATCCCCTCCATCCCTCCTCCCCTCCATCCCTCCATCCCTCCTCCCCTCCTCCCCTCCATCCCTCCATCCCTCCTCCCCTCCATCCCTCCTCCCCTCCATCCCTCCATCCCCTCATCCCCTCATCTCCTCATCATCTCCATCCCTCCATCCCTCCATCCCTCCTCCCCTCCATCCCTCCTCCCCTCCATCCCTCCTCCCCTCCATCCCTCCTCCCCTCCATCCCCTCCATCCCTCCTCCCCTCCATCCCCTCATCCCCTCATCCCCTCCATCCCCTCAGCGAGGTCGGGACTGAATCGTCCTGGTTTGGAGGTTCTGCTCAGGCACAGGCTCGGGCACCCACTGGGCCCAGGCGGGCGCATCAAGGAGCGAAGCCTGCCAGGGGAGGGCGGGCCAGGGGAGGGTCGGCCAGGTGAGGGTCAGCCAGGTGAGGGCGGGCCAGGGGAGGGCCGGCCAGGGGAGGGTCAGCTAGGTGAGGGTCAGCTAGGTGAGGGTCAGCTAGGTGAGGGCGGGCCAGGGGAGGGTCGGCCAGGTGAAGGCGGGCCAGGTGAGGGTCAGCCAGGGGAGGGCGGGCCAGGGGAGGGTCGGCCAGGTGAGGGTCAGCTAGGTGAGGGCGGGCCAGGTGAGGGTCAGCCAGGTGAGGGTCAGCCAGGTGAGGGTCAGCCAGGTGAGGGTCAGCTAGGTGAGGGCGGGCCAGGTGAGGGTCAGCTAGGTGAGGGCGGGCCAGGTGAGGGTCAGCTAGGTGAGGGCGGGCCAGGTGAGGGTCAGCTAGGTGAGGGTCGGCCAGGTGAGGGTCAGCTAGGGGAGGGTTGGCCAGGGGAGGGTCGGCCAGGGGAGGGTCGGCCAGGGGAGGGCGGGCCAGGGGAGGGTCGGCCAGGGGAGGGCGGGCCAGGGGAGCTCAGGTGCTTGTCTGAAGGGAACGCAGTGGTGCCTGTGGCACCGATGTCCCGGCACCTGAATTCCTACGAGAAGCTTGAAGTCCGCGTGCTCACGTCAGATCCCCTTCCCTGAATGTCCAGAACCAGTTCCCACCTTTTAAACACGACACGGCCACGCGCAGCGCCCCCCGCCCCCCACCGCCGAGGGCTGGGCTGCCGTCTCCGCCTCCTCCCGGGCCGGACTCGGCGGGCAGGGGACGAGAGGGCTCGCTGGCGGCTGGATGCCGGCCAAGGGACTCAGGTCCGGCCTCCGCCTGGCACTGCCCCGTGCCCACCCCTCCTCGGCCTTGATGCCCTTCTCAGAAGAGGGGAGAGCCTGGCTGGGCAGCTCCGTTGCCAGGCGTGCGGCTCGACCCCGGTCAGGGCACATACAGGAAGCAGCCAGTGCATGTGTGGGTAGCGGATCAACACACTTCTCTCTCTCTCTCTCGCTCTCTCTCTCTCTCTCTCTCGCTCTCTCTCTCTCTAAAACAAACAAAGGAAGGAAGAGGGAATGAGACAGGTGAGGTCCAGGGCGCGTGCCCCCCGCTGCAGGGTCTGTGTCGGCCGACGGGAGCCACAGGCGGGAGAGTCATTCCCTGGAAGGCGAGGCCGGGGCTGAGGGTGGATTGCGGGGCCGGGCAGGTGCGGCTCCCAGGGGTCCGGTGCTTCCCGGGGGGACCTCCCTGACCCGGAGGAAGGGAACAGTCAGCGCAGGTGCACTGAGGCGGCGGCGAGCACCCCGTCTCCCTCCCCGGAGCCCCGCGTGGGCCGGCACAGGTGCTGAGACTCCCGTCCTCACTCCTCGCTCCCCCCTGCCCACCCCCCCGGAGCCCTCGCCCCCTCGCGGGCACGTTGCCTGGTCTGAACAGGAGGCAACGGAGGCTCGGACGGTCACACAGAGGAGGCAAGAGGCGCCTGGGGAACGGAGGCTGGTCCCCGAGGAAAGGCCCCCCTTCCAGGCCGGGAGGCCCCGTGGTCACTATGGGGTCTCCTCCCAACACCCCTCCCGCCACCCCAGGGTTCCCCCTGCCTCCGCCTCAGGCCCCGCATCCGCTCTCCCAACCGACCCCACGGCAGCTTCTGACAGACCCTTCGCAGCCACGCGGCCCCCCACACCCCACTCTCAGCACCAACCGCCCCCCCCCCTCTCAGCACCAGCCGGCCTCCTCCCCCCTCTCAGCACCAACCAGCCCCCTCCCCCCACTCTCAGCACCAGCCAGCCTCCTCACCTGCAGACACCTCCTCCTTCCCTGCGAGGGCGAGTGTGTCCGGAGCCCAGAGGCGGGAAGAAGAGGCTGGGTTGCTGCCGACGCCTGCGGGCCCCCCGCCCGGAGGGGGGGCGCACTGGCCGGGCCAGGACGTGGCCCCGGTGCTGGCGGTGCTGGCGGCTGGGCCGTGGCCCTGGGTCTGCGCAGAGACCGGTGCGTCGTGGCCCGGGCGGCGCGTCTGTTCCACTCGGGATCCCGCACACCTGTGCCCCGTTCCCCTTCGCCCTCCCGGGCTTTCCCAGAGGCCCTGGCGCCGCTGGCCTGGCGGGGGCGGGGGGGGGGCAGGTGCAGTCGAGAACCCAAGGGTCAAGGGCCGAGTGACCTGCCCAGGCACAGGGGGAGGGGGGGGCCACTGGTTGACGGGGTCCGTGGGGCTGACCGTCCTGCCACGCCAGGAGCCTCCTGGGCCTCACTCGAGGGGCTCTGTGCTCACGGGGAGGCAGCTGGCTCTGACGCCCGAGGCCCCTCAGCGGCACCGAGGACCTGGGAGACGGGGGGTGGGGGTGGGGTACGGGGGGGGCAGCACCGTGGCGGACACACGACCAGGACAAAGGCTGGAGGGGAGGGAAAGGGCCGCGGGGACTTGCCCGTGATCCTCCCAAACTCATGGGGCGCCTGCTCCCTGCGTGTCTGCCCGGAGCAGGGCGGCTCGGGGGGCAACTCAAGGTCATCCAGGCCCAACAGGACGGCGGCCTCGTGAGAAGGGAAGAGAGAGCCGGGCGCCGGGCGGCGTGGCTCAGTGACTGAGCGCTGACCCCGGACCCAGGAGGTCAGGGTCCGATGCCGGTCGGGGGCACAGGCCCGGGTGGCGGGCGCCATCCGCCGTGCGGGGACGTGCCGGAGGCGGGAGCATCTGGTGACCAGGGCTCAGCGACGGAACCGCCCACGCTCCGTGGGGCCAGGGAGGGCAGCGTCGGGGTGCGGACGCTCGGGGTCCAACCCCAGCCCCTCAAAGGCAGCCACACGACAGCAAGACGGCTGGTTTGCACGACCGCGGGGTGTCCCTTCCCCAGTCCCCACGGCCCCCTGGGCCCACGTCAGAGCCTCGGCGTCCCTTCCCCAGCCCCCACGCCCCGCTGGGCCCACGTCAGAGCCTCGGCGTCCCTTCCCCAGCCCCCACGCCCCGCTGGGCCCACGTCAGAGCCTCGGCGTCCCTTCCCCAGTCCCCACGCCCCGCTGGGCCCACGTCAGAGCCTCGGTGTCCCTTCCCCAGTCCCCACGCCCCGCTGGGCCCACGTCAGAGCCTCGACGCCCCGCCCCCAGCGGCTGGCGTGCACCTTGTAGACCCGGAGCAGGTTGGACCCTTTCGAGGCCGCACCTGCTCGCGGGAGAGCTTACGTAACAGGAGGCCCTACGGGTCGGGCGGCCGGGAGACTCCTCAATGTTCTTCTTGTTCTGAAAAGCGGCAACAGGCCGGCCTACAATGAACTGTGCACACACCCTCACAGCCCCCGGTCCCTGCCCGCACGGCCCGCCGGCTCGGGTTCCTGCGGGCCCACAGGTGCCGTGTAAAGCAGGTGGGCCAACAACGCGCCCCCTTCCGGGGTCACCCCTGCATCCGCCTGCTCCTCCCCCTCCCCGCCCTGGAGAGGGTCTAGGCCAGCTGTGGGCACACGACGGCCCGCGGGCCGGATCCGGCTGTTCTATCCGGTTCTCTTGCTCTCCCCTCCCCTCCTTACTTTGAATTTATATTAGTTCACACAAACACTCCATCCATGCTTTTGTTCCAGTTTAAGAACCCTCCGGTCCAGTTTAAGAACCCACTGTGGCCCTCGCATCAAAAAGTTTGCCCACCCCTGCCCTGACCGGTTTGGCTCAGTGGATAGAGCGTCGGCCTGCGGACTGAAAGGTCCCGGGTTCGATTCCAATCGAGGGCATGTACCTTGGTTGCGGGCACATCCCCAGTGGGAGGTGTGCAGGAGGCAGCTGATCGATGTTTCTCTCTCATCGATGTTTCTAACTCTCTATCCCTCTCCCTTCCTCTCTGTAAAATATCAATAAAATATATTAAAAAAAAAAAAAAGTTTGCCCACCCCTGGGCTAGGCTCCCCCCTCCTCCCATCACACACACACACACACACACACACACACACACACACCTGCCCGAGGCTGGGCCAGCCCAGAGCAGCCAGGGCACACACACACACACCTGCCCGAGGCTGGCCGGCCCAGAGCAGCCAGGGCAGGTTCCCGGGTCTGCTTCCCCTCACGTCTCCTGCACGTGACTGAACTCACCTGCTTTCAGGTCAGAAAACGAGGGCTTCGTGCCTGACGGGCCTGAAACCTCGTCGGGGAGACAAGGGAGACGCTGAAAGCAGATGCCGGCGTGTTGCTGGGGCGCCATTCCCTGCGCCGTTACCGCACGTGCAGATGGCTTCCCGGGTCCGTGTGCGGGGTGGGGGGGCGGGGACCCGCGTGCTGACGGACGGGGCACGTGGCCCTGTCCCCGCAAGCCTCCGGCAGCGGACCGCTGGCGACGCCTCCACGGCAGTTACTGTGTTGGTGTGACTCCTCCGAGGATGGTGCCACTGGTTGTCAGAGAGTGGAAGGGAGGAAGAGACAGAGAGACGGACGCATCGATGCGAGAGAGACACAGCGATGGGCTGCCTCCTGCACGCGCCCCAACCGGGGCCCGGGCCGGGGAGGAGCCTGCAACCGAGGTGCGTGCCCTGGACCGGAATCGAACCCTTCAGTCCGCAGGCCGGCGCTCTATCCGCTGAGCCACCCGGCCAGGGCTGGCTGCAGTTACGACTGAACTCCGTTGCCCCGAGCCCGGTGTGTCCCGGTGAGACGGCGGCTCCCGGGTGACCTGCCCCGGGACTGCCCACCTCGTTCCACGGGCACCTCCAGGCGTGCGAGACACGGGAGCGACGGGAAATGGAACCGGGCCAGCGTGACCGTCACACGAGCCCTCTGCCCTGAGCCGGGGTGCCTGCCCCCCTGCCCCCCTGCCCCCCCAGCACGAGGCGCCCCCATCTGCCCTGACCCCAGTGTGCCCGCCTGCCAGGCGCAGGAGGGTGACAGCGCGAGGTGCCTGCCCCGTCGCTGGGAGGTCGGGGTTACTTCCTGCCAAACCAGCACCGTCAGCCCTGACCCGGCCTCGCGCCCCTCCCGCGGGAGCCGGTGTTTGCCGAGCCGTGGTTGGTTGGCGGATCTCTGTGGCAACCTGGTGTCTGGAAGCGCCGGGCATGTCGCTACACGGCGTCCCGGCGGGGGGACGTGGCGCCAGGAGGGCCTGTTCAGACACATCACCAAGAGCATCCCCACAGGATCAACACCCCGCGGGACCAGTGCCGGGGGGGGGGGGGGGGGGGCACCCACTGCTGACAGCGTCCTCCCCCCTCCCCCCCCCGCCCCGCCTTCAGGACCTTGTGTCTGCGCCCGGCCCCAGCCCCACACCACCTGCCTGGGCCTGATCCCGCCAGCACAGGGCCTGGCCCTGCTACCTCAGCCAGGGTCGCCGGCGTGCTGGTAAAGGGCAGGCGATCGAGTGTGACATTCTCAGCCGTCGTGGGCCAGGCGGTCTCTGTCCCAACCACTTCGCACAGCCCTAGTCCCGGCACCTGCGGTGCACAGCCCCCGGCCGGCGTGGCTCCATGGTTGAGCGTCGACCTAGGAGCCAGGAGGTCAGAGTTCCATTCCCGGTCAGGGCACAGGCCCGGGTTGTGGGCTCGATCCCAGTAGCGGGTGTGCAGGAGGCAGCCGATCCGTGATTCTCTCTCCTCACGGATGTTCCTCTCTCTCCCTAAAATCAATAATAATATATATTTTTTAAAAAAACTTGTACACAATGCCCTAGCCGGTGTGGCTCAGTGGATAGAGCGTCGGCCTGCGGACTGAAGGGTCCCGGGTTCGATTCCGGTCAAGGGCATGGACCTTGGTTGTGGGCACATCCCCAGTGGGGGGTGTGCAGGAGGCAGCTGATCGATGTTTCTCTCTCATCAATGTTTCTAGCTCTCTATCCCTCTCCCTTCCTCTCTGTAAAAATCAATAAAATATATTTTAAAAAAGACAAAATGTGTACACGAATGTTGACAGCAGCTCTACCCCTAACAGACAAAAGGTGGACACAGCCCCACAGTCCATCAGCCGGCGAGTCAACAAAATGTGTGTAACCCACACACCGGAAGGCACATCGGCAACCAGGGAGGCAGGAAGGACCGGGAGATGTGGCCACGAGGACGGGTCTTACCAGGAGGCCCAGCGACAGAGGCCACACGTTAAACACGCGACTCCGTGTACGTGGAATGGTGGCGGGGGCAAAGCCCCAGGCGGAGGCGGCCAGGCGGTGGCCTGGGCTGGGGCTGGGGGGGCGGGGGCGGGGTTGGGGTGCTTGCTGACTGGTACAGGGCTCTCTTTGGGCGAAAGGTCCCTGAATTAGGTGGTGGGGATGGGTGCGCAGCCTCATGGAGACACTGAAAACATCATCACGGATGCCCCCGTCCGTGCACAGCGAACACCAGAGGGAACGCTGCGGCTGAGCCACTCCTGCGGGCCCCTCAGGTCAGCCCGAGGCGGGTGGGACTGGTTTCACGGCCGCGATGAAGGTCCAGACGGAACCCACCAGACAGAGGCACCCATGTCACCGGCAGCGAGAGACAATCCGATTCGGCCGCGATCTCGGTCCTCGTCTTCCTCCCGGCGCTGACGGGGCCGCCGCCTGGTTTACTGGACCGTTTCCCAGGCCGGGGACCGGGGGACTGGGGGACCTCAAGCTCCCGCACCACCTACGCAGGCCCCGTCCCACGGTGCAGCGAGCAGAGCAGCCTCTTGTCCCAGCCCCGGTGGCCTGGCCGCTCCGTAGCCCGACCGGCTGCCGGGGGTCCCCCTGCTCCCCCGGGTGTCCACTTCCTGTGGGACCCGACCTTCTGCAGGATGGATGCTCTGCTCCACACGCCCGCCCCCCCAACCCCCAACACCCCGCCCCCTGCAAAGCTCTGCCCCTCACCCCCCCACCTGGTCCTCGGGGAGCAGGGGAGCTTAGGCAGGTAAGAGGAACCCCACCTCCCCCGGCACCAGACCCGGCCACCCCCCCCCCCCCCCGCGGCCCCGCAGGTCCCTGTTTGTAACAAACCCGAACCCCGCCCCCCGCCCCGCAGGTCCCAGCGACCAGCACCCGGCCACCCTTCCCAGCCCTAAAACCACCGGGCGAGACACGAGTGTTAAAAAAATAAGCTGCGTGACATTTATTTTGTCTCGTTAACATTAATATCTGTAGAAACATTTTTATTGTCAGTATAAAAATTAACAGGCTTTATTAAATACTTTCTCCCATGTCCTAGCACGTACAATCAGTGTGTTCTGCACTCGTGGGGCGTGGCGACCGCAACGTGAGGGGGTGTTTCGGGAGCAAAACACGATCCTTTCCCACGGGACCCTCGGCGTGGAGAGGCCCTTCCTCTGCCGCCGGAACCGGGCCGGACCCGCCGGCGAGGCCCGCCAGGAGCCGACGGGAGCCACCCCTTAACGAGACGGAAGGGACCCCCAAACTATCAGCAGGAGCACCCGCATCTCCGTTCCCCCCGCGATGAGTCCTGGAGGCCCCCAAGCGCTGCTCTCCCGCCCACGATCCTGGAAGCCGCTACCCAATCCCCCGAGGAGGACGCAGGCCCATCTGACGGCTGGGCGGGGCCGCTGCTGAGAGAGAAGCTGGTCCACGGCCTGGCAGGTGCAGGGAGCGGCCACGGGCGGGGCGGGGGGAGGGGGGCGGGCGGCCATGACCAAGCCGCCCATCAGAACCATCCCCCGAGCCCCGGCTCCTGCGGGCGGTTGGAACAGTCCCGACAGCAGAGCGTACACCCCCAAACCTCGCCTCCCCGCCATCCGTCCGTCGAGCGGCCGGTTAACGCGCCCGCGTGGAAATGCCACTTAAATTAAAAACTAAAACAAACTATAAATGATTAATTGTTTTGTATATTACCAATCCATTAATAAATTAACGTTTTATACCATTTTCCCTGAAAGCAAAGGTACCTCCCGCCGCGGCTCGAGGGGAGATTAGGAAACTCTGGGTAAGAACAGCGTTTAGCAAATAGCTACGAAAAAAAAAATAAAAATAAAGAGAGGCCAATCTCCTAGGTGCGCTGCGACATCCGTTTAAAATCAATACAAAAAATAATTCCTCGTAAATATATAATATATATTTATACATAATTTGAGTCTCTGTACAAACACCCAGCACCTGTGCCCCCTGTGCCCTGTCCATGCGCTGCCTCCCACCTGCCCCCCCTTCCTATCCCATCCACGAGGCCAAGACGCGTCTGCCTGAGTCCAGCCGGCCCAGCGGGGGGGCGGGCGTGCGGTCCCACGGCGGGAAACGTCCCTCTTCCCCCGGCGAAGACGACAGGTTTCCGACGGTCGTCTTGACACGCCTGCTGAGGGCTCTCCCAACGACTCACCCCTCTGGTCCATATGTACAGTCGGAGACGCAGCTCCAGAGGCAGGCCCCGCTCCGTGGAGCCAGGCCCCCTTGCCGCCCGCCCGCCCCGCCCCGCCCCGCCCGGGAGGGGACGGGACACACGCCCGCTCATGTGTTAACGCTGCCGTTGACGTGCGGGAACGGCGGGAGGCACGGCTCGAAGGGCATGGGGTCCGGGGAGAAGACGGAGTCGTCCCCCGACGAACAGGAGCTCCTGGTGTCGGGGTAACTGGGTGAGTACTGCTCCAGGGGCTGGCTGAGGTCCAGGTACTCCTGAGGGGAGAAGGAGGGAGGCCTTTTATTTGGGTTTTTTAAATCTGTTTCTATTGATCTCAGAGAGGGGGGCGGGCGGTTAGGGAGAGAGAGAAACATCCACGAGGAGAGAGAATCATGGATCAGCTGCCTCCTGCACGCCCCCCACGACGGGGGATGGAGCCTGCAGCCCAGGCCCGTGCCCTGACCGGGAATCGAACCCGGGACCTTTTAGTGCGCAGACCGATGCTCTGTCCACGGAGCCACACCAGCCGGGACAAGAGAGACGCTTTCTCTCCTCTCGGGTTGAAGGGCTGCCGAGGCCCCGGGGTTCCCGAGAGAAGGGCAGAGGCCTTTTATTTCAAACGCAGGCTCTCGGGACGTGGGCCTGGGAGCTGGGCCGGGACAGGGCACCTTTGAAGGCTTAGAGACCCAGCCACCAGCCACCAGCCGCCCCCCTGGCTGCGCAGCGACCTCCATGGCCACAGCCCCACTTCCTCCAGGCTCCCCGGCACCACCGTCACGAAAAACCACTGACCGTGAGGAACAGTGAGCCGCGCTGGGCTGGCGGTGCTCGGCCCAAGGCCTTGCTCACGCTCCTGTCTGTCCCCTCTCGGGCACACGGGGCTCAAATTCTAGCCCAGCCCGGCCGGCGTGGCTCAGTGGTTGAGTGTCGACCTATGAACCGTAAGGTCAGGGTCCAATTCCCGGTCAGGGCACAGGCCCGGGTTGTGGGCTGGATTCCCAGCGCGGGGCGTGCAGGAGGCAGCGGATCCATGATGCTCTCTCATCATGGATGTTTCTCTCTCTCCCTCTCCCTTCCTCTCTGAAATAAAGGATTCGAGCCGAGCACAATGACCAGGTATAGAGGTGGGTTCCCCTCTACACAGTCTAGGCCAGTGGTCGGCAAACGGCGGCTCTTTGGCCCCTTGAAGTGTGGCTCTTCCACAAAATACCACGGCCTGGGCGAGTCTGTTCTGAAGAAGTGACGTTAGAAGAAGTTTAAGTTTAAAAAAATTGGCTCTCCAAAGACATTTCAATCGTTGTGCTGCTGGTATTTGGCTCTGTGGACTGAGGAGTTTGCCGACCGCTGGTCTAGGCCGTGCGTATTCACTTTACGAATTTCGTTTTACTCCCGTCCTTTCTAGGCTGATTAAGGGGGAGCGTGCCTTCACTCGGGCGCAACCTCACAGACACCATTCATTGGCTCAGACGCTCTCTGCCTTCAAAACGCACACAGGGTCCCCCAGGCCTCGACGGACGCGTGGACATTACATCCACAACGGACGTAGAGGACAGGTTAGGAAAAATAGGTTCAAGTTTCCGGGTTCAAAAGGCTCTCCGGCCCCCGGAGCTCCGCTGGCCCAGGAGGTCACCCCCTGAGGCCGAGGGCCCGGGGCCTGACAGCGGTTTTACCATCTTTTAAATGGTTAGGGAGAAAGTAAAATAAACAAAAAGATGAAGAATAGCTCATGGCATCCTGGCCCGTTTGGCTCAGTGGAGAGAGCGCGCGAGCTGCGGGATGAAGGGTCCCGGGTTCGATTCCGGCCAAGGGCACGTACCCTGGTTGCAGGCTCCTCCCCAGCGCGGGCCCTGGCAGGGTGCGTGCAGGAGGCAGCCAACGGATGTGTTTCTCTCACATCGCTGTTTCTCTCTCTCTGTCTCTCCCCCTCCCTCCCACGCTCTCTAAAAATCCATGGAAAAATAGCCTCGGGTGAGGATTAACCCAAAAAAATGTTTTTTAAAAAAAAATGTCTCATGGCATTTACAAATGATATAAAACGACATATTCTTGCCGAAGCCGGTTTGGCTCAATGGATAGAGCGTCGGCCTGCGGACTGAAGGGTCCCGGGTTCGATTCCGGTCAAGGGCATGTACCTTGGTTGCGGGCACATCCCCAGTGGGGGGTGTGCAAGAGGCAGCTGACCGATGTTTCTCTCTCATCGATGTTTCTAGCTCTCTATCCCTCTCCCTTCCTCTCTGTAAAAAATCAATAAAATATATTTTAAAAAAAAATAAAAAATAAAAAAAAATAAAACGACATATTCTCATCAAGCTTACATGGGAGGGTCCATCCAGTCTCCCCAGAACACGGACACACGTGTTGATGGACGCAGCGTCCGTGGCCGCTTCCTGGATCCCAGGCAGAGCGGAGCTGCGGCGACCGAGACCACGCGGCCCCACGTGGCATCCTTACTGCCTGGCCCTTCCCAAAAGGCTTGCCCCCTCCCCGCCCCGAAACCAGGGTGAGAGACTCCTGGACGGGGAGCCACCGATGATGCCTCCCCGCCTCCTCGGGGCAGCGCATCGGGGTGTCTGCTCCCACACCCGGAGCCGGGGCCCCCGCCCCCCGCCCCCCGCCCCCCGCCCCCATCCTGTGCCGAGAGACGGCGAGAAGTGCAGACACAGCACAAGCGGCCTCCGTCGGGTGCAGAGACAGAAACCCACCCCCTCCCGTCACCGCCAGGGCTGGCGGGAGCGAGTCCCCTCCGACGGGGCTGCGGTCGCCCCAACAGCCTCCGGAGCCACACCGCTGGAGACGAGCTCGCCACCACGTCAAGCCCGCGCTTTGCTGACGATGATAACATGGAAATTGCGTCTTAGACGGAACCACTTTCCCGGAGCATCTGGCAGCGATTTCCAGACGGGAAGAGGCTCGGGTTTTGTGGCCGCTGGGGCGACGTGGCAATTCTGCGGCCGGACGCGGGGCCTGGTGGGGCCGCCGCCCTGCTCGGTCCGCGGGAAATGTGAGCAGGACACACGGCCCTGAGCCGGGCCATCAGCTCGTTCAACGGGAGCCTCCGCCGTTTCCCCGCTTCCACGTGAAGCCGGCCGCGCTCAGGCCTGACAGCGGAGGCGGGGGCCCCGGGCCCCACGTCCGGGTGAAGGCTCCAACCCTGGAAACAAGCGTTGGGCAGGAGAAGGAAGCGGTCCTTCCCCGGACGCTGCCTTTCCTCTCGGCTCCGGCGGGGCAGCCGCCTTCGCTTAACCAGGGGTGGGCAAACTTTTTGACTCGAGGGCCACCATGGGTTCTTAAACTGGACCGGAGGGCCGGAACAAAAGCATGGATGGAGTGTTTGTGTGAACTAATATCAATTCAAAGTAAAGGAGCGGAGGGGAGAGCAAGAGAGCCGGATAGGACAGCCGGATCCGGCCCGCGGGCCGTCGTTTGCCCACGGCTGGTTAAACGCAGCCTCTCCCGCTAGCAGCCGGCCGGACTCACCGATAGGTTGCTGGCTTATTTTTTAATCACTAAAGCTATGAACTGTATCCTTCACAATCGAAGTGTGTTACTTTCTTTCTCCGTTCAGACACGGAGGGGCCGTTGGCACCGATTCTACCTATTTCCTAGAAAATACATATTTTAGCAAAAGGTGCTGGTTTCCCTTAGCCATCCTGTTAGCCGCTCGTCATAAGACGCCGTGTGGACATTTACGTGCACACGGACGGAGGCCGCGAGCCACAAGCCATGCCAGGCGGGTTCCGGGAGGGACTGACGGGCTCCGTGATGTCTGGAAGCGGGAGAGGCAGGGCCTCCACGCATCATGCCCGTCAGGACTCGAGCATCAATAGCTCGCACCCCGGTTACCAGAATCCACTGGGCTCCCTCCCACCAAACCCAACCAACGCCACAGCTGGATGGTTCTCCCTGCCTCCTTGCACACCTACACACACACACACACACACACACACACACACACACACACACACGTGTACGCACATACACACGTGTGCAAGCACGCTTGCATACACGTGTGCTCACAGGCACACATACATATACATGTGCGCACGCACATGTGCAATCGCACATGCATACACGTGTGTGCACATGCACACATGCGTGCACACACATGTGCAAGCGCACATGCATACACGTGTGTGCACATGCACACACACCCCGGGCCCAGCACCAGAGCGCCATGGTGAGGGCGGCTGGCGCAGGGCCCGCAGGCTCTGGTTGCGTGAGTCAGACGCTCACCACGCAGCTCTGAGAAACACAGGACCGGGGAGGGCACAGGTTAACCTGCCGACCCCTGGCCTGACCCCGGGGCCTGATGATGGGCGGCACCGTGGACTCCAACAGGGGCAGGTGTGTGTCCGACGCGGAGCGCCAGGCCAGGAGCCGGCTGCCAGGGCGCGCCTTACCTCGTTGGTGGTGAGCGTGAGCACCCGGTCCAGGTCCTCTACCAGCTGCTTGAAGGTCGGCCGCTGCGAGGGCACCGCGTGCCAGCAGTCCCTCATCATCATGTACCTGCGGGGACGGGAGCCGCGGAGTGAGCCCGTGGGCGCCGGGCACACGGCCTCGGCCAGTTTCTCAGACGACGAGGGCGGAGGGGAGGGGGGGCCCGAGTCACGAAAACGCATCATGACTTTCCGGCAACGAAATGAGCAGCGGCCGCTCGCGTCCCCGAAACAGCAGCCCCGGTCCCTCTAAAAGGCAATGGGATTTGCAGAAACATCTCCACCTACGCTCGGCTGCCGTGGCTCCGTGGCTGAGCGCCAACCTACGGGCCAGGGGGTCACAGATCGGTTCCACTCAGGGCACAGGCCCCGATTGTGGGCTCCATCCCCAGAGGGGGCGTGCAGGAGGCAGCCGGTCCGTGACTCTCTCATCATGGATGTGTCTCTCTCTCTCCCTCTCCCTTCCTCTCCCTTCCTCGCTGACATCAGTAATAAATAAATAAATAAATAAATAAATGCCCGAGGACGGTCCCCGGCCGAGCAGAGACCGCTGTGTGTCCCCGGGTCACGGATCTCCACTCTCCACGCCTGACAGTTTGGGCTCCTTTAAAGCTTCTACCGCACAGAGGCTCCTCAGTTTTGAAAAAGTTTGAAAACCACAACTTTTAGGTCAGGTCCTTCCGAATGAACCGCCATCGCCACTGCCCACTGAGCTCCGGGTCACCCTGGGGCCGGCCAGGTGCCCAGGCCTGGTCTTGATTTGGGTCTCGACGGGCCTTCTGCGTCAGAGGCCGCGGGAGTGACAGGAGCACCACAATGCCTGTGTCTCACGTGCCAGGGGGGAGCCGGGGACGGGGGGGCGGGGGGGGGAGCCCGGGGTAGAGGGGGGATCCTGGGATGGAGGGGGGAGCCGGGGACGGGAGGGGGGAGCCCGGGATGGGGGGGAGGGGGAAGGGGGAAGGGGGGGTACAGAGGGGGGAGCCCAGACAGATGCCCCTTACAGCTCGTTGGTGCAGTTCGCCGGCTTGTCCATCCTGTGCCCTTCCTTCAGCAGCTTGAACAGCTCCTCAACGGGGATCCCCGGGTAGGGCGAGCCCCCAAGGGTGAAGATCTCCCACATCAGCACCCCGAAGGACCAGCTGCCGGCAAGGAGAGAGCAGAGATTACTCACCGCCGGGGCCAAGCCGCCGGCGTAAACGCCCAGGCGATTTGTTCCGTCCAAGACCGATGCCTGTGCCTCCTGCAGGCCCCCACGTGCCCGCCGGCCCCCGAGCATCTCCAGAAACGAGGACGAGTCCCCGCAGATGACGGACGGGTGTTGGCCAAGCATCTCTTCCCTCTCTGGGTGGCGGTGTGGGACTGCTGGGATTTTCCTCCGATCACTCTCAGCCTTGTCCATCTTCAGTGCAGTGTTTGCAACACGACGGCCTCGCCTCCTGAGCCCGCCCACCCCCCTCTGCCGCCACCTGACCGACCCGGGGCTGCGGCCTGCCAGCTGGGCAGCGGGCGACACGCGGGCAACACACGGCCAGCGAGACAGCGGCTCTGAGCTGCACGTCGTGAATAAAGTCGGGGGGCGGCGGGGCGGGGGGCGGTTTCTGCTCTGACAGGAGGAGGGGGTGACACTCGGAAGCAGGCCGATCAGCGACAGCCATTGGTTACTGGCTTCTGTGTGCGGCCAGCTCCGGCAGCTTCCACACACGTGTGGCATGCAGCAGGTGCCAAGGCAGGTGCGGCACGTACACCGGGGTTGCAGCTGAACGCAGGGAGCAGCCGGGGAAGGGAGTCACTTACACGTCACTCTGATGGGTGTACACGCGATCGAAAAGGGCCTCCGGAGCCATCCACTTGACGGGAAGTCGCCCCTGCCGTGCGGGAGGAAGGAAAACACCGCACGTTGGAACCCGTTTACCGGAGCAGCAGGCCGGCCGGGCGGGGCCGTTTCAAAAGCTGACACCGACCATTTCCACGGGCCGCGCGCAGAGCAGAAATGAGCTCCAACGGGACTGCACGCAACGGGACTACACACAACAAGGACTGCACGCAACGGGACTACACGCAACGGGACTACACGCAACGGGACTACACGCAACGGGACTACACACAACAGGACTACACGCAACGGGGACCACACGCAACAGGACCACACGCAACGGGGACCACACACAACGGGACTACACGCAATGGGGAGTACACACAACGGGACTACACGCAACGGGACCACACGCAACGGGGACCACATGCAATGGGACTACATGCAACGGGACTACACGCAACAGGACTACACGCAATGGGACCACACGCAACGGGGACTACACGCAATGGGACTACATGCAACGGGACTACACGCAATGGGGACTACACGCAATGGGACTACACGCAACGGGACTACACGCAACAGGACTACACGCAACGGGGACCACACGCAATGGGACTACACGCAACGGGACTACACGCAACAGGACTACATGCAACAGGACTACACGCAACAGGACTACATGCAACAGGACTACACGCAATGGGACCACACGCAACGGGGACCACACGCAATGGGACTACATGCAACGGGACTACACGCAATGGGGAGTACACACAACGGGACTACACGCAATGGGACTACACGCAACGGGACTACACGCAACAGGACTACATGCAACGGGACTACACGCAACAGGACTACATGCAACAGGACTACACGCAATGGGACCACACGCAACGGGGACCACACGCAATGGGACTACATGCAACGGGACTACACGCAACAGGACTACACGCAACGGGACTACACACAACGGGGACTACACACAACATGGACTACACACAACAAGGACTACACGCAACGGGACTACACACAAGAAGGACTACATGCAACGGGACTGCACGCAACGGGACTGCACGCAACGGGGACTACACGCAACGGGACTACACGCAACGGGGACTACACACAACGGGGCTACACGCAAGAAGGACTACACGCAACAGGGACTACACGCAACGGGGACTACACGCAACAAGAGGATGCAGATTCGGAAACGTGGAACTGCCGTGTGCGTGGACCCTCAGGCTGTCGACTCCCTGACCGGCTCCTGGAGGGACGTTGACCCAGACGCCCCGAGCCCCGCCGGCCGCGAGGAACGGCCTGGACCCAGGGCCCAGGAGGCCCCAGAGGCGGCTGAGTGCTCCGTACACGGAGTCTCCCCACACAAACCCTTTAACACGTCCCTACTGCCGAGCGTGTGAGGGGCAAGGAAAGACGAGGCGTGGAGGGCGAGGAAGGGGCCTCCAGCTCGGAGCACCCGTCGTTGCTTCTGGAACATTCCGTGCCCCCCCCCCCCCCCGGTCGCTGCCTGGACTCACGTTCGTGGTCTTCTTGTAGTAGTCTATGTTGTTGATGTCTCTGGCCAGCCCGAAGTCGGCTATCTTCATCACGTTGTTCTCCGTGACCAGCACGTTTCTGGCCGCTAAGTCCCGGTGAATACACTGAAACGGAGAGAGACACGCCTTTGAGGAGGCTTCGAGCCCGAAAGACACAGACTCGCTTCTGACACCGGCAGGCGTCCTCAAAGTACGGCCCGCGGGCCACAGGCGGCCCGCCGAGGACATGGATCCGGCCCGCCGGGGGCCGCTGCCTGTCCTGCTGAGCAGCCGACGCGTCCCGGGCCCGCCGTGCGCCTAGGAATTCGTTCATAGTTTTGTTTTTTTTAACTATAGTCCGGCCCTCCCACGGTCTGAGGGACAGGGAACCGGCCCCTGTGTAAAAAGTTTGAGGACCCCTGTCTTACAGCATCCGAAGCCGAGCACGCTCTCCCTTCCAGGTAAAAGTGAACGTAAAACCCTTCCGCCGAGCGCAGGCCGGCCGCGAGCGCGCTTTCTCTCCCCGCAGCGGACAGCACGGCGTCCCTCGCGCAGGCTCCGCCCTGGATCCCCCAGTCTCTCCTCTGCGCACCTGCTCCGCCGCCGCCAGATCCAGAAGCGCTGGCCCAGCGCCAGCATCTCGGGCCTTCACCTCCTGGCCACTCCTCCAACATCCCATCTGCCCCGCCCGCCCCTCCCAACGGCTGTGACCCAACGGCCAGGTAAAAAGAAGCAAGGCAAACTCTGGGAAGAATGAGTCCGAAATTTCTTTCTGCCCACCGCCCTCCCCTCCCATTTGCTGGCTTCCGTGGGCCCTGGATGGGGCTGAGCTCAGACCAGGGAGAGCAGGGAGCCTCCGAGCGCCTGTGCCGGCCACAGCGTGTCCCGGGGTTAGGAGGTCTCTTCACAGCGAACCCCCAAGGGCGCTGGGACCCGCTCCCCACGCGCTGGGCTCCGGCCACACATCAGGGCTCAGAGCAGAGACACCAGGACACGACCCCCGGCCTCTGACCTCCACCCTCTTCTCCGCGAGAGCCAATCCAGAGCCCCCCCCCACCCCCACCCCCCACAGTGACTGACCAGGGCTGCCAGAGGCCCTCTCTTCTTTGGGGGCCGGGGGAGTCCCGAGGTGGCACCAGGCTCCAGGCAGGCAGGTCAGACTCACCTGTGCCCCGGGAGGTCACTGTGCAGCCCCCCCCCCCCCCCGTCCCCCTCCCCGCCCAGGTGCGGGCTCAATGGCCCCAGGACACCTGGGCACCTGGCTAGCTGCTCCCAGAATAACTCGGATGCTTTGAGTTCCACTGCAGGCGGCATTCCTGGAATGCAGGGCTCCCTGGGGGGCTGGGGGGACCTGCCTACTCCCCCGGCGGAGGGCCCTTTGCTACTCAGTCCGACAAATCAACCCAGAGGAAACCGGGACTCTGACTAAGCACCCTCCCCACGACCTCTGTTTTCAGACTCTAAACCGTAAACACGACACCGAGAGCCACCGAGGTCCAAACCCTCACCGACCCTGAAACAAACGAGGCCCCACCATCGGCTCTACAGGCGGCGTGTCCCTCCCCCGCCCTGGACCCCGGGCTCAGGGACGGCCACGCCCCCTGGGCTCAGGGGTGGCCACGCCCCCGAGCCCAGGGATGGCCACGCCCCCAGGCTCAGGGGTGGCCACGCCCCCGGGTTCAGGGGTGGCCACGCCCCCGGGCTCAGGGATGGCCACGCCCCAGGGTTCAGGGGTGGCCACGCCCCCGAGCCCAGGGATGGCCACGCCCCCGAGCCCAGGGATGGCCACGCCCCCAGGCTCAGGGGTGGCCACGCCCCCAGGCTCAGGGATGGCCACGCCCCCGGGCTCAGGGATGGCCATGCCCCCGGGTTCAGGGGTGGCCACGCCCCCGGGCTCAGGGGCAGGCAACTCTCTGCTCACCTCATGTGTCACCAAAGGACACCTTAGGGGCTGCGCTGGCTGTTGACCCCAATCTGACGGACGCCCCGGGACTCCCCAGCCACGCGAGACAGGCCAGGGCAGCGTGGGCAAACTACGGCCCGCGGGCCGGATCCGGCCCGTTCGGCTGTTCTATCCGGCCCGCGGAGCCGAAAGAGCGGAGAGTTCTCTTGCTCTCCCCTCCGCTCCTTTACTTTGAATTTATATTAGTTCACACAAACACTCCATCCATGCTTTTGTTCCGGCCCTCCGGTCCAGTTTAAGAACCCGTGGTGGCCCTCGAGTCAAAAAGTTTGCCCACCCCTGGGCCAGGGCCTGCGCCCGCTTCCTGCTTCCTGCTCGAACCCGCCCCCCCCAGACACGCGCCGGCACCCACCTTCTGGGACGCCAGGTACTCCATGCCCCGGGCCAGCTGGTAGGTGCAGGACACCAGGTCCTTGAAGGTCATCTGCTCCTCCGGCACGTGGTTGATGTCGTAGGAGTACTCCATCCCGGGCGGCCGCCGCGCCCGCAGGTACTCACGGAGGTTGCCCTTGGCGGCGTACTCGACGATGACGTACAGCGGCCCTGGGGGCGGACAGGACAAGCTCCTCAGGCTGGAAGACCAGCCTCGTCGCCCCGGCCCAGTGACAGAGCGTCCGCCCTCCCTGGACTGAAGGGCCCCGGGTTCGATGCCCGTGGAGGGCTCGATCCCTGCAACCGAGGCTGCAGGTCGGGGCGCGTGCAGGAGGCAACCGATCGATGTGTCTCTCTCACATCGTGTTTCTCTCTGTGTCTCTCCTCCCCGCTTCCACTCTCTCTAAAAATCTATGGGAAAATATCCTTGGGCAAGGGAAAGAAAATGTTTTAAAAAAAGCAAAAACCGTGGCCTCCTCCATCCCCACCTTAACGGAACGCGTCAGCCCAAACAGAGGGCCTGGTTCTAAGAAATTTCTCTCAAGCACTCACAGCCCAAAAGCACAAGGAGCCGGCCGATCCCAAGCTCCCTGTGGGGGGCGTCCCACACGCCAGGCCCTGCAGGACCCTCATCCGCAGTCACCAGCGCCCACCTCTCCCCCGCCCCCGGACCCTCCCCCCCGGACCCAGGGACCACCACGAGGTGCCCTGTGTGTCCATGGCCGGGGACATCTCGCTCAGGGGACTGTACACGGAGCCTCATACATGCACGTGAGGCGGCCACAGTCCCTCCCCACCCTCCCCCCCCCCCCCCCCAGCGAGGCCGACACGGCCCGGGAACGGGGTGCGCCCGCCCACACACCGTCCTGCGTGCAGGCGCCCAGCAGGTTGATGATGTTCTTATGCTTCCCGATCATCTTCATCATCTCCATCTCGGACACCAGGTCGGAAAGGTCCTTCTCCGTGGCGTCATCTGCGAACGTCAGGGCATTAAAACCAGCTCCGCGCCGCCCCTGAGGGTGGGAGCTTCGGTTCTGCCCAGGGCCCCCCCCCCCCCCCGGTATGTATAACGTCGTCACTTAATAGACGTTTATGTTGCTATGGCCCAGCCGGCGTGGCTCGGTGGTTGAGCGTCAACCTATGAACCAGGAGGTCGATCAGGGCACAGGCCCGGGTTGCCGGCGAGATCCCTGGTGTGGGGGGTGCAGGAGGCGGCCGATCAATGATGCTCTCTCATCATGGATGCTTCTCTCTCTCTCTCTCTCTCTCTGTCTCTCTCTCCTTTTCCTGTCTTCTCTGAAATCAATTAAAAAAATTTTTGTTTTTAAATTATGTTGCTATGAAAAAAAGCCCTTAGATTTATTGCATTTGGGGTCCCGCCTGTGACTGCCTTGGCAGGGCCAGACCCAAGGGGGCCGACGTTCCCCACCCTGCACCCCTCGGCCACTGTGGGGAGCTGCCGGGCCCTGGGTTCAAGGTTCAAACAGCATGAAATGGAGTGTTAGCGCCAGAGGAGACTTTGCCAACCACCTCTGCCCTTCGTTGGACCGGGGCAAAGGCCCAGGCCCGGGAACTGCCTGCCCGTGTCCAACGGCTAATGTGGGGTCAACGGGGTCAGAAGTCAGAACTGGCACGGACTTAGGCCTCTCAGGCCGAGGCCGACTCCCTTCCAGCCGAGCTCGCAATGTGCGGCTGCCCTCAGACAAACCGGCTTTTCTTTTTTATTATTATTTTTAAATCCTCACCAGAGGATACTTTTTCTGTTAATTTCTAGAAAGTGGAGGGGGGGGGGGCAGAGAGAAAGAGAGAGAGAGAGAGAGAGAGAGACATCGATGGGAGAGAGAGAGAGAGACATCGATGGGAGAGAGAGAGAGAGACATCGATGGAGAGAGAGAGAGAGACATCGATGGGAGAGAGAGAGAGAGACATCGATGGAGAGAGAGAGAGAGACATCGATGGGAGGGAGAGAGAGAGACATCGATGGGAGGGAGAGAGAGAGACATCGATGGGAGAGAGAGAGAGAGAGAGAGACATCGATGGGAGAGAGAGAGAGAGAGAGAGACATCGATGGGAGGGAGAGAGAGACATCGATGGGAGGGAGAGAGAGAGACATCGATGGAGAGAGAGAGAGACATCGATGGGAGAGAGAGAGAGAGAGACATCGATGGGAGAGAGAGAGAGAGAGAGACATCGATGGGAGAGAGAGAGAGAGAGAGAGAGACATCGATGGGAGAGAGAGAGAGAGAGAGAGACATCGATGGAGGGAGAGAGAGAGACATCGATGGGAGAGAGAGAGAGAGACATCGATGGGAGAGAGAGAGAGACATCGATGGGAGAGAGAGAGAGAGAGAGACATCGATGGGAGGGAGAGAGAGAGACATCGATGGGAGAGAGAGAGAGAGAGACATCGATGGGAGGGACACACCAATGGGCTGCCTCCCACACATGGAACTTGCAACAGAGGTACCTGCGCCTGACTGGGAATCGAACCCGGGACCCTTGGGTCTACAGGCCGACGCGCTAACCACTTGGCAACCACCCAGGGCGAACGGAGCCAAACTGGCGTTTTTTGTTTTTTCTTTAAAGTGCACCCAGCTCAAGGCAAATCATCCGTCCGAGATACTGATTTACACTGGAAACCCTTCAACCCCAAGGTCAGCTCTGTGCCCTCTGACCCCTGCCAGGTCAGAGTTCACGTGCCACCGAAGGAACTTTCTCAATAAGGTGTCCCCCCGCCCCCCCTTCTTCCCCTCCATCCTCCCTTCTGCTCCCCACCTCCCCACCCCCCCACCCGAACTCACCCTTCTGCTCCCCCCCCCGCCACCCCCCCACCCGAACTCACCCTTCTGCTCCCCAACTGCCCCCCCCGGCCCGAACTCACCCTTCTGCTCCCCACCCGGCGCCCCCCCGCCCGAACTCACCCTTCTGCTCCCCCCGCCCCCCCCGCCCGAACTCACCCTTCTGCTCCCCCCCGACCACCCCCCCACCCGAACTCACCCTTCTGCTCCCCCCCGCCACCCCCCCACCCGAACTCACCCTTCTGCTCCCCCCGCCCCCCCCCCGGCCCGAACTCACCCTTCTGCTCCCCACCTCCCCCCCCGCCCGAACTCACCCTTCTGCTCCCCCCGCCCCCCCCGGCCCGAACTCACCCTTCTGCTCCCCACCTCCCCCCCGCCCGAACTCACCCTTCTGCTCCCCCCCGCCCCCCCCGGCCCGAACTCACCCTTCTGCTCCCCAACTGCCCCCCCCGGCCCGAACTCACCCTTCTGCTCCCCCCGCCCCCCCCCGCCCGAACTCACCCTTCTGCTCCCCAACCGCCCCCCCCGCCTGAACTCACCCTTCTGCTCCCCCCCTCCCCCCACCCAAACTCACCCTTCTGCTCCCCCCGCCCCCCCCCGCCCGAACTCACCCTTCTGCTCCCCACCTCCCCCCCCGCCCGAACTCACCCTTCTGCTCCCCACCTCCCCCCACCCAAACTCACCCTTCTGCTCCCCACCTCCCCCCACCCAAACTCACCCTTCTGCTCCTCCCCACCCCCCCCCCGCCCGAACTCACCCTTCTGCTCCTCCCCACCCCCCCCCGCCCGAACTCACCCTTCTGCTCCCCAACTGCCCCCCCCCCGGCCCGAACTCACCCTTCTGCTCCTCCCCACCCCCCCCCGCCCGAACTCACCCTTCTGCTCCCCAACTGCCCCCCCCCGGCCCGAACTCACCCTTCTGCTCCCCCCGCCCCCCCCGCCCGAACTCACCCTTCTGCTCCCCAACCGCCCCCCCGCCCGAACTCACCCTTCTGCTCCCCCCCTCCCCCCACCCAAACTCACCCTTCTGCTCCCCCCGCCCCCCCCCCCCGCCCCGAACTCACCCTTCTGCTCCCCACCTCCCCCCGCCCGAACTCACCCTTCTGCTCCCACCTCCCCCACCCAAACTCACCCTTCTGCTCCCCACCTCCCCCCCCCCCCCGGCCCGAACTCACCTTTCAGCATCTTCACGGCCACGGTGACGGCCTCCTTGGGCTTGTCCTTGTCGACGCCCACGGCCTCGGCCATGACCACCTGCCCGAAGCAGCCTCCCCCAGGGGCTTGCCCAGCGTCAGCCTGCGAGGGGACGGGGGTCAGCGCGGGAAAAGCCAGGACCCAACCAAGAAGCTCCCAGCAGCCCGAGCGCGCGGGGCGCGGATCCCATGGGACTAATGAGCCGGCCTCGCGCCCGAGTGTTTGCTTCGCGATGCCGTGGAGCAGGGGTCCTCCAACTTTTTAAACAGGGGGCCCGTTCCCTGTCCCTCAGACCGTGGGAGGGCCGGACTCTAGTTTAAAAAAAACGATGAACAAATTCCTATGCGCACTGCGGGCCCGGGACGCGTCGGCTGCTCAGCAGGACAGGCAGCGGCCCCCGGCGGGCCGGATCCATGTCCTCGGCGGGCCGCATGTGGCCCGCTGGCCGTAGTTTGAGGACGCCTGCCGTGGAGAGTGTTGTGACGGGGCGGAAGGGACCCTGGCCGTGGCGGGGGGGGGGGGGGGGGGCGGCGGCCCTAAGAGCCAGTGAAGGGGGCTTGTGACTAAACGTCCCTAACTCAGCGGATCCCCGCGAACGCCTGCAAGCCTGTCGCTTCCTTCTTTGTCTCTGCGAAGCGATGCCTTTCAAGTCGCTGTTACTCAAACACCAACGGAGTTTACGCTCACACTCGGGGTCCAAGATACACGACCTGAATCTTAAATGCATTTCAAGGAATCTCTCTAATTTTCCACTCAAAGGGGAAAAAAATCTAAAAATTGGGGGGGGGGGGGAGGGAGGAATTTATTTTTTTATTATTATTATTTTTTTTTAACATAACAGCCTGGAAATCCGTAGGACTACTCAAAATTAATCATGAAGAAAATCCAGAGAACGTTTCTAAGCCTGGACGTGCTACACACACATCCTATGAACGCCCGTATCTTGTCCCAGGACAGAGCCGTCCCCGAAACGCCGTACGAATGCGGTTCCTCACGTACGCGAAGGGTAGGAGAGCGGTGTTCACGGCGGGCACAGCCCGGCGCGCGGAAGCGAGGCCAGGGCCCAGGGCAGCGTGTGCTGGGCTGAGGTCGCTCGGCTTGTACGCCGAACTGGAATTAAATCTAACGTCTTGGCAGAAAATAAACATTTGCATTGGAAAAAGGGGCTAATTTATGTCCTGGTGCCCGGCCACCCCGGGCGTGACAATCCTTCCTTTGTGCGGCCCCGGCCCCCGTCTCAGAAGCGGCTCTCAATGCCTTCATTCACGGGGACACGCTCCGCCCACGCCTGGGCTCAGTCCTGTTTTGAGAAGTTCAGCGCTCAGACTTTCCACACGGGGCACCGGGAGGGCGGGAGGGAGGGGCGGCGCGCACGGACAGGCCCGCACTGCCGACCGGGGCGTCACAGGCGGCGAAGCCACGGGCTGAGCCCGAGCTGCCGTTTCTTACAACCCGGTCCCCACTCCTCAGCTGCCCTTTGAGGTACAGAAAGGTGCGCGCGGACCACCGACACCTACGGGCGTCCCCCAAACCAGGGAGCGGGGCTCGAGGGGAAACACCCCCCCGCCCCCCACGTCCTACAGGAGACACCATCTTCTCTGGTGCCTCACCTGCACGTGCTCAGGGAACAAGTCGAATGAACAAACGGATGGGTGGGTGGGTGGGTGGGTGGATGGATGGATGGATGGAGGAATGGATGGTCCTTTCACTACAGGATGCCCATAAACTGGACATCACTTCCATTAACATTAAGGGGCCCGGCCGGCGTGGCTCAGTGCTTGAGCGTTGACATAGAAACCGGGAGGTCACGGTTTGATTCCTGGTCAGGGCACACGCCCGGGTTGTGGGCTCCATCCCCCGTGTGGGGCATGCAGAAGGCAGCCGATCAATGATTCTCTCTCATCATGGATGTTTCTCTCTCTCTCTCTCTCTCTCCACCCCCACTTCCTCTCTGAAATCAATAATATATATACGTTATTATATTACATATACACACATATACACACATATATACACTGAGTGGCCAGGTTATGATGATCTCAGAACGCATAATCATCTGGCCACTCAGTGTCTATCCTATTATATAATAAAAGGCTAATATGCAAATTGTCCCCTCCACTAGGAATTCGACCAGCAGGCAGGCCGGCCAACCGCCCATGTCCCCTCCCCCTGGCTATGCTGGCCGGACCCCACCCATGCACGAATTCATGCACCGGGCCTCTAATATAAATATATATATATATATATATATATATATATATATGTACACACACACACACACATATATATGTATGTATATATATATATATATATATATATATACACACACACACACACACACACACACACACTGAGTGGCCAGATTATTATGCGTTCAGAGATCATAATAATCTGGCCACTCAGTGTATATAATATACCTGTGATGTAATATTGATTTCAGAGAGGAAGAGAGAGAGAGAGAGAGAGAAGCAACACATACATATATTTAATAACACTGTGACGGAGCGACGCCAGTGCAGCGATTCGGTGCGAGCTCACGGTGCACAGTCGAATCTCCGCACTGGCTGCTGGGAAAACAGACCGGCGCGGAGCTGTGTGCGTCAGCAGGACGGGCGCCCTGCGAGCCCCCCTCCTCCCACGCTCCCCGCCGGCTCTGTGGGATTCCCAGATCTGGGTACGCATTCCTTCCCAGTCCATGAACACCCCTGACAGCATCCCGGCCGGCACCACCGGCTCAGGCAGGCCGGGCAGGTGCACCGAGCTCATCCCAGCTGCCGTGACGCGGACAGGGGGTCAGCGACTTCGACTCACGCTCCTGTCCAGCTGCTGGACTCCGGGGACCGTCCCATTGGCCTCAGGTGTGGGTGTGGGCGTCGGTCCCTGCCCGGAAGACAGGGCTGGGGGCCCGAAGCCAGAGCAGGAGTGACCAGCTCCCAGCAATGCCGTCAGCAGAGCCCGGGTGGCCGCCCTCGGCCGGCACATGCCCGGGGCGTCCCTATGTCATCCGACAAGGAGAACCCTGGGAATCCTGGGAAACGGATGCCATCGCGGAAGCTTTCCGCCCGATGGGGCGTCCATAACCACCAGGAACGGTAACACTGGTCAAGCTTCTTTTCCATCCTCACCCGAGAATATTTTCCCATCGATACGGAGAGAGTAGAAGAGGGAGGGAAAGACAGAGAGACATATCGATGCCCTGCACGCTCCCCAACCAGGACCCAGGCTGGAATCGAACCCGGGACCCTTCCGTCCGCCGGCCGGTGCTCTGTCCATTGAGCCACACTGGCCAGGGCGGGGTAACGATTCTTTTTTTTTTTTTAATATATTTTATTGATTATTTTACAGAGAGGAAGGGAGAGGGAGAGAGAGTTAGAAACATCGATGAGAGAGAAACATCGATCAGCTGCCTCCTGCACACCTCCTACTGGGGATGTGCCCGCAACCAAGGTACATGCCCTTGACCGGAATCGAACCCGGGACCCTTCAGTCCGCAGGCTGACGCTCTATCCACTGAGCCAAACCGGTTAGGACTGGGTAATGATTCTTAAGACGACATATTCTACACCAGGGGTGGGCAAACTTTTTGACTCGAGGGCCACCATGGGTTCTTAAACTGGACCGGAGGGCCGGAACAAAAGCATGGATGGAGTGTGTGTGTGAACTAATATAAATTCAAAAGTAAAGGAGCGGAGGGGAGAGCAAGAGAACCGGATAGAACAGCCGGATCCGGCCCGCGGGCCGTAGTTTGCCCAAGGCTGATCTACACCCAATTTCTCCAAAGAAATGGACCACAGAGCAGCATGGTCTGGTAACCGGAGGGCAGAACAGAGACCTTTTTCCTAAATGAAAAATCCCACTTCTGTCGCATCTGACTGGGACTGAATTGCCCCGTGAGTTAATAATAATAATAATAATAATAATAATAATAATAATAATAATAAAAGCTAACAAGCCCTAACCGGTGTGGCTCAGTGGATAGAGCGTCGGCCTGCGGACTGAAGGGTCCCAGGTTCGATTCCGGTCAAGGGCATGTACCTTGGTTGCGGGCACATCCCCAGTGGGAGGTGTGCAGGAGGCAGCTGATCGATGTTTCTCTCTCATCGATGTTTCTAGCTCTCTATCCCTCTCCCTTCCTCCCTGTAAAAAAAAATCAATGAAATATATTTTTAAAAAATGAATAAATAAATAAAAAATAAAAATAAAAAAAGCGAACGAGGAGCATCTTGTCTGGGGACCAGCCCTGGCTCAGTGGTTCCTTAGAAACGTACGCACCCTCACTGCTGCTGCCGTCACCACGGCAAGACCGTGCACGTGAGGGTCACACAAAGCCAAGGTCCCCCCAACATCCCACCTCCTCCCGAGTCTCCATCCCACGGACGTGCCCCCAGGGGTACTCACTTGTCTCTGGGGAACTCCCACTTGGGGTCCTCGGGGAGCTCGTACTCCGAGACGCCCGCCAGCATGGGGGTGTCCGCCGCGGAGGACAGGCGGGTGGTGATCCGCACCAGGGGCGTGTTGGAGTTCATGGAGGAGCTGGACTCGGCCGACACCTGGATACAAAACCCGGAGACACAGGTGTAACCCTGGCCCCCTCGGCCGGAGCCCAGCCGGACGGACGGTCAGCTCTCGGGAAGGAAGACGCGAGGGGGCCGGACACAGTCGCTCATCCGAGACCCAAATCACCGACTCAGCGCCCCTGCCCTCCTGCCTACGCGGGACTAAACCTCATCCAAATCACGTGTCCCGAAGGGCCGGGTTCCAAACGTGGGTACGCACGCCTGCTCCAAACACGTCTTGCTTCTGCCCGAACCCAGGACAGCCACCGAGGACGAGAGACAGACCCACAGACACCACTGCTTGGGTGTCCCCTGCCCCAGGGCCCCAGGACCCCAGGACCCCAGGACCCGCACTCCCCGCAGGCCAGCCCTGACCAGGGGTCAACGCCACGAAAGCTCTTGGACAATCAGCTCTTTGATGTTTTTCTGTGTCTTTGACGTGTCATGCTGGGCCCTGGCCAGTGTGGCTCAGTGGAGAGAGCGTCAGCCTGCAGACAGAAGGGTCCCGGGTTCGAATCTGGTCAGGGGATGGACCTCCGTTGCAGGCTCCTCCCTGGCCCGGGCCGTGGTCAGGTCGCCTGCGGGAGGCAATTAATCCATGTGTCTCTCTCACATCCATGTTTCTCTCTGTCTTTCCCTCTCTTCCACTCTCTCTAAAAATCAATGGAAAAATATCCTCGGGGGAGGATTAAAAAAAAAAAAAAAAAGAAAGAAATGTCAAGCGAGTATCTCCAGGAACTAGCTGGAGGGAGGAGGGAGGATCTGAACCCGAAAGGCTTCCCAGCAGCTCCAAGTGCCTTTGTTCAAGGTCACCTTGGACCCAGGCCATCCGTCAGGTGAACATCCAGGGCCTCTGGTCCACTTCTGCTTCAGAAACTACAGCCTTGAACACGGGGGACGGAGTCCAGAGAAAGAGAAACACACCTTTACCCATCATCACCTGGGAATGGCCCGCGCCTTCCCGGGAGCGCACGGCTTCACGGAGGCGTCGCCCTGACCCTCACCCGTGTCAGCCCGAGGCCACAGCACTCCCCGCGCTGGTCTCCGGGAAAGGTCAGGGCACAGGCCCCCTGAAGGCCGCCTCTGGGGATCACACACACTCTGGTCCAGTCAGGGCTGCCTGGTCCAATCCTGCCGACCGTCAGCCACAGCCAAGACTTTGGCCTGGACAGTGGGAACATGGGGCTCAACGTGACCCGACAGAGCGGCTCCCCCGCCCACCTCGGTCCTGCCCCCAGCACAGGGCAGGTGAGCCGCTGATGACCAAGTGCCAGGGTGGGGGGCCCTGGCCCCTCCCACAGGAGGACTGGCCCCGCCCACAGGAGGTCTGGTCCCTCCCACAGGAGGCTGGCCCCTCCCACAGGAGGCCTGACCCCTCCCACAGGAGGCTGGCCCCTCCCACAGGAGGCCTGACCCCTCCCACAGGAGGCCTGACCCCTCCCACAGGAGGCCTGACCCCTCCCACAGGAGGTTGGCCCCTCCCACAGGAGGCCTGACCCCTCCCACAGGAGGCTGGCCCCTCCCACAGGAGGCCTGACCCCTCCCACAGGAGGGCTGGCCCCTCCCACAGGAGGCCTGGCCCCGCCCACAGGAGGCCTGGCCCCGCCCACAGGAGGCCTGGCCCCTCCCACAGGAGGCCTGACCCCTCCCACAGGAGGGCTGGCCCCTCCCACAGGAGGCTGGCCTTCCCGGG
>NC_137783.1:614191-626836 GCF_963455305.1 Plecotus auritus
CTCCTCCCCTCCCCCCCCCCCCCGTGCCCCTCGTCCTGCTGATTGCCTCGCCCTCTCTCGTCCTGGGCGCTGGACGCCGTGGGCTCCCATCGGACGCGGGCAGACCCGCGGGCACGGGGAACTAACTCCCAGGAGCTGGGGGTGTCGGGCCGAGGGGCAGGGGGACCGAGGAGCTGTGGCTGGGGCTGGGCGTAGGTTCTGCAAACTCTCCATCTACTTTCTGTTACCTGTCTGCGCAGAGGAATGCGCTTGGAGAGCTTGTGCACGGCGGGCGGGCTGCTGAAGTCGGGCTTCTTGGCGGAGGCCTTCATGCGGCACACGACGACCGTCACAACCATGCAGGCGATGAGGAACACGCCGATGCAGTAGATGGCGATCTCCAGGTAGTCGGGGGCCGCGGGCAGCTCCTTCTCCCGCACGGGCGCTGGGCGGTCGCGGGAGGGAGATAAGCGGGCCGCCGTTAGGAGCTGGGCGGACGCATCCGGGCACGGCTGGAGGCAGTGGGCACGCACAGGAACGGGCCTCTCGACGGAGCGCTCGGCACGGCCCAGCGCCCGGGGCCCTGCGCCTGCCGCACCCCTTGCTCTGCCACCAGGGCCCGGGGGCCGCTCCCTATGGCCTCAGTGGTCCCTGCAGCCGCAGCGGCCGAGGGCAGACTAGACCAGGGGTGGGCAAACGTTTTGACTCGAGGGCCACCATGGGTGCTTCAACGGGACCGGAGAGCCGGAACAAAAGCATGGATGGAGTGTTTGTGTGAACTAATATAAATTCAAAGTAAAGGAGCGGAGGGGAGAGCAAGAGAACCCTCCGCTCTTTCGGCTCCGCGGGCCGGATAGAACAGCTGAACGGGCCGGATCCGGCCCGCGGGCCGTCGTTTGCCCACGGCTGGACTAGACTCTGAGACCTGGCACGCTGGGGCAGAACAGGCAGGGCACCCACACCCACAGGAGGGGCTGTGCTCCGTGGGGTCCCCCCCTCGCCCCCCCCCCGCCCCGTGCAGACCGAGTCCTCAGAGACAGAGGAGCCCACTGTGGTTTCTGAAGGGACCGTGCCCGTCTGAGGTGGGCAAGCTATTCCAGAGGAAGAGGGGACGGGGCTCGGATGTGCCCAGGTCCGTGTGAGATGGAGGAGAGAGGCACCGGGCAGGCAGGCCGGCCCCAAAAGGGGTCCAATTCCTTAGCGCGGCCCCGCCCGCGGTTCTACTGCCTCCGTGGTCGGCAGACTGCGGCTCCGTTGACGGATGAGTTTGCCGACCACTGTACGAACGGGACGAGCAAACGCCCTTAACACGCAGGCGGACTCGCTTCTGACGTAGAAGCTTTACGTGCAGCCCACAAATGGTGTCTGTGACAGTCCTTAATCCGTCACCAATATAATTTTTTCGCCCGAGGCAGCTGGCTCAGTGGACAGAGAGCATCGGCCTGCGGACCAAAGGGTCCCGGGTTGGATTCCGGTCAAGGGCATGGACCTCGGTTGCAGGCTCCTCCCCAGCCCGGGCCCTGGTCGGGGTGCGTGCAGGAGGCAACCCATCGAGGTGACATGGATGTTTCTCCCCGTCTTTCTCTCTCTCTTCCACTCTCTCTAAAATCCAATGGGAGAACGTCCTCGGGTGAGGATTAACACACAAAAAATAATCGCGATGGTCATAATGACCATTACCATTTCCTGTGTATCTGGTTACACCGATACATCCCTACAGCCCTTAAAGGAACAACGGAAGCGGTAGTGCGTGTGCGTCCACGTGTAATTACGCGGGTGAGCACGTTCTTATGTCAATCCCAATAGCGTGGACTCCCTCCTCGGGCCTCGATGGCTGACCGCGAGCAGTGATTTGCATAGCGCTGCCCTGGGGCCGCGTTCTCGGCGAGAGCGCGCGGCACCGTCGGGCGGGCTGGTTAAGGCGGGCCCACCGGGCGCCCAGGGCGCGCAGGGCGGCGAGCAAAAGCAAGCTCGCTGCTCGCAGCGCACGTATTCAGGGCAGGTACCCCGTACCAGGGACCACGAATGCAATGGCATTACTTGAAGCTCACACGTTTTCATCAGAAAAAATGCTCGCAGGACAGTCAGAACGCTAGGCCGCTCGGCGCCGCGGGGAGCGATCCACCGCCTTCTGCCGGAGACGGGAGGCGCGTGCAGGTGGCACCGCATGCTAACAAGGTCGTGGGACATACGCAGCAAAGCCGTCACCGCGGAAACGCGAGGAGCAGGACCGGACAGACACTTAGGTGACAGAGGGGGGCAGCGCGAAGGCAGCTGATGTTGATTTCTCCGAAATAACATCGAGCAAGAGGCAAGCGCATGCTCTGCGGGGAAGGCAGACGGACAGCCCCTCCCGGGGCCACATGCAGGGAGCCACCGAGCCCCAAGACGGGCACCACACCGCTTCTGTGCACCCACACGCAGGGCCCCCACCCCCCAGCCCCCGCCCGGGCGGCTGCGACGTCCATCGTCTGTTTACGCCGCGTTAAAAACGGAACGTGGAGTCAACGTACATAGCGAAATGGCATTTAAAATGAGAGAAGGAGCCGAAACTGGTTTGGCTCGGTGGATAGAGCGTTGGCCTGCGGACTGAAGGGTCCCGGGTTCGATTCCGGTCAAGGGCATGGACCTTGGTTGCGGGCACATCCCCAGTGGGAGGTGTGCAGGAGGCAGCTGATCGATGTTTCTCTCTCATCGATGTTTCTAACTCTCTATCCCTCTCCCTTCCTCTCTGTGAAATATCAATAAAATATATTTAAAAAATAAAAATAAAAAAAAATAAAATGAGAGAAGGAAAAAAAAATCACTTTCTGGGTTACAAAGTAATCTCCACGTCTTAAGAGAAACGTGGATGGACGGGCGCATTTCCACATCGACCCCGTGACTCACGGAGAATGTGAGGTCCCCTGGAGGGCGGGGGCGGGGGGGCGGCTCGGGGAGACACGTCACGTGATCGTGCACGTGCCTGGGGGACCCCCCCCCCGCATGTACGTGACTTTCCCAGGCAACGGCTTTTATCCTGGGGGAGGGCCGTGAACCTTTCCAAGCCTTTCTGCAAAGAGGAAAAGGCCCGTTTCTGAGGACAGAAGCGTGTGGACTCCATAGCACCCAACCAGGAAGAGGGGGGGGACCGAGGCCCGGGACACCCAGTCGAGGCGGGAGCGCGCGGTATGTACCTGGCAGGACTGTCAACCATGCAGAGTGAAAGGAGATCCCGATAGAGTTACCCGCCAAGCACGTATATTCCCCAGCATCCTCAAAAGTTACATTCCGAATATAGAGCACCTCAATCTCCTTGTCCGTGGTATTAACACCGGCGGCCTAGAAGACAGGGGAGCGAGAGAGAAGGTAGACGACACAGGAATGAGGGCGGAGGGGCCTGGACCCGGAGGCGGCGCGCGGGGGCCCGGCGGGGGGGCCGGCTGCGCAGGGTCCGGCGGCGGCCCGTCCACGAAGCCCACCACCAGAGACACAGCGACAGCAGCGGCTCACCTCGCAGGCCCGTCACCACACCAGCGCCACCACCGGGGGGCGCCTGCGGACCCATGGAAACAGCAGCCACGGGGGCCGCGCGCTCTCGGCTCCGCTGCGCTTTGGATGAGGGGGGTCCCCGTGTGTGCACCCCGCTCCCCCGGGGCTTCGTTCCTGTGGGCTCAGACTCCCCACCTCAAGGAAAGGGGTGGGGGGGGTTCTGTCTCGGTGACTGGGGTGCAGAGCAGAACCCCGAAGGCACCTCCACGCGGACGCCTTGCACGTCCGTCCGGCCCCTGGGGACCGGCCAGGAAGTCACCTGGCTGCCAGGATTGGCCACTTGGACTCGCGTCAACCGTCCTGACCGCCACAGCGCGGAAACGAAAAGGAAGAAACAGCTCCATCTCGGCAGTGAGAGACCTGGGCTTTTTCTCCCTTTTTAACTGAGCGTGTGAATGGGAGTCGGGGCGGCCTTCAGCAGCTCCCCCAGGACATTCACTACGTGGGCTGCCCCCAATCGCAGACAGCAAGGTCCGGGGCACCAAGGTCCAGGACAGCAAGGTCCAGGACATCAAGGTCAAGACAATAAGGTCCAGGACGCCAAGGTCAAGGGCACCAAGGTCAAGGGCAATAAGGTCAAGGACATCAAGGTCCAGGACAGCAAGGTCCAGGACAGCAAGGTCCAGGACAGCAAGGTCCAGGACATCAAGGTCCAGGACAGCAAGGTCCAGGACATCAAGGTCAAGGACATCAAGGTCAGGACAATAAGGTCCAGGATGCCAAGGTCAAGGGCACCAAGGTCAAGGGCAATAAGGTCAAGGACATCAAGGTCCAGGACATCAAGGTCAGGACAATAAGGTCCAGGACGCCAAGGTCAAGGGCACCAAGGTCAAGGGCAATAAGGTCAAGGACATCAAGGTCAAGAACAGCAAGGTCCAGGACATCAAGGTCAAGGACAGCAAGGTCCAGGACATCAAGGTCAAGACACCAAGGCCAAGGGCAACAAGGTCAAGGACATCAAGGTCAAGGACAGTGTGGTCAAGGACACCAAGGTCAAGGGCAATAAGGTCAAGGACAGCAAGGTCCAGGACATCAAGGTCAAGACACCAAGGTCAAGGGCAATAAGGTCAAGGACAGCAAGGTCAAGGACAGCAAGGTCCAGGACATCAAGGTCAAGGACATCAAGGTCAAGGACAATAAGGTCAAGGACATCGAGGTCAAGGACACCAAGGTCCAGGACAGCGAGGTCCAGGACATCAAGGTCAAGGACAGCAAGGTCAGGACAATAAGGTCAAGGACATCAAGGTCAGGACATCAAGGTCAAGGACAGCAAGGTCAGGACAGCAAGGTCCAGGACATCAAGGTCAAGGACAGCAAGGTCAGGACATCAAGGTCCAGGACAGCAAGGTCCAGGACATCAAGGTCAAGGACAGCAAGGTCAGGATAATAAGGTCAAGGACATCAAGGTCCAGAGCACCAAGGTCAAGGGCACCAAGGTCAAGGACAATAAGGTCAAGGACACAAGGTCAAGGGCAGCATCTCACAAGATCAGTCATCCAACCAAGGAAACGATGCCCCGTGGACAAACGACACCGTGCCCCTATTTCCCCGAAAACCGGGGGCCGGAGGAGGTACGGCTTCCGTGGATCCGTGGTGCCACGCCACCAATGGGCACGCAGGTACGCGTTTCACATGGCGTCTATGTGCCGTGATGATGGGGTCTGCGCAGCCCAAACAAGATGCCCCGGAAGGAACGGCCGATTTCAAACCTGGGGTGGGGGGGCGGGGGGCGACCTAGGGGAGGAAGGAACCAGAGCGGGCACCGTGAGCGCTTTTCCATGGCCGCTGGCACCCCCCAGCCGCATCACCCAAGAAAGATGGTTACGGACACCCCGAGGCCACCGAGGGTCCCGTAAGCTGCCTGCCATCTCCCAAAGCACCATGTCTTGTCAGCGTCCACATCCAGCCTTCTTTAAAAAAAAAAAAAAAAAAAAAACACAAAAAAAAAACACACAGAAAAAGGACGAAAAGCCAGAGACGTGGTTACCTTGCTGCTTGGGCAGGACCGTGAGCCAGGCGGACTGGTTGGCCTGCCCTATGTAATTGGAGACCTTACATATATACTCCCCAGCGTCCGCCTGCGTCACATTGAACAGAGCCAGCACTTCCGCATTGGAACTATTTATCCCCGAGTGCTGGAACAGACAGAGAACAACATCGACTCGGCGCCGCGCCGTCCCGCCACCGGCACACGGGGCCCAGGCCTCGGGGGGAGGGGACAGCCCACGCCCACAGCGGACGATGGGAGAGGACCTGCTGGAGAGGGTGGTGGCTCCCGGGTGAGTCACCTTCTCCCAGCTCTCCAACCTTTGGGGTCTCAGCTGGAGAGAGCACCCCGAGGGTGCCGTGCTCAGGGGAACCTGCGGTGGCTTGAGGGGGTGGCGGCTCCTGTAAGGGCCTTGTCTCAGAGCTGCCCCGTGTCGGGGAGAATGGGGGGTGAGGCTTAGGGCGCCACCCGGCCCAAGGGGGTCCTCCAACGTTTTAAACAGGGGCCAGTTCTCTGTCCCTCAGACCGTTGGAGGGCCGGACTATCGTTTAAAAAAAAAAAAACTATGAACAAATTCCTAGGCGCACTGCGGGCCCGGGACGCGTCGGCTGCGAAGCAGGACAGGCAGCGGCCCCCGGCGGGCCGGATCCATGTCCTCGGCGGGCCGCCTGTGGCCCGCGGGCCGTCGTTTGAGGACGCCTGGTCTACAGCATCGAGACGCTGATGCTGTCACAACGGGGACGGCAGGGAGCAGGCAAGAGGCTCAGGGAGCAAGGGTCCCGGCCCCACGTTTCATGGGTGCAGAACCAGCTTCTACGGATCCCTGTCTGCCAGCCGGTGCGGCTCAGCGGGTGGAGCGTCGGCCTGCGGACTGAAGGGTCTTGGGTTTGATCCCCAGTCCAGGGCACATGCCCGGGGGGCTGGATCCCCAGGGTGGAGAGTGCAGGAGGCATCCGATCCATGATTCTCTCTCATCGTGGATGTTTCTCTCTATCTCCCGCTCCCTTCCTCTCTGAAATCAATAAAACTATATTTTTTTAAAAAAAATAAAATGTAAAGTTTACTGTCGAAACCGCACGTGAATGAATTTCCACGGTAAAGGGGTCTCTTTAAAAAGGAGGATCAGGGGTCCTCAAACTTTTTAAACAGGGGGCCAGTTCACTGTCCCTCAGACTGTTGGAAGGCCGGACTATAGTTTAAAAAAAAAACTATGAACAAATTCCTAGGCGCACTGCGGTCCCGGGACGCGTCGGCTGCTAAGCAGGACAGGCAGCAGCACCCGGCGGGCCGGATCCATGTCCTCGGCGGGCCGCCTGTGGCCCGCGGGCCGTAGTTTGAGGACGCCTGATCTAAATGGTTGCTAAAAGGTGGCTGCGAACCTTTGACCCTAATGTCCGATGAACACATCAGCAAACAGCACCATCAGCCCCCCCCCCACTCCCAGGAGTTAAAAAGCTCTTTCTGGCGACCCCCCCGCCCCCGCCCCCCACCACTTACTTGCCGCAGCCGCCCTGCATGGGGATGATCTCGGGATCCCCACCCTTAAGAGACGGGCAGCGGAGCCAAAAACGTCTCCCCGAAGATCTCAGGCCGATAAATGACTGAACTTCTCTGACTCCAACTTCGGCGCCCCCCCCCCCATCTCCCGCCCCCACCCCCAAATAAATCCCTTGGGGTTTTGACTAATTCCCCAGCACCCTCTGCACTAGCCCCATCGGAGACTCGTCTCTCGGATTCAACCGGAAATCAGAGCACCGTGTGGCCGGACCCTCTGGGGGGGGGGGGGGGACCCCCGCTGGGGCTCCTTCAGACTCAGGAAGTCCTCCTCCTCACCTTCAGGACCTTGAGGTAGGGCAGCCCGTCTGGCCCGTACTTGCTGCCGTTCTTCTCCACGTGTTTGATCCACTGGATGTGGGGCTGGGCATCGCTGTACACTTTGCAGACAAACTCCACGTCGCCCCCGACCACCGTGGAGGCATTGGCGGGCAGGCCGGCCTGGAGGATGGGCCGGTGCGGGGAGCGCTCTGTGGGGAGAGGGGGCGGGGAGGGGGGAGAGCCGGGTAAGTAGGCTGCCTGTGAACTGCAGCCAAGAAGGCCTCCCGTCGGCTGGCGGAGCTCCTGGAAGTAACGTGGCCGTCCAGGCCCGAACAAAAGGGACTCGGGAGGGCTGGGCGGGCGCGGCCCGGGTGTGGAGAAGACTCGTTTTGGAGGACGGAGACGAGACCCTGTTGGCGGAGAGCTGCGGGGTGTCCGTGGCCGCCGGGGGAGCGAGGGGAAGTGTTTCCCGGGACGGACGAGAAGGCGAACGGCCAGGGCGCAGGGACCGTCCTGTATCCACGTGGGGCGACGCCGGGCGCTCCCCTGGACCGTGAGCTTAACCTCGCAGGCAGGTGACCCACGCTCCCGTCACCCCGACACTGAAACGGCTCCCACACACGGGGCTCCCCACCCATTTCCAGGGCGCAGGGACCGTCCTGTATCCACGTGGGGCGACGCCTGGACCGTGAGCTTAACCTCGTAGGCAGGTGACCCACGCTCCCGTCACCCCGACACTGAAACGGCCCCCACTCACGGGCCCCCCACCCATTTCCGAGACGCTCTGAGCAGACCTTCCGCGCTTGTTTTTAAAGAAAACAAACCAAGGGTTACAGACAGGCGGGAGGCACCAAGGGCTTTCTCCCTTCCCACGGGCATTTCCTCCGTGTGTGCGGGCACCTCCGTCCCCCCGTCACTTCCTCGACAAACAGCGAGTGTGTGTGTGTGTGCCAGAGGCCGGGCGCACGGCCCGTGTGACCCCTGCTTTACTCAGACGTGGCCCCAGGAAGGGGCACCAGCTCCACGACCGGGCAAGGCTGACACTGTCTTTTTATTTATTTTCTTGTAAAAATATTTTTTGATTGATTTCAGAGAGAGGAAGGGAGAGGAAGAGAGAGACAGAGAGAGACAGAGAGAGAGAGAGAGAGAGAGAGAGAGAGAGAGAAACATCCACGATGAGAGAGAATCACGGATCGGCTGCCTCCTGCACGCCCCACACTGGGGATCGAGCCCGTAACCCGGGCCTGTGCCCTGACCGGGAATCGAACCCTGACCTCCTGGTTCCTAGGTCGGCACTCACCACGGAGCCACGCCGGCCGGGCTAGACCGCCTTAACAGAGGCCGCATGCATGGTGGGCTACAACCGCTCCCCACCGCCCTCGCCTTACGTCTCTCGGGAAAAGGGTACCAACAGAGGACACCCCTCCTGTCTCAGCCCCGGAGAGGCCCCTCTCCGACTCAGAGGTGCCCGAGCGTCTGAACACCAGGGTCCTCAAGAAGCCGTGACAGACCCCCCGCCCTCCCCCCCCGCGGGGTGTCTTGTCCACAGGAACTGGGAGGACAAACTCCCTGGACCTCTGTCCGCAGCAGCTGAGTCGGGAGCCAGCACACACCCAGCCCCCACTGTCCACAGGCGCTGCCCTCCCGCCACCCGCAGGGACCAGCCTTCCCTGCCTCCCCCCCAGCAGGGGCCGTCTCTAACGCCACTCGAATGGTCGCAGTTGCCGCGGGACAGGAGGTCCCACCCGGTGTCACCCATGCATCCGGCCCGGGCTGGGAGCAAGCACGTTAGAACGAAGGCTGTCTGAGCCTCCGTCCCTCTGAGCCGCTCTGATTAAAACGTCACTGAGCGGAGGCGGCTGGACAAGAGCACGTTGATTTTACTGCAGAAGCCTGTTGCTAGTCTTTCAAAACTTTTTATTTTATTTTTTAAGTATATTTTATTGATTTTTTTACAGAGAGGAAGGGAGAGGGATAGAGAGTTAGAAACATCGATGAGAGAGAAACATCGATCAGCTGCCTCCTGCACGCCCCCTACTGGGGATGTGCCCGCAACCAAGGTACATGCCCTTGACCGGAATCGAACCTGGGACCCTTCAGTCCGCAGGCCGACGCTCTATCCACTGAGCCACACCGGCCAGGGCTAAAAACTTTTTTTTTTTTTAATATATTTTATTGGTATTTTACAGAGAGGAAAGGAGAGGGATAGAGAGCTAGAAACATCGATGAGAGAGAAACATCGATCCGCTGCCTCCTGCACACCTCCCACTGGGGATGTGCCCGCAACCAAGGTACATGCCCTTGACCGGAATCGAACCCGGGACCCTTCCATCTGCAGGCCGACGCTCTATCCACTGAGCCACACCAGCCAGGGCTAAAGACTTTTTTAAAAGCCCGGCCAGGGTGGCTCAGTGGTTGAGCATCGTCGACCCAGAAACCAAGAGGTGGCCGGTTCGATTCCCGGTCAGGGCACGTGCCCCGATGGCGGGATTGAGGCCCAGTGTGGGGCGTGCAGGAGGCAGCCGATCGTGATGTTTCTCTCTCGTGGATGTTTCTATCTCTCTGTCCCTCCCCTTCCTCTCTCTCTAAAAAAAAAAAAAATCAATAAAAAACAAATAGATAAAAACCTTAAAAAAATAAAGAAAGCGCGCGAGAGGTTTCTCTTAGCACACCGCGTGCCGGGATCTGCCAGCACGTCAGACACCTGCCCGTGTTTCCACGTGAGAAACAGGATTGCTGGGGCCCCCCAAGAAGTCACTCCTTTGCCCCAATATCATCATCCCCCAGACAGGCTGCACCAAGGACCCAGAAGAGGAGGCTTCTAACGTGGGGGGCAGCGGGTTGCAAAGCCGGGAGCCCCTCCAGGACCCGCAGACACCCTCCCGCTCTGGCTGACGGCATCGTGGTGGTGGTGGTGGCGGCGAGCCTCCTGGGCAGGCCTGGCAGCGGCCGAGGCCACGGGGACCCCCGCTCACGGCTGGCGGGGGTGGGGGTCTGGGTGACCTTGGCCAGCCCCGGCCCCAGAGCGAGGTCCACGCACACCCACCCGCCTCTGGGGTGCAGACCGCCAGCCGAGCGCGTCAGCCAACCTCCTTGTACCCGTCACCTGTGGGTGGGGGCGGGGCCCGCCCTCCCTCCCTCCCTCCCTCCCTCCCTCCCTCCCTCCCTCCCGCCGAGCCGTGCCCGTGGGGCCCCCGTCCACTCCGGGGCTCGGCTTTCCACCTCTGCGCCCGTGTTTGGGTGTTCACAGGCCAGTGTTTACCGTGGCCCCGAATGTCGATGCTCAGACAACGAAGGAGCTCTAAGACCCTACACGTCCCGTAAGCCAGGCCCGCGGACTCTCCGCCACCTCGTCTCCCTTACACGCGCTTGTCCCTCATAAATCTTTTCACAGCAAACACGGTGCGCGGCGTCCCGGCCCCGATGCCCGGGAACAATGGGTGCTTTCATGGGCCCGGCACCGGCTCCCCCCGCCCCGGCCGCGCCAGGCTGCGGAGGGGCGCTGACTCACGGGGCGGCCGGGCAGGGCCCGCGCCAGGGCCGCGGTCTGGCTCGGCTTGTGGTCTGCGGGCCGCGGGCTCCGCTGTGAAGTGACTGCTCTCCCCGCTGTTTCTTTAAGAAAACACCCGCGTCGGCTGGAGGCTGTGGCTCTCGCACATGACGGCGTGCCAACACCGCGTTCCCGCCCGAGCTCAGCCTTCCCACCCCCTCGCCTTCTACAAACAACCCCCCCCCCGCCCCCCGGCCCTTTCTCACGTCGGGGCCCGAGATGTGAGCGGGACCCCTGTCCTGGAAACCTCGCCCCCTCCCCGGCCCCCGGACAGCGGCCTTCGGCAGAAAACGAAACCCAGGGAACGTCCCAGAATGTTTTCCAACGGCCGGGAGGCCTCTCGCTCCCTTTCCCCACATCAGGCTTTGATTTCCATCCCAACCGCGCTCTCTGCCCCAAATGTCCTGGACGGGGTCCCGGTGCCAGCGTCTGCATGGGGCGGGCGCCCCCCTCCTCCCCCTCCTTTCCCTTTCCCTCCTCCTTCTCCCCCTCCCCCTCCCCTCCCCCTTCTCCCCTCCCCCCTCCTTCTCCCCCTCTCCCTCCTTCCCCCTCTCCCTCCCCTCCCCCTCCTTCCCCCTTCCCTCCTCCTCCCCCTCCCCCCTCCCCCCTCCTTCTCCCCCTCTCCCTCCCCTCCTCCTCTTCTCCTCCCCTCCTCCCCTCCTCCTCCCCTCCTCCTCCTTCTCCCCCTCCCTCTCCTCCCCCTCCTCCTCCTCTCCCTCCCCCCTCCTCCCCCTCCCCCTCCTCTCCCTCCCCCCTCCTCCTCCTCCCGCTCCCCCACACCCCCGGCGCCCCCCACCAGACGCCATCAGACCCTCCACCAACCAGTGGTCACTCCCAGGGGATGACAGCAACGGGCTCCCGTTCTCACTTCTGAAAAACCAGGGTGAACGCCAGGAACGCCAGGAGCAGCCGGCAGCTGGGGGCGCGGGCCGGGCAGCAGGTCCCGCGGTCACGGGCAGGACAGGCGGCCCCCCACCGCTGGGCCGGGGGGCACAGGGCAGGGACGGGGGCACGGGGGCCCTCCAGCAGCTCAGGTGCCCCCCAGGACCCCCCACGGCCCTGGGCAGAACTCCGTCTGCAATGCTGTGGGGCAGCCGATAGGAAGACTGGTCGGTGGCTCTGGCCGGTGTGGCTCAGTGGCTAGAGCAGCGGCCCTCAGACTGAAGGGTCCCAGGTTCGATTTCGGTCGAGGGCGCGGACCTCGGTCGCAGGATTCCCGGCCCTGGTCCGGGTGCATGCAGGAGGCAACCCATCCAAGCGTCTCTGTCTATTTTTTTTTTAATTTTTTTAAAAATATATTTTATTGATATTTTACAGAGAGGCAGGGAGAGGGATAGAGAGTTAGAAACATCGATGAGAGAGAAACATCCATCAGCTGCCTCCTGCACACCCCCCACTGGGGATGTGTCCACAACCAAGGTACATGCCCTTGACCGGAATCGAACCCGGGACCCTTCCGCCCGCAGGCCGACGCTCTATCCACTGAGCCACACCGGCCAGGGCCCGAGTGTCTCTCTCCCATCGATGTTGCTCTCCCTCTGTCCCTCTCCCTCCCACTCTCTAAAAATCATGGAAAAACACCCCCGGAGGAGGATTCACGAAACACAAACGAAGGAAGGAAGATGGCTCCGTGCGCTTCTCCGGGGGAGAGATGGACCCCCGCTCGTCACCTCGGTTCCGCTCCGCCAGGACGCCCGGGGCGAGGGACTCCTGCTCGGGCGGGCCCGACGCTCGGATGTCACGGGAACGGGTTTCCCCCTCACGGGCGTGAAGGGAGCGTGTG
>NC_137783.1:627036-659536 GCF_963455305.1 Plecotus auritus
TGGAAACATCCGTGAGGAGAGCGAATCATGGATCGGCTGCCTCCCGCACGCCCCGCACGGGGGATGGAGCCTGCAACCCGGGCCTGTGCCCTGATCGGGAATCGAACCGTGACCTCCTGGTTCGTAGGTCAACGCGCAACCTCGGAGCCACACCGGCCGGGCCCCAAGGAGGTTTTTAATAAGCCCAATGCCGAAGGGGAGGAATCATTTTCCTATTTGACCACGGCTCTTCCCGGGATAAACTGGTTTTGTGGGAAGCCCGGAGAAGCTGGAGGTGAGAGAAATAATTCACTGTAGAAGTCCCGTGTCCACTATTTCAGCAGCCTGGGCGCATGGAAATGCCAGGGCCCCTCTGCTCGGACGCTCCCCATCTCCGACGGAATCTGTGCCCGAGAGCGATGCCCTCGAGCTTAAAGGAACAGCGAGGTCTCAGAGGCGCAGCCCGCCCGCTCCTCGTGGCTTCCTGCACCGACAGTCACCGACGGAGTAACAACGCAGAATCGGACTCTATCCAGCAGACCTTCGTCCATGGGGCTGGTCACACAAGCGGCTTCTAACGAACCCACAGGAGCGGCCCTCACGCTCCCTCAACACAGGCTTTCTCCACCACCGGCTCCCACAGCAAAGGGCGCCCTCCCGCCCCGGGCCACCTCTGTCACCCACACGAGTTTCCAGCACCAGCTGTTTCCAAACGGAAAACCACTCCTCTCGGCGTCTGCCGGCCAGCAAGAGCTGAGCACCTGGCAGGTACGACTCAAGTTGACTTTAGCCAGTGGAGTATCGGAGGGAGGGAGGGAGAAAGGGAGGAGGGATGGATAGATGAGGGCTGGCTGGGTGGGTGGAGAGATGGATGAAGGGAGGGAGGGAGGAAGGGAGAGAGGGAGGAATGGGTGGAGAGATGGATGAAGGGATGGATGGATAGATGGATGGGGGGTGGATGGATGGGTGGAGAGATGAAGGGATGGATGGGTGGAGAGATGGATGAAGGGAGGGTTGGATAGATGGATGGGGGTGGACAGATTGAGGGAGGAGGGATGAATGTATGAGATGGAGAGATGGGTGGGTGGATGGGTGGTTGGGTGGGTGGATGGATAGATGGATGGGTGAAGAGATGGATGAAGGGATGGATGGAGGGATGGATGGAGGGATGGAAGGAGGATGGATGGGTGGGTGGAGAGATAGATGAATGGAAGGATGGAGGGAGAGAGGGATGGCTGGAGAGATGGATGAAGGGATGGATGGATAGATGGATGGAGAGGTAGATGGATGGAAGGAGGATGGATGGGTGGGTGGGTGGATGTATAGGTAGAGAGATAGATGAAGGGATGAATGGATGGATGGAGGGAGAGAGGGATAGGTGGAGAGATGGATGAAGGGATGGATGGAGGGATGGAAGGAGGATGGATGGGTGGGTAGGTGGGTGGGTGGATGTATAGGTAGAGAGATAGATGAAGGGATGAATGGATGGATGGAGGGAGAGAGGGATGGGTGGAGAGATGGATGAAGGGATGGATGGAGGGATGGAAGGAGGAGGGATGGAAGGAGGATGGATGGAAGGAGGATGGATGGGTGGGTGGGTGGGTGGGTGGGTGGTTGTATAGGTAGAGAGATAGATGAAGGAGTGGATGGATGGATGGAGGGAGAGGGATGGGTGGAGAGATGGGTGAAGGGATGGATGGATGGAAGGAGGATGGACAGAGGGGTGGGTGGTGGGTGGAGGGGATGGGTGGATGAGGGGTAGATGGGTGGACGGATGGAAGGAGGATGGACAGAGGGGTGGGTGGTGGGTGGAGGGGATGGGTGGATGAGGGGTAGGTGGGTGGACGAATGGACAAACATATGAACCAGAAGGACAACTGTTCAAAGGAGGGAGTAGAAGCACGTGTTTGATGCGGCCCCGCCCAGCTCTGCCGCTCCTTCCAGCCCCTCCCTCCCAGGCAGACACTGATTCCGTCGGCAAATGGGAGGAGGAGAGTACTTCCTCGGACCCCGTGACCTAATGCAATGAGAAAACATGAGCTGCTGCGCCCGCCCTACCAGACCCCGACCTGTCCCAAGACTGACATCTAAGGTTTATGGTCTCTTCTCCCCGAAACCCAAAGGAGAGACTCCAGCCCAGAGTTCCACGGAAAACATGGCATCGTGTTACCGCCGTCCCAAAAGCGACCTCGGGGACCCTCTGGCCCAGCGGCTGCTGTGACCAACGTCAGTCACCCAGCAGGTTAAGTGATCTGATCAAGGTCACCCGGCCAGAGGCCGGGCGGGGCTGCCCGAGCCTCCAGCTCCCCCAGCAGGGCCCTCTCTGCCCCCCAGCTGCCCTCTGAACTCTCCCATGGTAACTAAGTCAGAAGTTCAAGATTGACGTGAGCTCAGGACACCGATGACTGCCAACTGTATGTTTATTGATGCAAAAATAAAAAAATAAAAAAACACACAGCCTGTTTCAGCTCCTAGATTAAGTCTCCCAACTCCCTAAAGCTCCCCTAAGGCCTGGGCCTAAGTCTATAATCAGGGCCTTTAAAAATATCACTAATCGGGACATCTGAATGCTTTGAGCCCGGGTGGAGGGCTGTCCCGGAGGCCCCGCCCCACCATCATCTGTTCTCAGTGTTTCATGAACTAAGAGAAATAATCTAACAAAACATGGAGATGGGAGCGAGGGTGTGATTATGGGGGAGGTGGGGGGGGGGGTGGGCAGAGAGAGGGGGTGCTTTAGTTGAGAAATCTCATTAAAACAATGAACTCGCTGACCAGTGAGACGGTCAATAAGAAAAACATTACGCCCTGACCGGTGTGGCTCAGTGGATAGAGAGTCGGCCTGCGGACTGAGGGGGTCCCAGGTTCGATTCCGGTCAGGGGCACGTACCTTGGTTGCGGGCACATCCCCAGTAGGGGGTGTGCAGGAGGCAGCTGATCGATGTTTCTAACTCTCTATCCCTCTCCCTTCCTCTCTGTAAAAAATTAATAAAATATATTTTTTTAAAAAAAAGAAAGAAAAACATTAAAACACATCCGGCAAGTTACCCACATGTGAATGCCAGAGTCCACGGGGAGGTCGGCCAGTTGCCCCATGGGAGCTCCCGGGATCTGCCTTCCAAAGAACCCCTGCGCCTTACCGGCGCGGCTCAGAGGTGGAGCGTTGACCTATGAACCGTAAGGTCAGGGTTCAATTCCCGGTCAGGGCACAGGCCCGGGTTGCGGGCTCCATCCCCCGTCGGGGGCGTGCAGGAGGCAGCCGATCCGTGATTCTCTCTCGCCGTGGATGTTTCGATGTCTCTCTCCTTCTCCCTTCCTCTCTGACATCAATAAAAATATATTTAAAAAAAAAAAAAAGAAAAGAAAGAAAACCCTGCAGTTGCTGGCGAGGCTGTCTGCCCAGAGGGGCCTGAGGAGGCAGCAGGACGCTGGTCGCGGGAGAAGGACGGCGAGCGTTTCGTTCCACAGGAGAATTCCAGAGCGCGGAGGGAGACTGTGGAATGCGGTTTGGTTTTGTTGTTTTGTTGTTTCAATTCTTCTTTTTTTAAATATATTTTATTGATTTTTCACAGAGAGAAAGGGAGAGGGAGAGAGAGTTAGAAACATCGATGAGAGAGAAACATCCATCAGCTGCCTCCTGCACGCCTCCCACTGGGGATGTGCCCGCAACCAAGGTACATGCCCCTGACCGGAATCGAACCCGGGACCCTTCAGTCCGCAGGCCGACGCTCTATCCACTGAGCCACACCGGTCAGGGCACAATTCTTAGAAACTTAAACATAACTAAGAAGCCAACGTTTACCGAGAAATAATCTCGGCCACGTGGCAGTCCCACTTGGAGCAAAGGTGGCCACACACCGTTACCAGCAGATTCATCACGAGAGGATTCGCGATCTCGGCCAAGAACGTTCCAGAACAACCCGGCCTCGCTCCCTGGCACAGGCTCGGGCGTCAGCCACAGGTCCCGACAGGCACGGAACCAAAACAGAACCACCTCGTCTCTCTCTGCACGAGACAGGAGGAGCCGCTGCGTGCAGGGATCTCGATGCAGCCGCCTCGCTCCCCGCCCCCCCCCCCCCCCGCGACCCGTGTCTGCGTGATCGCCCCAAGAACAGAACCTCAAGCTCTTCAGAAACAATCACTTAACCAGGGGTGGGCAAACTTTTTGACTCGAGGGCCACCATGGGTTCTTAAACTGGACCGGAGGGCCGGAACAAAAGCATGGATGGAGTGTTTGCGTGAACTAATATAAATTCAAAGTAAAGGAGCGGAGGGGAGAGCAAGAGAACCCTCCGCTCTTTCGGCTCCGTGGGCCGGATAGAACAGCCAAACGGGCCGGATCCGGCCCGCGGGCCGTCGTTTGCCCACGGCTGGCTTACACACAAGGAGGCGATACAACTCACTCCCCGAAGACGCAGATACACGTCCGCCTCTCTGCTGCCAGGTGACCCGTTCAGACCCAGAACAAGGACCAAGTCCCGCCTCCCCACGCTAACGTACATGGCAACCTTTAAGCCCTCGGCCTGGACGCCCTTTGGAAACCGGCCTTTGAAACGGCCCTTTCTGTCCCGAGAAGGTCGGCCTGGCGGACGGGCGCGTGAGCAGTGGCATTTCCCGGCGGCCAGGCGGCGATGCCTCCATCACAGGGCTGTTCGGCTCCGGGAAACGCCCCGCGCGGGTGAGACGTGCGGTCACCAGCTAGTCAGCTGCCACAATACGACCCGACGATGCCCTTCACCCCTGTGACGGAGGAACCTGGCCAAGGGGGTGGGGGAATCAGGCCAATCCCATCAGCCCCGCAGGGGCTCCGCAGCCTGGGGTTTCCACGGCGACCCCAGATGCTGGTGTTGACGCGGGTCGATGGTCAAGGCCTTGGGGACACCCTGAGGAAGGACGCTGGGGGCTCTGCCCGTCTCCCGGGGAAGGATCTGCGTCTCCTCCTAATGGAGACGTCTGTGTCGAGGGAGATCCCTGAAAGACGTGGGTGAAGCCTGGGATCCCACAAAACGTTCACTCCGTGCCCAGGCGGACGCTCGGCCTCCCTCCAGAGGCGGCCTGCGGGGACAGGCAGGTCTGAGACACGCGATGACACACGTGAAGTAAGAATGGAGTCCGATCCGAAAAACCTGGTGGCTCCGCGGGCTTGGGGGAAAGCGGGAAACGGGCCCGGGGGAGCCCGCCTCTGACCTGGTTCCGTTTGATGAGGTAGAAGGGAAGACCAACCTCAATATTGCCAATCATGCCTAAGAGGTCAAATCAGGCCTGGACGGGACACCCCTCCCCCCACTCCCCACGTCAGGGCCCACATTCAACCTCCCTCCCTTCGTTTTTGATGGTTCATTTTGGCATTGTACCATGCTTTCTGGAATCTAAGAAGAACCTACCACACTGATAAACCTGCTTTTTTTTTTATAGTTAACCATCAAAATTCATTAAACAGCCATCGGGCAAACGGGCAGAGGGGAAAAAATAACCTGCAATGTATAGGGTGTCCCTCCCCCCCCCAACATGCAGACATGTACATTTTTTTTAATATATATATTTTATTGATTTTTACAGAGAGGAAGGGAGAGGGAGAGAGAGTCAGAAACATCGATGAGAGAGAAACATCGATCAGCTGCCTCCTGCACACCCCCTACTGGGGATGTGCCTGCAACCAAGGTACATGGCCTTGACCGGAATCAAACCCGGGACCCTTCAGTACGCAGGCCGACGCTCTATCCACTGAGCCACACCGGTTAGGGCCAAACATGTACATTTTTTTAAAATATTTTATTGATTTCTTATAGAGAGGAAAGGGAGAGGATAGATAGTTAGAAACATCAATGGGAGAGAAACATCGATCAGCTGCCTCCTGCACAGCCCCCACTGGGGATGTGCCCGCAACCAAGGTACATGCCCTTGACCGGAATCAAACCCGGGACCCTTCAGTCCGCAGGCCGACGCTCTATCCACTGAGCCACACCGGTCAGGGCGAAACATGTACATTTTTAATAGCTCAATGGATGTTTCTTCCTTTTCAGATTTAACCCACTGGGATTAATCATTATTCAGACCGTGCATACGTTTTTTGGGGGACACCCTGTATTTTCAGGGCGTAAGACACAGACCTGATACCCACCTGCCCGGAAAGAGAAAAAACTTCGAAAGCCCGGCCCCGTCCCTGTCAGCACAGGGTCCGGGAGCACCATTTGCGAACTTCCCGGGAGAGGAACTCTCAGACACCCGCCCCCCGCCCCGCCGCCCCCCGGCATTTCCCGACAATCAGGAGGTGCCCGAGGAATCAAACTGGACACGCGGGGGGCGGGCGGGGGGGGTCCCAGAAGCTGAAAATGCGAAGAACTCGGTGCTTCTACAATTTTCCCTATTAATCCAGTCAGGCGTTGGGCATCTGAGGTGGGAGACGTTGTGTGAATGGCCACACCCCCTTCCCCCCTTGCCAACTGCCCTGGCCGTGGCACTGCTGGGTCCGCACAGGCCACAGCTGCGTCCCCTCCGCCGCCCCGGGCCGCACCCACAGGGAGTCCGAGCGGCCTAATCACACCGACAGATGGCAGCGGCCGCGGGGCCGGCGCAGAGCCGCTATCGCTCCAAACCACCTCTCGGGTTTCACAGCATCGTTCGAGGCGGCTCCCGGCCGCGGTATCTCCCGGCACAGCTAACACCGGCCCCGGGTCACCGCGGGCCCCGTTTCAGGGCAGAGCTGGTGTCATTCGAGAGCTCATTACAAAGAACCCCGGTGGCCAGGCGAAGGGGTGGCAATTAACTCAACGAGGCTGGCATTCTGGAGGGGGAGCACGCCACTGCCGGCCCGTCTATTCTAACGGCACTGGGGGGTGGGCACTGGGTGGGGGGTGGGCACTGGGTGGGGGGTGAGCACTGGGCGGGGGGTGGGCACTGGGTGAGCACTGAGCGGGGGTGGGCGCTGGGCGGGCGCTGGGCGGGGGGGTGGGCGCTAGGCGGGGGGTGGGCACTGGGCGGGGGCTGGGCGGGGGCTGGGTGCTGGGCGGGGGGTGGGCGCTGAGCGGGGGCTGGGCGCTGGGCGGGGCATGGGCGCTGGGCGGCACTGGGCAGTGGGGCTGGCGTTCAGGATCAAAACCCGGAGGTCTGCCCTGACAGGTGTGGCTCAGTGGGTAGAGCGTCGGCCTGCAGACCAGAAGGTCCCAGGTTTGATTCCGGTCAAGGGCACGGACCTCGGTTGCAGGCTCCTCCCCAGCTGGGCCGTGGTCGGGGTGCCAGTGGGGGGCAACCAAATGAGGTGCTTCTCTCACATCGACGTTTCTCTCTCTGTTCCCCTCGCTCGTCCACGCTCCCTAAACATCAAAGGAAAAATATCCCCAGCTGAGGATTTAAAAAAAAGAAGAAAACTCAGATATCTGCGGCCGGCTGTCCTTCTGAATCAGCAGACAGAGATTCCGTTCGCCCGGCCTACTCGTTACGTAACCTCCACCTTGCTGTTACACGTTATTATTTCCCACGTCTGGGATCCGCACATCGATCAGACGCGCAGGCCTGGTACTGATCGCCAGGGCAACGCCGCCACAACCGGGCTGGCAGAATCAGATGTCCCCCAACCAGTAGCCATGACACCCCCATGCGGGCACTGCTTCAGAGCCGTGAACAGGAGGGCCAGCCTGCTCTCCCCGCCCACCCCCCCCACCCCTGGGCACCGGCCGAGGAGCTCTGACAGGCACCCGGCCCACAGCTGAATCGCAGCCTTGCCTTTCGCTCCCTGATCGGTGCGTTTCCGCTCAACAAAACGGGGAACACTCTTCTCCCCGCCTGCCCCATCGGGTCATGGGGGGCGCCGACGGAGCCGGCAGCCGCCGGCACGTACCCCGCCCGGACAGACCTCCTCCGTGGCCTCTCGCTGCCTCCCCGGCCGGAGCCAGAGCGCTGATGAGAAGCGAGCGATGTTCTCCGAGGCACAGGCTTTACCATGAACTACGGTAACCTCGTTAGCAGCCGGATCGCCGAGGAAAGCGCTCACGCACCCACCGCCCCCTGTTTTATGAGCAGCCCCCCAGAGCCCCTGCCTGGGGAGACCTGTGCATGGAACCCGAGCCAGTGGTTCTCCCTCCTGAGGGCACCCCAACCTCCCCCACCCCCCAAGTTTCTCTCCAGCAGGTCTGGGCGGGGCCCGAGAATGTTCATTCCCAACAAGTTCTCGGTGACGCTGATGCGTGAGCCCCCCCCCCCCCCCAGGCTTGCTCGGGCCAGAAGGCAAGTCTGTCTAAACCAAAACATCTCCCTCTCTGCCCACACTGCTGAGACTCGGGGAGAAACCCAACCCCCCACTTCGGGAGCACGCCCCTGGGGTGCCCGACAAGAGCCCTTTCTCGTCTTCCTCTGGAAAGCCCTGGGCCTGTTGGAATCGCGAATTGTCTGTATTATTTAGGCCAGGGGTCCTCACACTTTTTATTTATTTATTTTTTTTAATATATTTTATTGATTTTTTACAGAGAGGAAGGAAGAAGGATAGAGAGTCAGAAACATCGATGAGAGAGAAACATCGATCAGCTGCCTCTTGCACACCCCCTACCGGGGATGTGCCCACAACCAAGCTACATGCCCTTGACCGGAATCGAACCCGGGACCCTTCAGTCCGCAGGCCGACGCTCTATCCACTGAGCCAAACCGGTTTTGGCAGTCCTCACACTTTTTAAACAGGGGGCCAGCTCCCTGTCCCTCAGACCGTGGGAGGGCCGGACTATAGTTTAAAAAAAAAACTATGAACAAATTCCTAGGTGCACTGCGGGCCCGGGACGCGTCGGCTGCTCAGCAGGACAGGCAGCGGCCCCCGGCGGGCCGGATCCATGTCCTCGGCGGGCCGCCTGTGGCCCGCGGGCCGTCGTGTGAGGACCCCTGATTAGGCCTTGCTTAGATTTATCCCGCGAACCAAGGTCCTTCGGAGGAAATGCAGCGTATACATCCACGCCACGGATGCCGGTGACGGACGTGAGGTCACCCTGGAAGCCTCCGGGCCGCGCGCTCGGGAGACACAACTAACTCGGTTTTACCTTCTTTACCGAACACGCGCAAGTACTTCTCCGAGCGTCGCGCCGACACGAACTCACGGAAGCCTCCCGGGACATCCATCGGGGGTCGTTACCATGCCCACGTTACAGCTGAAGAAACCGAGGCACCGAATCGAAGGACTTGCCCCGGACGCCCGCCTCCGAAGACGTGGCCCGGGATCCGCACCCAGGCCGTCCACCTCCGAGCGGCCACGCTCTCCCCGGCCCAGGCCTCTCCCGGGTCGGCGCTCGGGAGTAACTGCCTTCAATGGCAAACGGTACTCCTGGGCCCTTCCCCTCGGCAAGCTAAGGCACACCGTCCTCGCTCTGCACAGCACGCGGTGTGCTTAACAGCCAGTAAGATGCCTCCGCACCACCCAGATCATCCCTTTCCTTTTATTGACGTCAGAGAGGAAGGGAGAGGGAGAGAGAGAGAGAGAAACATCCATGATGAGAGAGACTCATGGATCAGCTGCCTCCTGCACGCCCCCTACTAGGGATGAGCCTGCAACCTGGGCCTGTGCCCTTGACCGGGAATCGAACAGAAACCTCCTGGTTCATAGCTTGATGCTCAGCTGCTGAGCCACCCCGGCTGGGCCCGGACCATCCTTGGTGATGGGGCCACCCTCCACCTTTGCAGGATGTTTTAGCAGTGCCCTTGGCCTCTACCCACAAGATGCCACAGCACCCCCCCTCCGCTGTGTGACCACCAAACGTGGCCACGTGGCCCCCCAGGGGAGGGGGCAGAAGGCGCATTCCCCCCCCCCCGCCCCCGTGGAGACCCGCGGGGCGAGCCAAGCACCATCCATCCCTCCAGACGGAGAACGCAGGCTGCGGCGCGGAGCTGCTCCGTCTCCAAACAGGGAGACGCCGAAGGGACAGAGGAAAGCAAGTCGCCCCGAGCTCCCGAAGGCAGCGGCTCGCTGGCCGGAAAGAAAAGGCAGACAGTGGCGAAGGGTGCACAGTGGCGCTGGTTTATTCTCAGGGTTGGGAGCCAGGAAAGCAGACACAGCGGGGAAGGGAAGGGAAGGGGAGGGGGGGGGGGGGGGCGCGGCATCGCGAAGCAGCGGCAGGAAGCGGTGGGAGCCGGCGGCCCGCCAGGCGCTCCTCACGGGACCTCCGGGACAGCGTTACTTACTCTTGTTGCTGTTCTCACTGACAAAGTCCTCGGAGCCGTCCGTGTCGTCCTCGTCGTCCCCGGAGGCAATGGCATCTGCACGCGAGAGAACACAGCCAGGTCGTGTTGGTGCCGAGCCAGAGGCGCCGCCCCGCGCCGCCGTCCCCGGGGGGCCGGGACGCCGACCCCCCCAGGGACCAGCCAGGACGCTGAGACGCGTCAGGTTAAGACGGTCTCAGTGGCTCGACTTTCCTCTCCCGGGGACGCTCGGTCTAGCGCAGGGGTGGGCAAACTTTATGACTCGAGGGCCACCATGGGTTCTCAAGCTGGACCGGAGGGCCGGAACAAAAGCATGGATGGAGTGTTGGTGTGAACTAATGTAAATTCAAAGTAAAGGAGCGGAGGGGAGAGCAAGAGAACCCTCCGCTCTTTCGGCTCCGCGGGCCGGATAGAACAGCCGAACGGGCCGGATCCGGCCCGCGGGCCGTCGTTTGCCCACGGCTGGGCTAGCTCCTGATCCTCCGTGATTTCTGCTGCCGCACTAGCTGCACCCTGTAGAAGACTGGACCTGGGACACCGGATTTGTAAGCTTCAAATGGTATGCGAGTCCCCAGCAAACTCCCAGATTCCCTCAAACCCACAGACGCTTCCCAGCAAAACCTGTGGGCGCTCAGGGCCCCCCCTCTAGGAAGGCATGCGTCCCTAGAAACTCGCAGCCTCCCTGTGGCCTTCGACCGTTTCCTAACATTCTGAAAACAACACGTTAAACACGGCCACGGAGCGGGAGGCCTGGCAGTGCCCCCACACCCCCCGCTCGCCGCAGGAAAGAAAAATCCAGGAGGGACACTCCAAGTTTGATAAAATGAATCCGAAAACGTCAGCATCCGAATTTCAATCCTGTTCAAAATGCCAAGGATGCGGGGTGGGGGCGGGGGGGGGGGTGGCTTGATTTTTAGAGACGAGAAGGAGGGGGAGAGACGGAAAGAGAGACACATCGATGGGAGAGAGACACATCGATGGGTCGCCTCCCGCACGCGCCCTGACCGGGGCGCGGGGTCACACCCAGGAGGACCCTTCAGCCCACAGGCCCACGCTCTAACCGTTGAACCCACTGGACAGGGTGAGAATCCCGTCACTTTTAATGACCAGCCTCCCTGGTCCCCAGAAAGAATTTCAAAAGCAGGCGAATAGCCCAAGGGAAGCTCTGTGCCCGAATCCACCAACAGGTCCCCCCATGGCGCCACTTGCCCAACGAAACGTTACCCAGAGCCCTGGGCCGCGGGGATCCGGGGCTGAGCATCGACCTGGGAACCAGGAGGTCAGGGTTCAATTCCCGGTCAGGGCACAGGCCCGGGTGGCGGCTCGATCCCCAGGGTGGGCCGTGCAGGAGGCAGCCGATCCATGACTCTCTCTCATCGTTGATGTTTGTTTCTCTCTCTCTCTCTCTCGCTCGCTCGCTCGCTCGCTTTCCCTTCCTCTCTGAAATCAATAGAAATATACAAACTGTTACATTCCACCCAGAAAACGCTACGAAGAAGAGACAGCAGGGGCCCGGGGCCCACTCACCTGTGACATTCACCATGAAGTAGCCAGTCTCACTGTCCACCGTCCTAACAGCCGTGCAGGCATAGAGGCCAGAGTCTCTGGGCGTGGCGCCCTTGATCTGCAAATACTCCCCAATAAGCACTGTCCTATTGTTGGGCCCCAAGGGCACCCCATCCTTAGTCCAACTGATCCGGGCGGCACCTCGCAGCCGGCAGCGCAACTCTAGCGACTCCCCGGGCGCGGCCACATAGACGTCGGGCTGGGAGATTTGGTATTTGGTCGGCGGCTCTGCAGAGGGTGGGAGAGAGGAGGCGGAGAGAGGAGGCGGAGACAGCGGAGAGGAAGAGGAGAGAACGTCCACAAGGTCAGTGGAGGCCCCGTACTCCCAGGAGAGCAGGTCTCGTCTGCAAAGGGCCCCAGCGGGCTGGCCTCTCCCCGCCACCCCAGGGAGCCACGTCCCCAGGGAGCCAGGTCCCCCAGGAGCCAGGTCCCCCAGGAGCCAGGTCCCCCAGGAGCCAGCACCCCCAAGAGCCAGCACCCCAGGAGCCAGGTCCCCCAGGAGCCAGGTCCCCCAGGAGCCAGCACCCCCAAGAGCCAGGACCCCAGGAGCCAGGACCCCCAAGAGCCAGGACCCCAGGAGCCAGGACCCCAGGGAGTCAGGACCCCAGGAGCCAGCACCCCAGTAGCCAGCACCCCAAGAGCCAGGTCCCCCAGGAGCCAGCACCCCCAGGAGCCACGTCCCCAGGGAGCCAGGTCCCCCAGGAGCCAGGTCCCCCAGGAGCCAGGTCCCCAGGAGCCAGGACCCCAGGGAGTCAGGACCCCAGGAGCCAGCACCCCAGGAGCCAGGTCCCCCAGGAGCCAGGTCCCCCAGGAGCCAGCACCCCCAGGAGCCAGGACCCCCAGGAGCCAGGTCCCCCAGGAGCCAGCACCCCCAGGAGCCAGCACCCCCAGGAGCCAGGACCCCCAGGAGCCAGCACCCCAGGAGCCAGCACCCCCAGGAGCCAGGACCCCAGGAGCCAGGACCCCCAGGAGCCAGGACCCCCAGGGAGCCAGGACCCCAGGAGCCAGGACCCCCAGGAGCCAGGACCCCCCAGGAGCCAGGACCCCCAGGAGCCAGGACCCCCAGGAGCCAGGACCCCCAGGAGCCAGGACCCCCAGGAGCCAGCACAGGGCCCTCGGGCAGAGCTGAGGGTCTGAAGCAGGAACCCGAAGGAGCACCTGCAGAAGCTGCCCCCACAGCGAAGAACCCAAGACCCAGCGCGAACAGACCCTGGACAAGGACCCTGGACGAGGACCTGGATGAGGACCCTGGACGAGGACCCTGGACGAGGACCCTGGACGAGGACCTGGACGAGGACCCTGGACGAGGACCCTGGACGAGGACCCTGGACGAGGACACGCCACCCACAGCTGCTCGCAATGCAATCCGCAGAGTCCACTCAGGGGCATTTCTCACGTGAGGATGTGTGTTCAACCAACATTTTCACTCAACATGACTGCATGGCTGTGTCCACACGCACAGACACGCATTCTCTCACACGCACATACATACACACACGCACACATACATACATACATACACACACACACACACACACACACACACACACACACACACCCCTATTTCCTGTGCTAGACTTTCCTGTTGTCACGGAGCCCAGCTTCCTCACAACCTCAGACCCCGCACACCAACGGGTCTGTCCGTGAGGCTGCCATCTGGCTCCCACGAGCTCGCGGCTCCACGGGAAGCGGCTGGACGGAAGGAAGCAGGGATGCTGTGCGCGGGGAGCTGGGCGAGCGGTTTCTCTAACACGTAAAAGCCTGGAGCCCCGACGGCAGAACCGCAACGTAAAACGCCCCGGACAGCGAGAGGCCGTCTCCCTGGTGCTTCACCGGACCCCGACCCGAAGCCGGACCCCGACCCCCAGCCGGACCCCGACCCCCAGCCGGACCCCGACCCCCAGCCGGACCCCGACCCGAAGCCGGACCCCGACCCGAAGCCGGACCCCGGCCCGAAGCCGGACCCCGGCCCACAGCCGGACCCCGACCCCCAGCCGGACCCCGACCCCCAGCCGGACCCAGACCGCCAGCCGGACCCCGACCCGAAGCCGGACCCCGACCCACAGCCGGACCCCGACCCGAAGCCGGACCCCGACCCACAGCCGGACCCCGACCCGAAGCCGGACCCCGACCCACAGCCGGACCCCGACCCACAGCCGGACCCCGACCCGAAGCCGGACCCCGATCCGAAGCCAGACCCCAACCCGAAGCCAGACCCCGACCCGAAGCCGGACCCCGATCCGAAGCCAGACCCCGACCCGAAGCCGGACCCCGACCCGAAGCCGGACCCCGACCCCCAGCCGCTGCCGACACCTGCCAACAGGCCACGCTGGAAGCTGGTCCCTCCCTGCCACCTCCCTCCCCCTCCGCACAGGCCGGCTCCAGCTCCTGGGCCTTGTTCCCCTGGGGCTCAACGTGCTGTCCTTCAAGGCCCCCCCGCAGCCCCCCCACACCCCCTCCCCCCGCATGAGGCTGGCCCCAACAGGAAGTGAAGGGGACGCGTCCCTCCTGTGTCTCTCCTCAGGGATGTTTCCATCTCTCCGTCCCTCTCCCACCCTCTCTGAAATCAATAAAAATGTATTAAAAAAATAAATAAGATTAAAACAGCAGGATGAGAAGGCGCCCCGACACCTGGTCAGAAAATGAGTGGGGAGCCCCCGCCTGCCCTGAGCTGGGGCCCCTCCCCCTCCTCTAAACACTCCTTAGGCCATCCTTCCTGGGAGGCTGACGGGGGGCGGGGGGGGTCTGAACAGCTCCGACTGGGAGGAGAAGGAGCCTGAGGCAGATCAGGTGGGAGAGGTCATGACTCAGTCTGGGTGTGACATCACGCTGATGTCACCAGCTATGAGCTGTATGCGTCCACCTCTCAGGAAACAGATTCTCACTGTGTGAGGGACTCTCAAGAGGTCCAGAGAATCTGTGGCTTAGGGGCTCCATCACACCGTTCCACCAAGCACCCCCCAATGTCACCTCCAGCACCCCCCGATGTCACCTCCAGCACCCCCGATGTCACCTCCAGCACCCCCCGATGTCACCTCCAGCACCCCCCGATGTCACCTCCAGCACCCCCCGATGTCACCTCCAGCACCCCCGATGTCACCTCCAGCACCCCCCGATGTCACCTCCAGCACCCCCCCATGTCACCTCCAGCACCCCCCGATGTCACCTCCAGCACCCCCCGATGTCACCTCCAGCACCCCCGATGTCACCTCCAGCACCCCCCGATGTCACCTCCAGCACCCCCTGATGTCACCTCCAGCACCCCCGATGGTTACCTCCAGCACCCCCCGATGTCACCTCCAGCACCCCCCGATGTCACCTCCAGCACACCCCGATGTCACCTCCAGCACCCCCCGATGTCACCTCCAGCACCCCCGATGGTCACCTCCAGCACCCCCCGATGTCACCTCCAGCACCCCCCGATGTCACCTCCAGCACCCCCCGATGGCACCTCAGCACCCCCGATGGCACCTCCAGCACCCCCCGATGTCACCTCCAGCACCCCCGATGTCACCTCCAGCACCCCCCATGTCACCTCCAGCACCCCCCGATGTCACCTCCAGCACCCCCCGATGGCACCTCAGCACCCCCGATGTCACCTCCAGCACCCCCCGATGTCACCTCCAGCACCCCCGATGTCACCTCCAGCACCCCCCGATGTCACCTCCAGCACCCCCCGATGTCACCTCCAGCACACCCCGATGTCACCTCCAGCACCCCCGATGTCACCTCCAGCACCCCCGATGTCACCTCCAGCACCCCCGATGTCACCTCCAGCACCCCCCGATGTCACCTCCAGCACCCCCGATGTCACCTCCAGCACCACCCCCCATGTCACCTCCAGCACCCCCGATGTCACCTCCAGCACCCCCCGATGTCACCTCCAGCACCCCCCGATGGCACCTCCAGCACCCCCCGATGTCACCTCCAGCACCCCCCGATGTCACCTCCAGCACACCCCGATGTCACCTCCAGCACCCCCGATGTCACCTCCAGCACCCCCGATGTCACCTCCAGCACCCCCCGATGTCACCTCCAGCACCCCCGATGTCACCTCCAGCACCACCCCCCATGTCACCTCCAGCACCCCCGATGTCACCTCCAGCACCCCCCGATGTCACCTCCAGCACCCCCCATGTCACCTCCAGCACCCCCCGATGTCACCTCGGACAAGGGCTGAGCGGGGAGCTGCTCCAGGTGACACCGCTTGGCCGCACCAGCGCCAGCAGCGCCCGCTCCCCTCTTTACGATGTTTGCCTACAACGTCTGCCGTGCGGTGTTTGAATGGCGCCCACATGCAAACAGAGAACAGATGGGAAGCCCGCGGCCCGCCCGGCCCAATCACTTCGTGGGGCGCGGACGGCAGATTGAAACGGTGAGGGAGGAGGAAGGCAGCTGGGCCCGTGGGACACTCGGCGGATCGCACTCCACAAACGGAGCCGTTCTTTTCAACGTCGAGATTCATCGCAGCCGAAACCGGTTTGGCTCAGTGGATAGAGCGTCGGCCTGCGGACTGAAGGGTCCCAGGTTCGATTCCGGTCAAGGGCATGTACCTTGGTTGCGGGCACATCCCCAGTGGGAGGTGTGCAGGAGGCAGCTGATCGATGTTTCTCTCTCATCGATGTTTCTAACTCTCTATCCCTCTCCCTTCCTCTCTGTAAAATATCAATAAAATATATTTAAAAAAAAAAAAGATTCATCGCAGCTGAGAAACAGGAACCCCGCTTCGGGGATGAAGTGGGGCCCTGGCCTGTGTGGCGCAGTGGACAGAGCGTCGGCCTGCAGACTGAAGGGTCCCGGGTTCGATGCCGGTCGAGGGCACGGACCTCGGTTGCAGGCTCCTCCCCAGCCCAGGCCCTGGTCAGGGTGCGTGCAGGAGGCACCCCATCGATGTGTCTCTCACATCGGTATTTCCCGCTCTCTTCCACTCTCTCTAAAGATCAATGGACAGCCCTGACCGGTGTGGTTCAGTGGATAGAGCGTCGGCCTGCAGACTGAAGGGTCCCGGGTTCGATTCCGGTCAAGGGCATGCACCTTGGTTGCGGGCACATCCCCAGTGGGAGGTGTGCAGGAGGCAGCTGATGGATGTTTCTCTCTCGTTGATGTTTCTAACTCTCTATCCCTCTCCCTTCCTCTCTGTAAAAAATCAATAAAATATATTTTTTAAATAAAAAAAATAAAAATCAGCCGAAACCGGTTTGGCTCAGTGGATAGAGCATCGGTCTGCGGACTAAAGGGTCCCGGGTTCGATTCCGGTAAAGGGCATGTACCTTGGTTGCGGGCACATCCCCAGTGGGAGGTGTGCAGGAGGCAGCTGATCGATGTTTCTCTCTCATCAATGTTTCTAGCTCTCTATCCCTCTCCCTTTCTCTCCGTAAAAAATCAATAAAATATATTTAAAAAATAAAAATAAAAAGGAGATAAAGCCATGATGTCCCCACCATCATGTCAGAAGTGACTACCCGGGCGCGGCCTGGCTCAGGCGCAGACGCACCGACGGAGCTGGCGTTCCCGCTCAGACACCCCACAGCGTTGCCGTGACAAGAACAGACACGCCAAAGAACAAAACCCTGGCAGCACACGCGGCGTCGACGGAGAACACGCCTGTTCTTAGTGTGGGAGGGAGAAACCCGCGCTTCGCACACATAAAACATGAAAGTCTCCACCAAGAAGCGTGGCCGGCAGAGACGGGACAGACAGACAGACAGGCGTCAGGGCACCCGCCGGGAGCCCAGGGGGTGGGAGCGTTGGCCCCACCTGCCAAGGGATGCAGGTTCGGTGCAGGGTCAGCGTGCACGCCGTGAGGAGCCCTCACCTGGCCCAGGCAGCGCCCCTGCGGGTGCTCAGAACTCCGTCCGGGACATTCCGATCCCCCACCGCTGCGGCTCCCCTCCTCCCCGCCAGTGGCACGGCAAGTCCCTGCTTGCAGGCTCCCATTTCTACCTGCCGGCGGCGGGGACGCGTCCCCTGCATGTCTACGAGCCTTACCCCTCCCCCTGCCCCTCCGCTGCCTCTGGCTGGCGTCAGCTTGGAATCAACATGCTCCCCCCGCCCTCTGCCCGGAGCCCCTCTCCCCCCCGCCCGCTGCCCCCCAGCCCACCCGCCCCACAGCCCCTCCCCCATTGATTCCACCTCTGAAGCAGCCTCAAAAGACAGGCCCAGGCCACACCCCCACCGGTTCTACAAATGCCCTCTGCCCGCCCCTCACCATCACCCACGGTCCACCGTGGGCCACCCGAGTGACCTTCTGCAAAGCAAATCTAACCTCCGCTTAAAAAAATAAAAATAAAAAAGCCAGACCAGCCGGCGTGGCTCAGTGGTTGAGCGTCGACCTAGGAACCAGGAGGTCACGGGTTCGATTCCCAGTCAGGGCACAGGCCCGGGTTGCGGGCTTGATTCCCAGCGTGGGGCGTGCAGGAGGCAGCCGATCAGAATCCTCTCTCGTCGCTGATGTTTCTATCGCTCTCTCCCTCTCCCTTCCTCTCTGAAATCCATAAAAATATTTTAAAAAGAAGGAAAAAGAGGGGACAGACCCCGCCACACCCTGACAAGGTAGAGCCAGGAGCATCCCTCGCATTAGGCCCCGACCCCCGCCCACCCTCCCGCTCACGCCCTGGGCTTCCGGTCCTCACAGGCACGTGCCCTCGGCGGGCACCTCCTCAGCCTCAAAGCCCAGCGCCAACACCACGTCCTCTGCCAACCCCGGTGCCCATGCCAACAGACGCCTGCTCCCACCTCCATGGCCCGGCCTGTCTCTCCACCCAGGACAGCCGCAGCCAGCCCACCTTCTCCCCTCACCCACCCACCTGCTCCTCCCTCTGAGAGCTGGGGGGGCCAGGGCAGCGTTCAGGCCGTATTTTTGCATGAAGGCCCCGGGGCAGGCTGGGAAAACACAGCGTGCGTGCGCAGTTTCTGCATCGGGAGGGGTGGGCTGGCCCAGGGTCTGCATTCCCACAGGTTCCCAGGTAACCCTGAGGTGCTGCCCCCCATCCCCCCACCCCACCCCCCGCCGCCCTGGCAGGGCGTCTGTGACGGGCCGTGTCCGCCTGGCAGGCCCCTGCACATCCTGAACCTCAGAGTCCTGGTTTCTAGCACGGGCTACACAGGATGGCCTAACTGCCGGCCAAGGTCACCTCAAGGACAAACCGCAGGCTGCCTGGGAGGGCCTTGGGAAACCCTCCGGCGGGGGCGCCTCCGAGAGACAGCGCCCCTCTCCTCGGTGACGAATGCCTTGGCCGACCACTGTTCTAGAGGAGGGCCTGATGGGCAAGGCTGTTTTTTTCCAGCCCCACAGAACCTCAATCTGCACTCCTCCGACTGAAGAACGGGGTTTTCTTCCAAAGGGACAGATCGGTCCCGTCCGATGTGTCAGTTACCGAAGTGGGGGCTTCTGGAATGCCCCCAAGAGAACCTTGTGGGCGTGGCCATGGTCGACACCGCGCACACCTGCTCCATCACTCTGGCAAGGACGATAGGCCGGCGGCTTGGAGCACCGCTGCCGGTTCACCCATCCAGCAAAGGGGGGCCACCATAACCCCACGGGGTTCCCCTTGACAACAGGATCCCAGCAGGACCGGGGTGACTTATCACAGCCCCACAGCATGCTGGGAATAACCCTGAGCCCCCGACCCCCAAAGGGGAGGGGGCCTCACACGGCTCACGCGCTCAGGACCTGGGTTACAGCCCGTGGGGTGCACGGCCTGGTTTCTGGAAAGGGAGCCTCAAGCCAGCAGTGGGACCCCATCCCAGAGGCCCGTTTCAGGGTCCCTCGACTTCCCACACTCCCGTCACCTGCGGCTCCTGGAAGGGCTGGCTGCCCCGGGACCGGCTCCCCTCCCCCAACACGGACGTCAGCAGCCATGAAGGATGCACGCTGCGTGGATACATCTGCCCTACAAACCCCTTCAAGGTCCGATCCCATCTGACGTTCCCCCGGGGCCCTGGGACAGGCCCTCGCGCTTCAGTCCGAACCTGGGGAACAAACGAGGCTTTTGAAAGCAGCTCCAGGGATAGAGCAAAGAGACGGTCCGAGGGGGCGGGGCTCGGGGGGTCAGGGAGGGAAGGCCCTGCTGCCTGGCGCTCTCAGCTCCAGAGCTCGGACTCCAGGGCGCATTGTTCAGCAAGTTTACTTAAAGGGCTCCGCCTCTCCTTTCCCAGCAGGACCCCGTCCCAGCCCTGCTCCGAGCCCACAGAAGTGTCCCCCACCCCCATCCCCCACCCCCGTCCCAGCCCCGCAGCGTCCCAGCCACTTGCAAACGCAGGGACAGCAGCTGGGGGCTGAGAAGCAGATGGTGCTGCTCATGTGAATGGGTTTGGCCCCCCAGCTCGGCCCCTGCGAGTTCGGGCCTGGCTGAGCCGGCAGGCGGCTGGAGTGACCTCTGGGAGAGGTGTCCCTCCTCATCGGGCGGGCCGAGGGGCCCGGTCCCAGGCGGGGGAGGCCACAGGGATGGCTTTCCTCCCAGCGGCGATTTGCAGAGAAAAGAAACATTGCCCCCAGGGGAATCCTCAGCCCGGGATTGAAACCGCATTAATTCAGGAAATTCCAAATTAAGATAGGCGCCACGGGGTTAACCTTTCTCCCCGCCGCCGAAGCCGCGAATTTGCATAGAGGTAAAAGCTGCAGAAACACAAACCTCCCGAGCTTCCGGCTCCCAGCCAGCCCCTCCCGACCCGCTGGGACCTCGCACCCAGGCCTAACAGGGCTGTGCGGGCTCGGCGGCTCCGTGGGCTCCGCGTGGACGGACCCTTCTGACACCAAGACTGCACCCCTCTCCACGAGAGGCCTCCCTCCGAGACGGGAGCTAAATCTCCGCCCAGGTCCACCGGCTCCCTGGTCGCCTCCTGCCTCCTCCCCCGGCCTGGCGAGAAACCGCGGCCGGTGTGGCTCCGTGGCGTGGCTCCGTGGTGTGGCTCTGTGGTGTGGCTCTGTGCTGGAGCGTCGACCTAGGAACCAGGAGGTCAGGGTTCATTTCCCGGCCAGGGCACGTGCCCAGGTTGCGGGCTCGATCCCATGTGGGGCGTGCAAGGAGGCAGCCGATCCGTGAATCTCTCTCATCACGGATGTTTCTCCCTCTCTCTCCCTCCCTCTCTGAAATCGATACAAATATAATTTTTTAAAAAGAAACTGCAGGCGGGAGAGGGCGGCCTGCCCGTGGCCCCCCCCTCCCCTGCCACACCTTGCAGGGTGGGTGGGCGCGGAAGGACGGGGTGGGCCGCCCCCTGGAAGGTGAGCCTCCTGGGAGCACCCAGAGCAGACCTTCCCGGGAAGCCTCCGCACGGAACTGGGTTCGCTTTAAAAAGGGGCCCTTCTCCCCTGGGGACCCCCTTCCTGGCGCCAGAGGAAGTGTGGGTGCTGCTGCCTCTGCCCTTCCGTTCTTGGAATTTTTTCCCCCCTTTTCGTGTTTTCTGGCCTCGGCCCCGACCCTAGCAAGGCCAGGCCCGTGTTCCTCATCTCCTTGGTGACGGGCGGCGGGCCCCCGGTGCAGGTGGCCCCCGGTGCAGGTGGCTGCGACCCACCCTCCAATCAGAAGCGCTGAGGGGGCGGTCAGGATGACAACCGGAAAACGAACGCTCGGCCCTGGCCCGTGTGGCTCAGTGGTCAGAGCAGCCGTCCTCGGACGGAAGGGTCCCGGGTTTGATTCCGGTCAAGGGCACGTGTACCTTGGGTTGCAGGCTCGATCCCCAAACCCGGTCAGGCTGGTGTGGGGTGCAGCCCAATTGATGTGTTTTTCTCACATCAATGTTTCTCTCTCTCTCTCTTTTTCTCAAAAAAAAAAAAAAAGGAAAACGTGTCCGTGGATAACGATTAAAAAGAGAAAAAAGCAGATGAAAGAAGGAAAACTAACCTTCAGCAGCACCCGGCAGCACCGGGACAGGAAGCTGGGTGGCCCGCTCTTGTCCCCCGGGAGCCCGAGGAGCGAACAGCTCATCATCACTAGACCAGCCCCTTCCCGCCCCAAACGCCTGGGTCGCTACCTGGGACTCAGCAGCCTCCCTACCCCGCAGCCTCAGCCACCGGAGGCCATTCTAGAAGAATCGCAAAGTGGTGATTACCGGGTCGTTCCTATTGCCTGTGATTTTTCTTCAAGTAGCTTTGCAGGCGTCCTCAAACGACGGCCCGCGGGCCACAGGCGGCCCGCCGAGGACATGGATCCGGCCCGCCGGGGGCCGCTGCCTGTCCTGCTTAGCAGTCGACGCGTCCCGGGCCCGCAGTGCGCATAGGAATTTGTTCATAGTTTTTTGTTTTTTTTTAAACTGTAGTCCGGCCCTCCAACGGTCTGAGGGACAGTGAACCGGCCCCGTTTAAAAAGTTTGAGGACCGCCAAAGCCGGTGTGGCTCAGTGGATAGAGCGTCGGCCTGCGGACTGAAGGGTCCCGAGTTCGATTCCGGTCAAGGGCATGTACCTTGGTTGCGGGCACATCCCCAGTAGGAGGTGTGCAGGAGGCAGCTGGTCGGTGTTTCTCTCTCATCGATGTTTCTAACTCTCTATCCCTCTTCCTTCCTCTCTGTAAAATATCAATAAAATATATTTTTAAAAAGATAAAATAAAATAAACTTTCCTTGCCAACACGCACGGCTCCCTCCTCAAGAAGTGTGTGCCCCACTATTCCTGTGGGGGCTGCACCAACTTTCCGAAACGGGGGTCAACCCGGAACCCTGGCCCCGCAGGACGGCAAGCCACGCAGGACGGCAAGCCGCGGTGTCCAGACTTGCAAACGCCGCCGGAGGTGACAGAGAGGGTGGGGCACACCCAGGGGCTAAGAGCCCCTCTCCAGTGTAATTGATGCAAATTCGGATTAATCAGTGGGCACGGCAGGTACACGCCCCAAAGGCTGGCTTTCAATCCTGCATCTGTTTTCTGCGCCGAGGAAGTGGGCTGGGGTAGAGCGGAAACTATCTTTTCAGCGGAATTATCATTTAAGCAGAAATTATCACTTACTGAGCCCTACCTACCTCAGGTGGGACTGCACATCCCTTTTGCATTTAATCTTCATTTCCGAGAGAGAGAGAGAGAGAGAGAGAGAGAGAGAGAGAGAGAGAGAGAGAGATAGCATCCGCCCCATTTTCGATAAAGAAAGGGAGGCTCAGAGAGGTTATCTAACTCGCCCAAGGTCAGGCCACCGGCAGGTAGCGGACATGCCTGCCATTCAAAGTGACTGCATCCATTTTTGTGGGGTTTTTTTTAAATGTCAGATGCGGCCCTGACCGGTGTGGCTCAGTGGATAGAGCGTCGGCCTGCGGACTGAAGGGTCCCGGGTTCGATTCCGGTCAAGGGCATGTACCTTGGTGGCGGGCACATCCCCAGTGGGGGGTGTGCAGGAGGCAGCTGATCAATGTTTCTCTCTCATCGATGTTTCTAACTCTCTCTCCCTCTCCCTTCCTCCTCTCTGTAAAAAAATCAATAAAATATATTTAAATAAATAAATAAGTAAAAGTCAGATGCGGAATTTCATTTTAGAAGGGATTCTTGGTCTTTGGAAGAGGTGCGTAAATTTAAGTTTGAAGCATTTGTACCATTTAGGATATACATGGCGTCCCCCCCAAAAAAATGAATGCGCACTTTAACCGCTGGTAGCTCAATTCTGAAAACGAAATGTATCTCCCTAAGCACCGCCTTTGTAATGATTCCAGTGTGAGTGTGCATTGTCCGGGGCACCCTATATGTTCCGGTCTCTCCTCCTAGGCGAAGCGGTGTATCAGCCACACCAGTAAGGACACCCACCGCTCTCCTTCCCCAGTCCATGGGGGTTCTCCCGGGACGCTGTCTTCTGACCCCGTAACCCACGCTCACCAAGACCTGAGATCCCACGTGTTCCCGCGTCCTGTTCAGACGGACGTGGGATCGACAGTCGTGAGCTGGACCAGGGGTTCAAGAAGCGCGCAGGCCCAGCTTGGCGCCGTGACTCCTGGCTACGTGACCCCCACGAGGTGGCAGAGGTGCAGAATGGGGGGTGGTCACGGGTGGCCTTCCGAGACGGACAGAATGAGCGGCTCGCACGCGACGTGTGAAACCCACCGCGGTGCGCGCTCCCCAGACCCCAAGCGGCTGAAACCGCCCGCCTCCCAACCGGCCCGGAGGCGGGGTCTGCCCAGGAGGAAGGCTCCTTCCCATGGCGGCGCGGAGGGTGCACGGGTGCATGCCGACCTCACCTCTACGACCTCACCTCTACGGAGCCCCGTGGCACCACCCACCAGAGCGGCTGAGACGTGGGGTTTTCTATCGCGCCCTGAGAAGGGGCAGCAATGGGTCAGAGTGCGGGGTTGGGGGGACGAAAACTTCCACCAGGGAAAAGGGGCCTGTGTGGCTCAGCAGGAGGCAGCCCCGAGGCATGCTGGACTCTCTGAGAGGTGCCAGCAGCCAGCTCAGCCTCGGGCGCCCCTCCCTGCCTTCTCCGAGACCCCCCCCCCCCCAATCCATCAAGGCCAGGGCTGCACCTGGCTGGGTCGCCCCGGCTTACGCAGGAGAAGTGGCCACTGTATAAACATTCTCCCCGAAATGGACAGGAGGGATGCACAGCTCTAAAGGCTCGGCTCAAGGGCCCCTCCCCGCTCCGGTCAGAGCGGAGTCCTGAGGGTCTGTCCTTCTGGATCAAGGAACGACATGAAGGCGCAGACGCAGGGGAAGGAGGTGGGCCGGGTGGGGCCTGGGTAGCAACCTGGAGACGGCCAAGGGGTTTTTAAAAATGCTAACCCTGAGGCTACAGCCATCCCTCCAGGAGAACACGGTCATAGCACAGACCACGGACATGCGTGCACAGCCACAAACACACACCGGCTCCAAGGCCTCGGGGAGGGGGGGGCCTCAAAACCTTTCAAAAAATAATTTCCGGCCCCTTACAAACAGCCCTCCTCGAAGATCACTTCTGCATCGGGGGGTAAATGGTGATGAACACACACCACCATACAAAGGACTGTACACCACCTGAAATCCACATAATTGTTTTAACCAATGGTATCCCCATCAGTCCAATAAAAAATAAAAAGAAAAAAATAAAATAATAATTTCTGGCCCAGCCGGCGTGGCTCAGTGGTCGAGCAGCGACCCAGGAACCAGGAGGTTACGGTTCGATTCGCGGTCAAGGGCACATGCCCAGGTTGGGGGCTCGATCCCCAGTAGGGGGCGTGCAGGAGGCAGCCGATCCATGATGCTCTCTCATCACTGATGCTCTTCTCTCTCTCTCTCTCTCTCTCTCTCTCTCTCTCTCTCTCTCTCATCAATATAAAATAATAATTTTCTGGCCAAAACCGGTGTGGCTCAGTGGATAGAGTGTCGGTCTGCACACTGAAAGGTCCCGGGTTCGATTCCGGTCAAGGGCATGTACCTTGGTTGCGGGCACATCCTCAGTGGGAGGTGTGCAGGAGGCAGCTGATTGATGTTTCTCTCTCATCGATGTTTCTAACTCTCTATCCCTCTTCCTTCCTCTCTGTAAAAAATCAATAAAATATATTTTAAAAAATAAAATAAAATAAAATAAAAATGTCTGAAGTTGCCTCCCAAGACAAGTGACCTTGCTAAGAATCCACCCAGCACGGGGGGAAGCAGCCCCCAGCGGTGTTTCCCACTCAGACAAACACACACTGGCACCCCAAAACCAGGTTCCCACATTTTCCTCCCAAGGCTGAGAGCCGAAGCGGCAATGTGCGATGAAGCCACGTGCCGAGGAAAGCGGGTGGTAGGCAGCCCCTTGGCGATGACCCTGGGTCCGTGAACCCAACCAGGCTGCGAACGGGAGGGGCCGCGGGACGCGTTTTACGGAGAATGTGAACGTTAAACAAAACCGCTCCTGTTCAAACACCCGCTCAGCTATTTCGTAACCGGTCATTATCCATGAAGTCCAATGCCGGAAACTCCTCGGATGGGATTGCTCTGCTTATCTGAATGCTCACCCTCCACGGGGTCCGGGAATACTCAGACGCCCTCTGTGGCGGCCTCCTGGGGGCGGGGGGGGGGGGGGGGGGGGGAGGGGGTGGGGGGGCGGCAGGGATTCGGTGCTCTCTCCGGTTCAAAATAAGTGGGCACAGCACACACCACCCCCCGCTGGATCTGGGTCAGAGGGAGCCGGGATCGAAAGCGTGTACAAATACCGGTTTCTCCGTGCCTGCCAGCGTTTTGCTCTAGAAGTCACGTTAAACACAGCTCTTTGTCTGCGAATTGTGAAATACTTTATATACTAATAAAGAATGTGTGCCTCATTGTGTGTTTAACTGCACAAGCCTGCATTCGGCTTAATTGACCAAGAATAAGTCCTTGTTTCCAAGCTGGCGATCAGGTTACAGTTTAAATATTAACACTCGGACGGGGGGCGGGGGGCGGGGGGGCGGGGGGGGTGGGGGGGGAGCCGAGATGCAGATAATGCAAAACAGAAGATTATTTTAAATCAGTCCCTCCTGGTATGCGGATATATTCCTTTTTTTTTCCCCCTTCTCTTTAACTTCCAATTAAATGCGTATGGCTGACGTTACGGCATTTTTGATAGTCGAAGGACGCCAACCGTTCGGGAAGAGTCTGACGGGGGCGGGGGGGGGGGGGGAAGTGCGCAGAGGGGGGCTGGCGTGGATCCCTCACTCCACCTCTCTGCTGCTGAACTGGGGACTAGCTCCCGTGGGTCCAGAACAGCATCAACTCTTAGACGGTTGCCCAAAAAACTGGTTAAACACACACACACACACACACACACACACACACACACACACGCGCGCGCAAATGACGCCCTTCCTGGGTGCTGCTTTCCAGAATCACACTTGGTGGAGGGTGGGAAAGTAATTAAAGGTTTGGGCTGGAAAAGCCCTTTAATTTCAGCTCCTACTGGGCTGGTGTAAACAATGATGACATTAATGTCAACAGTGACTTAATTAACCCGGAGGAGGTGACAAAGTCAGGAAGGACTTGAAAGTAAGAGCTGCCTCCTCCCCCCCCTCCCCCCGGGGTCATCAAGCTTGACTGTCCTTTAAATAATTAGAATATTAATCAACAGAACAGCCCTTGGCAGGGAAGGACCGTCCTCCATCACTGAGTGCATCCCCTCCAGCTGGTGCCCCGGCAGCGAATGACCGATGGACGATATGCATTTTTAATCCGGAACATCAACCACTCAACCCGCCGAGCGACGGCGTCTCAGGTCAGAGGAGGAGGAGGCCCAGCCCTACGGTGGCCGTGTCGGAAAGGGTCCGGGGGACAGGGGCCATGATGCCACGGGTGCGGCAGGAGGAAGCCGGTTCGGGCTGGGGCTCCTGCCTGGAACTCCCGTCACATTCGTCCCTGGACACCGCTTCCTCTGGTCCAGCCCCGCAGCGTTATCGGAACGGACCTTCCCAATGACCAAACCACAAGTCTTCCGAGATAAGGCCTTCCTTGTGCAATAGAAGGTCAAGGGTGACGGTACTGTAGCCACAGCCGCAGCTCCAGCACCAAGGGGGCCGGACGGGCAGTGATGACGCGCACGGGGTCAGTGTCTACACGCACACACACGCACACACGCACGCACACGGACTCGGCATGACACGGCCTGAACGAACGGGAGCTGCCTTAGGCCGCCGGGCTCTCGGTTGTCAAAAACCCTTTTCTCGTCGATCACCGGATTTCCTTCCCAATAACCTGACACCAAAGCAAACTCCTGCCGCGGGAGACCCCGTCTCGGGGCTCCGATCGGCTGCCATCGTGGCGCTAACGGGAGAGCCGGGCACAGGCACCACGGAAAGCAAACGCGGCTGCCTGCAGACGGGAAGGGCCTCGCCCGCGACAGCAACTGTCTTCTCCAAGGTCCCGATACATTGTATCCAACCCTGTGGCCACAGGAGGGAAGGGCCTGCCTGGCTCACAGGATGACAAGGGGGGGGGGGGGCGGGGTTAGATGCCAGGACCTCCATAATGTGCTCATTATGATCCAACCACCTTTTTTCCCCATTGATGTTTTTAGAGGGAATGGAAGGGAGGGAGGGAGGGACAAAGTAGGGGGGGAGGGAGAGGGGAAGGGAGGGGGAGAGGGGGAGAGGGGGAGGGGGAGAGAGAGGGGGGAGGGAGGGGGAGGGAGGAGGGAGGGGGAGAGAGAAGGGGGGAGGGGGGAGGGGGAGGGAGAGGGGAAGGAGAGAGGGAAAGAGAGGGGGAGGGAGGGGGGGAGGGAGAGAGGGGGGGAGGGCGAGGGGGAGGGGGAGGGGGAGGGAGAGGGGGAGGGAGGGGGGAGGGCGAGAGAAAGAGAGAGAATGGTTGCCTCCTACAAGCACAACAACCAGGGCTGGGGACTGAACCCGCAACCCCAAGTACGTGCCCTTGACCGGGAATCGAACCCACAACCCCTTGGTGTCCGGGCCGACGGCACTCTAACCGCTGAGCACACCAACCGGGGCTCTAGCACCTTTGGAAGCAGGTAACCCGAAGGCCTCTGCGGACAATGACCTCACCCGACCTTCACGAGCGGGCCCCGAAGGTCATCTGATCAAACCCTCAGGCGCAGGAAGGGAACCTGAGACCCAGGGGTTCCAGAGCCGCTTCCTGGCGGGATTTACACCTCCCACCAAACCTTCCCTTTTTTTTAACCCCGCGGAACCCTGGACCCAACTTCACGGAAACCGGGAACCCCGAGAACCGCACAGAAGGACATCTGCGACCTAGGACCCCCCCCCCCCCCCCGTTTCAGGGCATTCGCGGACCTTCCCCTGCCCCCCCTCCCCCGTTACCTCCCTCCCCCCGTTACCCCCCTCAGGTTCCAGGTGGGGAAGGCAGAATTTCAACAACAACTCGGTGTTTGGATACAAACTGTTTGTTACACCAGGAAGCACAGGGGGCCTGGGCCCTGCCCAGTGTCTCCCCTCTCCGCCCCCTCCTCCTTCTCCCAGCGAGTACACACACACACACACACACACACACACACACACACACAGACTTCAAACTTTCTTCCATAATTAAATACGATGCAAGGGGTCCTCCAGGACCATTTTACATTTTACGTTGGAATAAACTCCCCATAACGCGGCCCTGAGCGTCTAAATGGAAAAGGACAGTTCCCCCCACTAACCTGGGCGCGCACGGTCGGAAGCCCCGGCTCAGCGGCCTCCGCGTGCGCTGAGCCGCGCACCCCAGGGGACACCGGCAATTAGGGGAAACATCCATTTTAATTATTAGCAAAATTAAAGAGGCACAGGCCTGGCTTTCAGAAACCAGCAGCCTTGCAAGCCCTTTCAAAACACATCCCCGCAGCCCTGGCTGGGTAGAGCATCGTCCCGATACAGGAAGGTTCCGGGTTCAATACCCAGTCTGGGCACATCTAAGAAGCAAGCCATGAAGGCATGAGTAAATGAACAACAAATGGATGTTTTCCTCTCTCTCTCTCTCTCTCTCTCTCTCTCTCTCTCTCCCTCCCAAGTCCATTTTTATTTATTTGTTTTTCAAATATATTTGTATTGATTTCAGCGGGGAAGGGAGAGGGAGAGAGAAACATCCACGAGGAGAGAGAATCATCCATCAGCTGCCTCCTGCACGCCCCACGCTGGGGATGGAGCCCGTACCCCAGGCGTGTGCCCTGACTAGGAATCGAACCCTGACCTCCTGGTTCATAGGTCGATGCTCAACCACGGAGCCACGCCGGCCTGGCTCTAAAATCAATTTTTTTTTTAAAGCATCGCCATTGCAAATGGCATTCATGCTGTTTGTCACAAGGAGGCAGTCCCATGGGTGTCACCGCTACAACCTGGGACACCAACTCTTTTTTTTTTTTTTAATATATTTTTATTGATTTCAGAGAGGAAGGGAGAGGGAGGGAGAGAGAAACATCCATGAGGAGAGAGAATCATGGATCGGCTGCCTCCCGCAGGCCCCCTACTGGGGATCGAGCCCGTAACCCGGCCTGTGCCCTTGACCGGAATCGAACCTGGGACCCTTCAGTCCGCAGGCCGACGCTCTATCCCAGGGGTGGGCAAACTTTTTGACTCGAGGGCCACCATGGGTTCTTAAACTGGACCGGAGGGCCGGAACAAAAGCACGGATGGAGTGTTTGTGTGAACTGATATAAATTCAAAGTAAAGGAGCGGAGGGGAGAGCAAAAGAACCCTCCGCTCTTTCGGCTCCGCGGGCCGGATAGAACAGCCGAACAGGCCGGATCCGGCCCGCGGGCCGTAGTTTGCCCACGGCTGGTCTATCCCCTGAGCCACACCGGCCGGGGCAGGGACACCAACTCTTACCAGGTTCACTTCCCCAGGACTGGAGGCCACAGTCCCCACACCTGTTCACTACGGAGCCTCCTTGCCTCCACGTCAGGAAAGGGCGTGTTCTCACCGGGGGCCACCCGGTGGCCTCCATGTTAGAGAGGGACCTGCCCAATCTCTTCACAACTCGTGCTGGGGTCCCGGGGGTGAGGGGAGCCTCGCTCAGCACTCCCACCTTGGACAGGAACACGGCCCTCCTCCCGCCCTGTCCTATCCTGTCCTGTCCTGGTCCAGCCTCGCACTCAGGGGGCTTCCCCAGAGCTGACCCCGGCCGCCCAGGCCCGCGGCCCCCGGACTGAGCCGGCAGCAGGTGGGCTTCTCCCCCAAACAGGTTCATTAGACGGCGATGAGCTTTATTCTCGGATTTCCACCCCGAAAAAAAACCAGCTCGCGGCGCGATATTCCCTGCCGATGACAGATTTCCACGCTGCACCGAGCAGAGGCGTGGCCGCCGCCGCCAGCGGCCGGGAACGGGGCTCCAACCTGCCCAGCGAACAATCCGCCTCTCCACCTGTGCTCACCCCGGCCTTCCCACACCACGCAGCCCCCGACGCAGCCACCGCAGCCCGGCGGACCTGGAGGTCTCCCGGGCGGGTGCCTCTCTCTCACATCACTCCACTACAGGGACGCGCCTGTACCGCTCTGCCGGCGCGCGGCGGCAGCATTGTGAATTACGGCGGCTGGAAACACCGAACGCGGCGAGCAGAAGCCTGTTTCTGCTCTGAGACAATGAAAATAAAGGGTCAGCATTTCAGATGTGGCAACGTCCACGAACGGCCGTTCTGCACATCGTGAGCGGAGTCTGCCGTGGGTGAGCGTGCCGCTGCCGGGAGCTCGGGGTGGGGCAGGCATCGCAGGCCCCGGCCCGGCTCTCCGGGGCGCAGGGGGAAGGTGAGCGCCAGCCGCCCCCCACCCAGCACAGAGAAACACCCCCTTCCCGCCCCCCCACCTCCCAACCAGAAAACCGCACCTGGGCGCCTGCAGACGCAGCAAGAGCCTTCTCTCCTGACCTCTGACCCGGGGAGAGGAGACCGAGCGGCTCCTCCCTCGCCTGAGGTTCCTTCCCAACCTCTTTTTTAACCTCTCACACCCCTGTGACACCAACTGCACAGAAGGGCGCTGGCAAAATAGGACCCCAAGCGCAGCAGGGGCTCTGAACCAGCCGCGGCCCGAGTGCCACTTCCCTGCACAAACCCCCGTCCCCCCCCACCAAACCGCCCGGGCGCCGGAATGAAAACACTCACCTTCCGGCTCCAGCGTGGTGTCCTGGACTAAACTGGAGGGGCCGGCCAGCGCCAGGGTCGCCATGGTGACGGCCAGCAGGCAGCCGAGGCGGCCCCAGCTGACCAGGGCTGTGGTGCCGGTGCCCCGTCCTCTTCCGCATCCCACGTGGACGGCAGTCCATCTGCACACCTGCCCTGCGCGCATGGGCTGTCGGCGGCGCTCGGCCTGCGGCTCAGGAAACACGGCCGCCGAGGGTCCCGCCGCGCCTGGGCTGCAGCCGCTGCGGGAGAGAGAGGCGAGTCAGTGCGTCCTCCCCGCGCCCCTCCCGGAACCCGGCGGGCTCACGCTCCCACGCGTGTCGGCCTCTCCACGGTTCACGGTGTTTTTCCAGCATCTGCACACGCCTTCCCTCCACGCCTCGGGGTCCCAGGCGTCTCTCCCAGGCAGGTGCACAGCCCCTCGGGGTGGAGTGGGGGGGGCCGGCCTGGGGAAATGCATACTTTTAGGGGACAGAGCCACCGGCCGCTTCTGTGAGGCCAAGTGTCCCCTCTCCTGTCCAGCATCGCCTCCTCGCCCTGGGGAAGGAAGCAGGAGGTCACGTGACCTCCACTTCAAGGGCAACTGGGAAAGCCGGTGAACACGCTCAGGTTGGCATCCCTGGCGCCCCCCCAGGCTCTCCCCGGCCGGGCGGGTGTAAGAAAGCCGAATCCTGCCCGGCCGGCGTGGCTCAGGGGCTGAGCGTGGACCTAGGAACCAGAAGGTCACGGTTTGATTCCCGGTCAGGGCACACGCCCGGGTTGTGGGCTCCATCCCCAGTGCGGGGAAGGGGGTGCAGGAGGCAGCCGGTCCATGATTCTCTCTCATCGTGGATGTTTCTGTCTGTCTCTCTCTCTCTCTCTCCCTCTCCCTTCCTCTCTGACATCAGTAAAAATATTTAAGGGGGAAAAAAGAAAGCTGAGCCCTGGAGGTGGCCGTAGGGACGGATTTCTAGGGAGCTGACGCCAAGTGGGGCGCTCACCCTAGACAGAACCCCGGGAAACTCCCCAAAATTCCCGCCCGTGTGCACGCGTCAGGATTCAGGGTCAAAGGCAGAAGCCGACCGCAGCCGGTCACCCGGCAGCCGCTCACGGAGCAGGAACCGCGATGCAATGTTCTCCAAGCGGCGGATCGAAAGAGTGACGCAGCCGGAATCCCGTCTACCGGGGCCGCGGCCGCCGGGCCTAGCAAATGCCTCCACCACCCGCAGCGGGTGAAACCGGGCCTGTGCCAACGGGGATGCACAGCCCAGGGGTCATGGATGATGACGTCAGTAAACGGTCGTCAGGGCCGTCATGGGGCCGAGGGCGTTCCGTAGGCTAACCC